>NC_090335.1:61694907-62012907 GCF_035084215.1 Heptranchias perlo
GTCCTTGAAACCCTGCGGGAAAAGGAGATGGTTGATACTGTCGGTTGGTTCCCCGAGCATACTGTCAAAGTCATTTGGCAGAATGCCTCATCACCAGAGCTTTTGAACAAGCACCGAGACATAGCTTGGCTGGTGGTGAGAAGGGCCCTTCCGATCAGATCCTTCTCGCACTCCCGACGTCTCAGTGCCACCGCGCGCTGTCCCCAAGGAGGCTGCAGTGGGGATAAGACCGTCACCCATCTCCTTCTGTAATGTGCCTTTGCAAAGAAGGTCTGGAGAGAGATGCAGTGGTATCTGTCCAGGTTCGTCCCGAGCACTTCTGTAACACAGGAATCTGTGCTCTACAGGCTGTTCCCGGGGAAGCTCACCGAGACAGACATCAATTCGGTGAAAGACGCCCTTTGGTCTGCCCGAAACTTGCTGGTCTCCTAGTGCAAGGAGCTGACCTCGACCGAGCGTTGCAGACTGGCACATTCCGAGGTCCAGGACTATGTGCTCAGGGACGCACTGAAGCTGGGTGCGGCCGCCGCAAAGGCTCTGTGGGGAAAGGCTACCATTTAGAGCCCTCCCGCCATTGTATACCGAGGGGCTGCAATCAGGGACAAAATCCCGCAGGCAGAATGTAAAACACAAATCCATGTAATGAAAAGTATTGTATCTGTAATGAATCTGTCATCAATAAGTTGTATTGATTGTAATGCAAGGAGGCACCCTGGAGTGTCATGAACTGTAGTTATGTACGATGTGTATCTCTATTGTTGGAATCATATTTGAACTGTACCTTATGTATCTTGCAAATTGTATGATCTGTATTGTGTATGTTTGAAATGTGATATGACAACTGTATTGTATGTATTGTTGCAAATTTTATGAATAAAGTATATTTTTTGAAAAAAAACCATTTTAAATATCAGGCTGTTCAGAAAGAATCAAGGGTTTCTTCAAAGAAGTACTCCAAAGGAGGTGATGGATATATGTGGGCAGAAGCCTCAGCACTTAAATTCACTCAGTTCAAGCATATTCCCACATCACGGCATTGAGGCAGAATGCAGTACATCAATAAGGGTCTCTGAAAAGTTGTTTTGAAGTAAAGAAATAAGTTGTGTGTAAATTTAACATGGTTCTGTATTCATTTTGTTTCCATTTGAATTTCATTCTTGTAATAAATTGCTCTGATAGTCTAGCCTGAATGATATGATCTGACAACATGTTTTTCCACCTATCAAAGAGGACAGGAGCACATGATGGGCAACCCACATAGAATTTCAGTGTGAAATAACTCAGTAAAAGGGTTATTGTTAATCCTGCAGCATGCTAACCCATTCAGTCCACACATAAAGTCACAAGTTTGTGATTATAGGAGGCGTGGATCTATCTATAACTGTTGCCTTTTGATCTGAACACTAATGGTATTGGGACAGTTCTGAGTTGTAACAATCACATGCAAAAAAACTCTAAAACAACAAAGAAAATTCAACACCAAAGCATTTGGAACCACATATGATCCAGAATGTCGCAGTGATAATGGTACATTATGATTATTGAAAAACAAATGCCTCATTATCCGTACAATATAGATAACTGCGATGTGATGTATTTTCATAGAAGGAATAAGGAGGCCACCTACTCCTTGGAAAATAAGAGTCTAAATGGAATAGAGGAGCAAAGGGATCTAAGGGTACAGATTCACAAATCATTAAAAGTAGCAATGCAGGTCTACAAAACCATAAAAAATGCAAACAAAGCACTGGAGGGATAGAATTGAAAAGCAGAGAAGTTATGTTAAATTTATATAGAACCTTGGTTAGACCACATTTAGAGTACTGTGTTCCGATCTCCATATTACAAAAATGATATACAGGCGCTAGAGAAGGTGCGAAAAAGATTTACAAGAATGATACCGGAACTGAGAGGTTATAACTATCAGGAAAGACTGAACAGTCTGGGCTCTTTTCTCTCGAAAAGAGAAGGTTGAGATGTGACTGATAGAGGTCTTTAAAATTATGAAGGAGTTTGATAGAGTAGATGTAGAGAAGATGTTTCCACTCATGGGAGAGTCCAAACCAAAGGGCCATAAATACAAGATAGTCACTAATAAATCCAATAAAAAATTCAAGAGAAACTTCTTTACTCAGAGAATGGTTAGAATGTGGAACTTGCTACCACATGGAGTAGTTGAGGCGAATAGCATAGATGCATTTAAGAGAAAGCTAGATAAGTACATAAGGGGGAAAGGAATAGAAGGGTATGTTGATAGGGTGAGATAAAGTAAGGTGGGAGGAGGCTCGTGTAGAGCATAAATACTGGCATAGACCTGTTGGGCAGAATGGCCTGTTTCTGTGCTGTAAATTCCATGCAATTCGATGTAATCAGAAATAAGAAATGCAGCAGAACGATCACACCACTCCTGACTGAGTGAGAGGACAGTTGTTAGTATAAGAGACCAGTTTTAAAACCCAGTCAGATGGAGCAAATTCACTCTCCGCAAATGGAACACACCTGACAGCTACATGGTTTGTTGCTTAGCAAGGATTCATTGAAATCAAAGCGGAGGCTCTTTTCCCTCCAAAACCAACAACAAATGTTGCCAGGAGAAACTATTTGGTCTCGGAGCAGACCTGCCAAGATTCATTCTTTTTGCATGAGACTCATTTGTTTCCATTCCAAAATATAATTGATATGTTTTCATGTATCTCACAATTTAAGCAATGTGCTGGCAGCTACCCTGATACATGGGGCAAGATATGGTTGCACTGGGGGTGAAGAGAACAGAGAAAACTGACAATCTGAAAACACTTGGAATCCAGGCCAGATTGATCCAATGAAAATTTCCACTCTCTACCCACTCTATAAAGTTCCTATCTGAAATTAGTTTCTGCAGTGTCAACTCAGTTCCTGTTTTGTTTGCACCATTTATTTTTTTCTCTTACCACTCACTCCGGTCTAAGCACCTTCTACAGACAAGATGGCAAGCCAAGTATGCTGCAGTGGCACCCTTGGCAAGAACAAGACTTGCAGTTATACAGTGCCTTATTACATCTCTCAGAAACATACAAATGTGCTTCACATACAATGAATTACTTTGAACTACAGTGACTGCTATCATGCTGGAAACCCAACAGCCAGTTTTGAACATGGCAGGATCCAACAAATAGCAATGAGATGAATGACCAGATGATCTATTTTTGTTGGTATTGGGTGAGAGAAGAATGTTGGGCATCATCCCCTACTGAACCAGTGTGATATTTTCCCACTTAAAATCAACGGAAATGAAAATTGGGTGGTTTCTAGAACAGGCAGCCGATCCACAGGGCCAGATTTACACACGAATGTCAAGTTGAAAATCCACCACAATGGGTCTGGGGTGAGCCAATTGGTTCTTACAGTCTCAGTTCAAAGTAGTATTCAAGTAGCAACATTCCACAAACTAGTCCTCCCTAACTGGCCTAAATTCACAATCAACCCTCAGAACCAAGGAAGTTTAAAGTACTGAGCTGAAGGCTAAATTGACTTTGCACACAAGCATGTAAAGACAAAAGGGATCAGCAGGAGCTTTGTAGACCGGATAAACGTACCTCATGAATGAGATTCGAGCCATATGTTGGAACCCTCCACTGCAGGGCACAGGTTTTCAAAATAGGGTCCCTGGACCCTAGAGTGTCTGTGAGGGATCCCAGCGGTCTTCCAAGGTCAATAGACGGTGTCAGCCTTGGCCCAGTGGTAGCACTCTCCTCTGAGGTAGAAGGCTGTGGGTTCAAGCCCCACTCCAGAGACTTGAGCACATAATTTAGGTTGATGCTTCAGTGCAGTACTGAGGGAATACTGCAATGTCGGAGGCAGCTTACGCTCGGAGGTAGTGCCTTTCAAGATGAGATATTAAATTTGGTTATGATGGGGGTCTCCAAGAGTGTATTACTAATTGGAGGGGGTCTCTGGAAGTGTGTCTACATGTCCAGGGACTGTTGCCCTCATAGAAAAGTTTGAAAACCATTACTGTAGAGTGTCCAATATACCCCAGCACAAGTCACTGCCTTAAGGAATGGAGGGGAGAAATTGTTTTTTTATAACTTGCCCATTATCTCTGACCTGGCTGACTCAATAAATAATTACAGCTCCATATATTCATATGAGATTGCAATTGGTTTCACTTTTGCTTATCATAAATGGCAGCGCCTTTAAAGAAAAATTTCCCAACTTGTCAGCTCCACTTACCTGAAATAAAAATTGAAATGCTGGTAACACTCAGCAGGCCAGGGAGCATCTGAAGAAAGAAGGTAGGATTAGCATTTCAAGTGGATGACCTGAAACATTAACCCTACCTTCCCCTCTCCACAGAAGCTGCCTGACCTGCTGCGTGTTTCCAGCATTTTCACTTTTTATTTCAGGAATATGGAGTTGTCAACATGGAAAATTTTCCTTTGAAGGAGCTGCCATTTATGATAAGCACAGCAGTTTCCACTGTGTTATGGTTTTTTTTATATATATGAGACATTGGGTTGCCCCAATGTGATCAACCCAAATTGAAGAAAACTAAAATAAGTGCCCCTTTCCCTGAGGTGGCACAAATAACAAACACTCAAACCTTACAAAAGAGAAAGGAAACTTATCAAATTAAACAATATTGTTGCCCTCACACACTGCAGTCCCTGCTATGCCCACCGGTCGCGGAAGGCTATGTTCTGTTTTTATTTCAGATTTCAAGCATAAGTATTACTTTGCTTAAGTGAAACCTGTTTTGTTGCTTGTCAGTGCTTGAGTCACGTGATTGCCGGTAAAGGAAGGTTGCCCCGGGGATGGGGGGGCGGGGCGCTGACCGCTGCAGTATTTGTAACGACGTCATCGCTCGGCGCTGTGATTGACAGGTCCGCGCTCCTCTCCCCTCCCCACTTGTTTACCAGCGGATTTTGGACAAGAGGTTATCAACTGTCCTCAGGGGAAAATGCCGCGTCTGTGTCGCAGTGAGAATTGGCGAGGGCGGTGCTTGGGTTAGGGAGAAGCAGATGTTCCGTGTGACAACGAAAGTGTTCTTCCACTGACATCAGACAAGATGGTAAGATAGCAAAAAAAAGGGAGAGGAATGACCATGATGATGAGGTGTAATGGCGCAGCAGGAGCTGCTGAAGGCCGTTGTTATGCCGGGGGTAGGGTGAGGTTTGTGTGCTGATCATTACATTACTGTAAATGTAAAGTTTTATTCTATAACAAAAGGTTTCCGTTTGGATGTAGGAGTGTCGAAAAGGTCAAGACAACGGCTCGTTTTATTTTATTAAGTTAAAAGTTAGTCTAATAAAACCATAACCACAGGAAATGGGTTTCGCACCAATTTTTGATTGGTAAATGAGCCGACATGGTAGTAACGGAAGGATGAATGTTTCAGAGTGAAGTGTTAAAATGTTCATTGGCGTATCTTAAATTGTATTAAGTCATGCGACAGCAAAACGGTTTAAAGCCAGACAGGGTTTACGCTTATTAAAGTGAGTGTTGGATTTTTGAGGTACTTTCACGGAAAAGCTATTTGACACACTTTGCAAACATGCTTATTTCATGTTTCTGGAGATTGGATTGTGGTTTTTTTACTCTGTGGGTTCTTTGTTTCCGCTTCACTATAATGTTTAGGAGCTGGATTGCGTTAATTACATATATATCAATGACTTGCATTTATCTAGTGTCTTTTTAATAAAATATCGAAAAGTCTTCACAGAGGAGGATTGAAGGCCAAGCAATAGGAGTTGGGAGGCGACTTAAAGCATAGTTGAAAAGAAGGGAATTGAGGTGACGACAAGTGAGAGGGATAAAAGGAATGAGTTCCAGAGATTAGGGCAAAAGTTTCTGCCAAGGTTGGTGGAGCAAAGGGAAGAGTGTGATGCACAGGAGGGTATAAACAGAGATATAGGACTGGGACTGGTAAAAAGGGATTAGGCCATGAAGGGATTTATAATTTTGAAATGGTGTTTGGTGAAAATGCTGCAAGAGCATATTGGTATTTTACCCACAATAATCTTTTTTTTAAATGTCAGTAATGAGCACAGCAGTACTCTGGGAGGACTGGGTGACCTATAGCTACATCTGCACTGCAGACCTAACTGCCTGCTGCTTATCAATTGTAAACAATTTTACAACACCAAGTTATAGTCCAGCAATTTTATTTTAAATTCACAAGCTTTCGGAGATTTTCTCCTTCCTCAGGCAAATGTTTGAGGAAGGAGAAAATCTCCGAAAGCTTGTGAATTTAAAATAAAATTGCTGGACTATAACTTGGTGTTGTAAAATTGTTTACAATTGTCAACCCCAGTCCATCACCGGCATCTCCACATCATGCTGCTTATCAGACAGCTTGTGGGTTTAGTGGTAGTCAATAGTGAATGACATGCTATAGTTAGCCTGACAGATGAAGTGAATTGATTAGGGATGCCTTGGTTCTTTAAAAGTGTACTTTTTATTTTATATTATTTCAAATGTAGTTCATTGATTATTTATGATTGACTAACATTAGGTTGGCATTAAAAATAAGGGGTAAAAGTTAACATTTCAAATTAAAATAATTATGTACAAATATTCAATTCCAGTATATTAACTCTGTCTTGCCATATAAAGAAATTATTGAAAACACAGCTAGCTTTTTCAAAAATTGCATAAAATTAAAACAGTAAGTGAATTTAAATATTGGTTGCATCAAAGATTAGCCAAGATTGAATGATATATAATGTTTCATGTTTGTTAGAAATTCAGCTTGGAAAGTTGATTACCATTCAAAACATAACTTGGCTGTGCAGGGTCATGTGCATAGGTGCTGACATATGCAAAACAACAACGTACATTTATATAGTGCTTTTAACATTAATAAAAATCAGACACTTTAGAAATGGAAATAGATAGGGAAAAGGTTACCGAGCTATGGAGGCAAATTAGGAAGGGTGACCGAAAGCTTTGAAAAGGTTTATGAAGATGAAGTGGAGGGATTTAGCAAGGGAGTTTGAAAGAGGGGACAAGACAACTGCAGGCTCTGCCACCAATGGTGGGGCAGAGGGAAGGGGATGCAGAAAAGGCCAGAGTCAGGACTGATGGGAAGGGGAGGTTGCAGAAGTAGAGTTAGATGAAGGCCATGGAGATAATTTAACTTTGAAATTCTCATCTTCGTGTGCTGTGGTAGGCAGCCATTGTCGATCAGTAAGGTTGCAATAATGGGCGAGCAGGAGTTTGTGCAGGACAGCATATAGGCAGCTGAGTTTTGGATAAGTAGTTTATAGAGGGTGAACAGTGGTAGACCAGCGATGAGGGCATTGGAATAATTTGAGTCTAGAAACGTGAATAAGTGTTTCAGCAGCATTAGGGGTGGGCAATGCTGCAGAGGTGAAAACAAGTAGCCTTGGTGATGGATATGATGTTGTAGGATTTAAAGCCCTACTTCCAGGATTATAATTTAATTTAATCCAATCCAAGGACTGGTTCGTGACAACAAGACGACCACCACGGTATTGGTATTATGGTTAAAGGCAAAACAGATTTATTAAGCACATCACAATTAGTACAAAGAAAATGATACTTAACAAAGAGAAATAGTCACAGTCTGTTCCTTGAAAGCTTGGAAGTATCCCTCCAAGTGACTGCAGTGGTCTCGGTCTCTCTCTCGCTGTGTTCTGTTCACTGAAGAGTTCTCTTCCTTGCCAGAATCTTGGCATGCCTTCCTCAGCTTTTGAGGTCTCTTCTTATACCCTTTTTCAGTCAATGTGGCAGTTCACTATCACATCCACATCTCTCAGCCTTACTATTAATCATGTCTCTCACCCTTTTAGAAGTTATATTCCAAGCATAACTCCTGGTATCATTCGTGCCTTGTTGTTACTGACTTAACGGTACCTTATCTTAGAGTTTACATTGCCAGTCTTCTGACAACCATTTGTATAAACAAACTTCTATTCACTAGCTTGTGGGGGCTCGAAAAAGAGAGGTCTAAGCCTGTGTGACTCCTTGATTTATTTCACCTTCAGTCCCTTTATCTAATGTCTTTTAGATACTATGCTATTACAGCACATCCTCCCTTAGCGCCTGTGATTTTCCCAAGGTCTCTTAATTTCCACTTTAATGTTGTTAGTATTCTGTTAGTTTTAACTGCAAACTTGACTATAGTAACCATCATGCATCCTTCTCGGCCCACCAGCACTTTCTTATTAAATACACGTTACATGGTTCATACTATATTAATACACAGTACAGTTTACATTTATAGATACATAGATTCATAGTACATTTCATTCTACTTCTACTATTGATTATAATTATATTAAATTATATATGTCATGGGTTAATTCTTACAATTCCCTACCTTGAGGGTGAGGCATTTATGCTGATCCCTCATACTTCATGCGATTATTTTTAGAATCCCATTTTTGCTCCTTTCTATTAGGTCTTGGGTTCTTATCCCCCATAATTGGTCTTTCGTCTGGTGCACTAAGTGTTTCAAATAACATGTATAGGAAACTAGACAAATCAGGACTAATAGCTGGGCCACTACCAACAGATATGAAAGCATTCTGATCCAGGGAAGAATTACTATGTTTGACCCTATGTCCCACCAATGCGTAGTGTCCCCTACCCCTGGGATCTCCTTAGCTACTTCCTCATTTCCCTGTTCCAATGTGTAATAATAACATTGGGAGCTGTTAATATGCTGTAATAAAGCCGTCAAAGTCTCAGGTAACTTGGGAATATCATATCCAAATTTCTCAACATAACCCTCCAACCTTATATCCAAACTGTCCTTCCCTTGCAGTTCTTGCTGTTTGTGTATGACCATTACTAGGAGGGTTTTTCCCCTTACACTGAGGGTCTCTGTAGGTGTCAAACAGTAAGTTCTTGGGCTGATTGGACATCTCTGTGGCCCATGGTAATAATGATGCTCGAGTGTCGTAAAACAGTACTTTCCTCCCCATACGTAAGCAGTGCGGGTTCTTATATGATGATCCTGTCACTTCCATGGCGCAGTTTAAGCCTTTCTGATTCCAGTCAAAACCACACGTTTCTTTAGAGTGATCGTACAGATCATAAGGGCAGACCAGGGCGTCATCACCCATACTTCATCCCTCTAGGTTTGGCTCCACCCACGTTGAACCAACCATTGCGGTGCTGTTAGGAATCGACTAATGGTGTTTTTCCTTACTACACCTACATTGCCTATTCTGAATAGGGGGTTGATTCTGGTTCGATTCATGAGATTGGGAATTTGCACTATTAATCCTAACAATTTTTGATTCCCTACCTCGTGGCGCTTGTGTTTAACCGGGTAGACTTTAATCAAGCTCCTAATTTTGCATAGTTCTGTATAGTCCTGATAACAGGACAGACCCAACAAATGTCAGTTAGTTACCCACGTTGGGAGGTGCCCTGTATCAATACTTTCTATGTTTTTCCGTGCTTGTTCTATCAACCAATTCCCGTACGTGATACAGATGTTGTTAACGGCAGCCTTATCTGAGGCATTCAGGTCTTCCCTTATAAGGTCGTTGATTCTATGGGCATGTGATTCTATGGCATGTACGCTATCCCTCTAGTGTACCAACATTACCTGGTTCTCCCTCAACTCCTTTCTTTCCTAGGTATTTTCCCTGCTCAAGATGTCTTTTATTCTTTCCCTCACATCTCTCAGCTGAATCCGTAGAATTAATTACTGAGGTGGCGGCATTAAAGCCTGTGAGACCATCGTTCACCAAACCCCTTTTGTGCCAGCTTTGGCTCTGACTCAACTCCGGGTTGACAGTCATTGTCAGCTTTCCAGTGAAATGCATCTTGGGCCTTTTCAATGCTAATGGAGAGGGTGGCCTTTTCCCAATATTCGCTAAAGACTTGTATCATTCTCTGCCAGCTGAGCCGATTTGTGAGGGCACCAACTAGGCAGGTTTAATATAATGAGGACTATTTCTGGTATGATTTGATGATGCACAACTTTCGGCATTGGGATTACCACAAGGCCGTTTCTAGGTCCCGGTTGTAAGCGGGCGCAATGCTCCGCTGAGGCCTGTCGCTGATCTGAGTCGTTGTCTTTCTTAGAGAACAAACTTGATGCTCTGAAACTGACCATTGTCGTGAAAACATCCCTGGACCGCATCTTCAAATTCTATCTGCTGGATCCCCACTCCACTTCCATCTGGTTTAGGGTCATCGTATTTGCCCCAAGCTTTAAAGAAACGCGCCTACACGTGAATATTGTCCCCTGTGCTTTTTCCACCATCTAGGCCAACACATTTGAATGGATTGCTCACTGTCTACGATTATGGGGCCCTTTAGGGCTTCTTGCACCTGTTCCTAAACTGGGCCATTCTTTTTCAGAAATTTCCTTTTGGCTGGGATCTTGTTCTCGTAATGGGCACCTCATGCATAGCCTATACCCCTCCTGTACTTCCCACTCTTTCACCTGTTCCTGTATAGCACCACATCCCACCTGGAAATCTGTCACCACATCTTTGTCATTGTTGTCCTTAATTTCCAGTGTAAAATTCCAATTACTTGTCTCCTTATATGTCTTAGTGTGTTGGTGCCCACCAATGACCTGTGGTTCAGTTCCAAAATACAAAAGTTGGGTACATCTATCACCTAAAACAGCTGCATAGAGCTGGATTGGAGGGATTCAAACAGGGAGTTTTAATAGAGATTAGCATGCAGCTGGGAAGTAATGATCTGTTCAAGGATCTTGGGGGGACAAGGCAGATTAGAGAGGGCAAGATGTTGGAGAGAAGGTGATGACAAACATTTTGGGGGGAAAAAAGACAGTACCTGAGGAAAGATTTGTCAACAATGTCAAATAGCACCCATGTTAGAGGGGAAATTGACTGGTCTGGAGTTGAGTGTGGAGAGGACCAAGGGAGAAAGAGGTGGGTCTCTGACATAGCAGGATCAGAGCTGATGCCACCAATGGAAGGGCTGGTCTTTTTAATTATCTTGAGTGGATTTCAGAAGATGCATAAAATGGATGACCACAAGTTCTGATCACTCTGGCACAGACCTGAATGGTTCTCAAAGGTTCACTACCTCTCGCTCTTAGCATAAAAAGATAATTAATCCTTGCCATTTATTCAAATGAGGTTGGAAATGTGCAGTAGATTCACTGAAGTTTATGCTGAAATGACTCTTCAGATAATGTTTTTACCTGTAGCTCGCTGTTCAGCCATGACAGTCACTAAAGCCTGTGTTTGCATGAGAAAATGCTAGGTGTTCATAAAAAGCTTGAAAATCAGATTGGAGATTGGTCAATTCTTTCAGTGCCAATTTACTATAAAAGACTTCACAATAGGAAATGAAAGTTCTGGTAATCCACAGAATGTTCCATAGCTGCTGCCAATTTGATATTGCACAAAACCATGTGTTTGTTTTTTTTCCAAGAAAGTGCAGCTGAAATTTAATACAATCTAAAGCATCTCCTAGTTTATCACTCGACAGAATTGCATTTATTAAATAAGTTGTTAAATCTCAATTTGATACTTCATTGAGAGCATCATAAACCTACTGCATGGAGTTCACATCTGCCACAATGCCCTCCAGCAGTAGTAAATTAAGGAGGAATTAAAATCCTAAAGACTGCCCAATTTGCTCTACTATGTAAGTTTGTGGGTTTTTAAAAAAAAAATGTCTATATGAATGGTCACAGGGCTGTAATCTAATTTCTAGTTTTGCTCTTATGAAATACATGATTAATTGTAATCATTCAGGATATCTTCTGCCAAGCCACAAGCAAATGACAAATTAATTCTACATTATCTCTGCAGTAGCAGCTATGTTGGACACTTGGTAACCACATCTCACTTGAAGCAATAAATGAAAAGTAGGCCAAAGCAGAAGGCAATGTATCGAGGAACAGCAAGGAAAATTAAGGTATTACAGAATTTACAAGCTTAAAATCATATACTAGTTTATTTATCTGTATTTTAGTGTAATTGTTTGAAAGGGTAAAGAATGAAGATTTTTATCCTTTTGTGAGTAAACTCTTTCAAAGTTGGTTGGAGGGTGTGTTATCACACTGGAAAGCAGCACCAAATATTGAATTCTTATTTCTGTTGATGAAATCATTCCATTTATGCTGCAGGTCAGTTAACCAATAATGAGGAGAAATGAATGGTCCAAGTGGAAAATAAGTCTTGGTTATCATCTATTTATGGTTCAAAAAGCTAGTTAATTTTGCTTTTGAACTTCTGCCTACAAGGGACAGATCAAACAAGTGTTTACATTTTAATTATATGATGTAATCATAGAATGAGAAAGCACAGAAGGAGGCCATTCAGCCCGTAACCCATTCGGCTCCCCTGAAAAGTAGTCCTTTTCAAGTACATGTCCAATTGCCTTTTGAAAGTTCTTATGGAATCTGCTTCCACCACCATTTCAGGTAGTGTGTTCCAAATCTTAACAACCCTCTGTGTGAAAAAAATTCTCCTCCTTTCCCCTCTAGTTCTTTTGTCAATTATTTAAAACCTATGAACTCTGGTTACCGATCCACTGTTCAGAGGAAACAGTTTCTCCCTACTTGCTCTATCAAAACTCCTCATAATTTTCAATGCCTCTATTAGGTTGCCCCTTAACCTTCTTTGCTCTAAGGAGAACAATCCCAGCTTCTCCAATCACACCACATAATTGAAGTTCCTCATACCCGGTATCATCCTGGTAAACCTCCTCTGTACCCTCTCGAAGGCCTTGCCATTCTTCCTAAAGTGTGGTGCCCAGAATTGTACACAATACTCCAGCTGAGGCCTAACCAGTAATTTGTGAAGGTTTAGCATGACTTCCTTGCTTTTGTACTCTGTCCTTATTTGCAAAGCCAAATTTTATTTGTATCATAGGATGAAAAAAGAAGAGTATTAACATTTTAATCAACCGTAATGATGTTTAAAGTAATGGGCCTCTTGTACCTTCATCAGTTTCTCAACTCTGGTAAGTATGAACTAATTTCTCAATGTAAAAATATCATCAAAATATTTTTCTGTTTAGTGGATGTTCACCACCTTAAATATTTCTTCCAGAAAATATAATTTTTAAAGGTTTATTCTTTGACTCCTAAAAGACTTCCCACCTATCATAGTGAACATCTTTCCTTTTCATATTAAACTTCCAGAATAAAGTTATCTATTTGTAAATTTAGAAGTATTTGCAAACCATCTTGACTAATGAGTTTGGGAATTGTGGGGAAAATTATTGTGAATTGTTTTTATGTTGATATGTTGCCTTCTTGGCTGACCGTCTTGGCTCAGTGGTAATACTCTTGCCTCTGAGATAGAAAGTGTGGGTTCAAGCCCACTCCAGAGATTTGAGTAATCTAGGCTGACACTTTGGTGCAGTGCTGAGGGAGTGCTGCAGTGTCAAAGGTGCCATCTTTTGGATGAGACGTTTAATCAAGGCCTCTTCTGCCCTCTCAAGTGGACATAAAAGATCAAATTGCACTGTTCAAGAAAGAACAGAGGAGTTCTCCTAATGTCCTGGCCAAAATTTAGCCCTTAAAATAGATTATTTGATCATTAATTTCATTGCTGTTGTAGATCCTGTTTTGTGCAAAATTGGAGTCCATGTTTCACGTAATTACAACAGTGACTGCACTTCAAAGTACTTAGTTGGCTGTGAAGCACTTTGGGATGTCCTAACATTGCGAAGGGTGTTGAATGAATGCATGTTCCTCCTACCGTTCTCTTCCCTTCCTTTCCCAAAAGGGCTAATCGGAATCATTAAGATAACATAATTGACAGCGCAGACCTACTGGCTTGGTTTTGTTTATGGTACCATCCATTGCTTACAATTTTGAGTACTAGCAAATCTCTCATTACCTTACTCATGTTTAGTTGGAGGAAATGGTATGTTCTTTAGCTGTGTTTGATGCAACAGGCTGAGAGTGGTTACAGTGACACTTCTGAAGCAAGCAGATCTTGTAATTGTTTTTAGCAATAACGGTCCCATCCTGTGGAGGAACTAAAAATAGCAGGTATTAATGTTTCAGATAATACCTTTGGTGTAAAACTGTGCCGTGTCCTTTTAGTGGACCACACCTTGCTCTGTATTCCAGCTTGACTTCTGTATTGTACTAAGCTCAAGTGATGGCACTCTTGCTACCTATTCGGAAGATTATGGCTTGAAGGCCAGGATTTGAGCATGTAATCTAGGCTGATGAAGTACTAAGGACATATTGCATTCTCTGAGATGCTGTCTTTCTGATGAAACATTAAACAGTGCGTGCCTATTCAAGTGGCTTTAAAAAAAAAAATCCCATGGCACCATTCAAAGACGATCAGGGGAGCTCTCCCAGTAATCAAGCCGAAATTTATCCTTCAACCAACACTAAAATAGTTCATCTAGTCATTTTTAAAATTTGCTATTTGTAGGATCTAGCTCTGTGCAATTGGCTACCAAGTTTGCTCAAATAATAATAGTGACTACATTTCAAAAGTAATTTATTGGCTGTAGAGCGCTTGGGACCTCCTGAGTATATGAAAGCCAATATATAAATTGCAAGTTCTTTCTGTATAAGTGGAACAATACTTTACTGGCTGGAGTCTGAAGATGATGCATCAATTTGCCTTTGGTGACTGCATCAATATTTTGACAAAACCTCCAGTAACTTTGAGCCTTTCCCTGTCACAAAATGTAGGTTAAATCTCACAGGATCCAAGGTGAGGTAGCCAATTGGATACACAATTGGATTGACGACAGAAGACAGAGGGTGGTTGTAGAGGGTTGTTTTTCAAACTGGAGGCCTGTGACCAGCGGTGTGCCTCAGGGATCGGTGCTGGGTCCGCTGTTATTTGTTATTTATATTAATGATTTGGATGAGAATTTAGGAGGCATGGTTAGTAAGTTTGCAGATGACACCAAGATTGGTGGCATTGTGGACAGTGAAGAAGGTTATCTAGGATTGCAACGGGATCTTGATAAATTGGGCCAGTGGGCCGATGAATGGCAGATGGAGTTTAATTTAGATAAATGTGAGGTGATGCATTTTGGTAGATCGAATCGGGCCAGGACCTACTCCGTTAATGGTAGGGCGTTGGGGAGAGTTCCAGAACAAAGAGATCTAGGAGTACAGGTTCATAGCTCCTTGAAAGTGGAGTCACAGGTGGATAGGGTGGTGAAGAAGGCATTCAGCATGCTTGGTTTCATTGGTCAGAACATTGAATACGGGAGTTGGGATGTCTTATTGAAGTTGTACAAGACATTAGTAAGGCCACACTTGGAATACTGTGTACAGTTCTGGTCACCCTATTATAGAAAGGATATTATTAAACTAGAAAGAGTGCAGAAAAGATTTACTAGGGTGCTACCGGGACTTGATGGTTTGACTTATAGGGAGAGGTTGGATAGACTGAGACTTTTTTCCCTGGAGAGTAGGAGGTTTCGGGGTGATCTTATAAGGGGCATAGATAAGGTAGATAGTCAAAATCTTTTCCCAAAGGTAGGGGAGTCTATAACGAGGGGGCATAAATTTAAGGTGAGAGGGGAGAGATACGAAAGGGTCCAGAGGGGCAATTTTTTCACTCAAAGGGTGGTGAGTGTCTGGAACGAGCTGCCAGAGGCAGTAGTAGAGGCGGGTACAATTTTGTCTTTTAAAAAGCATTTGGACAATTACATGGGTAAGATGGGTATAGAGGGATATGGGCCAAGTGCAGGCAATTGGGACTAGCTGAGTGGTATAAACTGGGCGACATGGACATGTTGGGCCGAAGGGCCTGTTTCCATGTTGTAAACTTCTATGATTCTAACTGCAGTCCATGCAACTACTGAACACCCATTTTAAAGGTTATTCTGCAAATGAATGTTTCAACTCATTTGAAAGAAATAGATGTGTGCCTGTTTACACTGTGCATGCATTTTGCTCCCTTTCCCAAACCACAGGGGCAACACAGGTACACATAATGCTAATGTAAGGTTAATTGTCGTGATACAAGGGGGCTGTCTTCTCTTTGCATCACTAATTTTCATTTTTTTTTCTCTGCTGATCCTCCTAATCTAGTTTGCAGCACCTCCCACTACCTAATGTCACAATGAATCAATGGCTTTGGGGGTGGAGGAATACTTGTTGCAGTTGGGTGGCAGCATTTACCTCTCGTCTGCTCAGCCCACCCTAATGCTGCAGCATGTCCTAGCTGGGTAATAGGTGTGCCCTTTGCTTGAAATCATAAATATTTTTCAAGAGCTAAATGTTCCTCTAGTGATTTAATTAGACTATTAGTTCTACAATTATGCCAAATTAAAGATTACTGTCCTCTGGGCACACAATGTTATAGTTTAGCATGTCTGTAGTTTACTATCTGAACACAGTTGTGCTGACTGCAGCCAAAACACTGCCAGCACTAACGAGAGAAATTTGAGTTATTCTCTTGTATAAACTTTGCTAATAGTTTTTTTTTGAACACGGTTTCAGTGGCTACTATGCTGTCTCCACCTCGCAATGTGTCATTTATGTCAGAAAACCTTCTTCATGTCCTGATGTGGGAAGCAGGGGCAAATGCACCATTCAACGCACGCTACACAGTGGAATACTTATCTTTCAGGTTTGTATCAAATGATAATTACTGAGTAAAATAATTGCAAGGATAATTAACTTGTGGAAGTCAAATTGTGTGTGTGTGTGTATTTGGTTGGAGGCTATAGGGGAGCAAGCTGCAAAAAGATCAGTGGGGAACATACATTCAAGGCAAGGGAATATCTTGGTTGATATTCAGTTCTAATTTTGCCTCTGCAATCAATATAAACAAAGAACATGCAAGTTCCTTCCTTGCCCCATGCTAGCTGATATTGTAAATGATTCCCTCTCCTCATACTATCCACCTTGCTTTCAAAATTGCCATCAACCACCCCCCCCCCACCTCCTCAAAAACCCATCCTTAACCCCTCTGTCCTTGCAAACTACCACCCCATCTCCAACCTCTCCCCTCCATAGTTCTTGAGCATGTTGTTGCTTCCCAAATCCATGCCCACCTTTCCTGCAACTCTGTGTTTGAATTTCTCCGGTCAGGTTCCTGCTCCTGCCACAGCACTGAAATGGCCCTAACCAAAGTCACAAATGATATTCTCTGTGATTATGGTGCATTATCCCTCCTTATCCTTCTCAACATCCCTGCAGCCTTTGACAGTCAATCGCACCATCCTCTTTTTCTCCATTGTTCAGCTCAGTGGGATTACCCTCACTCTTTGCCGTTCTTCGTCAACTCCAGACTTGACAATTCTAATGCTCTCCTGGCTAGCCTCCTATCCTCCACTTTCTAAACTTAATCTCACCCGAAACTCTGCTGTCTGTATCCTATGTTAAAATTGGATTGCCATGTGGTGAAGGATAGAATATTGGAGCCTGGTCTTTAGTTGCTTCCAAGCCTTTATTGACAGAGATTACACTTACACACACACACACACACACACACACACACTAGATAAGCTCTCCTATAAAAAGGATACGAGAGTCCCCAATTGATACCCACCACCTGAATACAATTAACACTCATTGATATAAATCATACAATTAACATCCTATTCCACACCAGGCCCCACTCACCCATCACCCCTGTCCTTGCTGACCTACATTGGCTCCTGGTCTCCCCTAACACCTCCAATTTAAAATTCTCTCCTCCTTGTGTTTAAATTCCTTCGTAACCTCGCCTCTCCCTGTCTCAGTAACCTCTTTTAGCTCTACAACCAATCTCTCCTCCCCCCCCCCCCCCCCCAAACTGTCCATTCCGCTGACTCTGGCCTTTTGTGCATTTCCCCCATTTGACCCTACCATTGGCAGCTGTGTCTTCAATCGTCTGGACCCCATGCTCTGGAATTCCCTTCCTACCCCTCTGCCTCTCTCTTCTCCTTTTAAGGCCCTCCTTAAAACCCACCTTTTTGACCAAGCCTTCTAATATCTCCTTATTTGATTCACATCCATTTGTGTCTGATTACACCTTTGTAAAGGGTCTTGGAACATTTTTCTACATTAAAGTTTGTTATAAAAATGTAGGTGATTTTTGTTGATATTACACTAGTATAAAACATTTTTAATATAAATTCTACTCATTTCACATTTACAGATATTGCTTCAATGTATCTGTTACCAAGCTGCTCCTTTTTGCACATAACAGGAAAGACAGATATGAGCAGCTATTGAAAATTGGAATTATGGTATTATTCCATAATAAATACCTAAGTGTTTAATGAGTGGCTATTTTTCATTAAAATTGCTGTATAAAACACATCAAAATATGGTCTGTTTCAAAAATGGAGGCTAGGATGTGAACTAGTAATCTTATTTATAAACCTTTCTTTGAATGAATGTGTTCTAGTGTAAATTAACTATTTGGATCGTACTTATTCCTTTACCCAAATAGCTGTTGCCATAATTTATTTGCATGTAACCATTTGTGGCCATAATAGGATGAAGCTTCTGCACAACATTACCTCTAACATGTCTCCTCTGTTCAAAATGTGTTTGTTACATTCCAAACAGCACACAGAGTCAATGGCTTGCTATGCAAAACTGCTCATTGATCTCAAACCGAACATGTGATCTAACAGATGAATTCAGTGACATCAATGAATCTTACTGGGCTCGAGTTAAAACAGTTACAGAAATGGATGAATCGAATTGGACTTTCTTGGAAGAGTTCCAGCCACACCGAGACAGTAAGTTTGCCATCTTGTTCTTGATACATACAACAGTATTTTTTGAGACCATAATTACATACTGATTATGGCTTGCTCATACTTTTCATTGTTATTGCAAATGTACAGACTTTTAAAAAAAAAACTAAGGTGCGCATTCTTTAAAATACTTTCTCTTGTATATTTTCTGTTCCTGTATTCTTTTACACATATTCTCTCTCTTAAACTGATTTTTGCCTATTTTATCTTCTACATTATCTTGTTTCATACTAGTTTATACTCTTTCCAGATCTGTGGAAACTTTAATGGGGAAAATGTTGTTCAAATAGATGGGTATAGCCTATAAACTGCCAAGTTCATTTGTTTAACTGTAAATTAAATGTTACCACCAAACCTTAACACCGCATACACTATTAAAGAAAGCCCTATAAATAAGCCAAATTTCAACTTACTTATTGGCAATTTAATTAAATTGAAATAAACTTTGATTACAAATATCAAATGCAATGTTTTCAGGTTTGCATTCGTTTCAACCGAACAAAATACATTGATTTTCTGAAACTATAAACTCTTTTTCCATGTTCACTTTAATCAAAACTCCTTTCAGTTTCAAGTGCTCAAATCAGAATTTTTTTGAAAATACAATCCAATACTGTTAACTTGTAAATGTTTCTTTCCTCATAATAATTCAGTTTTATTTTTCTTCTACAGCAAAAATACGACCAGTTAATGTTCGCCTAGCGGAGGCCCCTGTTGGAGTGCTTAAAATTAATTTTGATTCTGCAGCACCTCCACCACCTATTTCACGTAGCATAGAAGTCGATTCGTTAATAGATATCTATGCGACATTGAAGTATCACCTTGCCATATTTAAAAGTGGAAAGCATGAAAAGGTATGGTTAAAAAGCAGCTGAATAATACTGTCATGGGTCTTGGACAAAGGTTGTTCATAATTTGAGGTGTTTAAAGTAATAAAAAAAAATCTATTGTGTTCATAGCTTTCCTGCAGGATGCTTTCAAATTTAATGAAAAACATTAAATAAAACTTCAGAATTAATCTGTAGGCTATATGATCATACTATTAAGTCCAAGTTTATTCATTCTTTACTCAGTCCAAAAGTATTCCCTTCCTCAACATTGCTTTTTGGACTTTGGATGTGCTTCCACTTGGTATTTCTTCTTTGATAGGCTGAATGTGGGCGAGTGATAATTGCTGTGGTCTCTTATCAGTGTTGTCACTTGACAATAGTAAGTGCACAGAAGCAGCCTGACATAACTCTGTCTGATATATAAGAAATCATGACTATGAGCCTGACTCATACAATTGGTGCAGAGTTTTTATTAAGTTACTGCAACACCACTAGACAATTTGTGATTTTTATTTGTCATTTTTAAAATGAATTCTTATGCAGAATTTTGGGGATTGAGTGGCGTAATTGCTGAATTGACAGTGTTAGCTGGGACCTGGGTTAAATTAGCCCAGAACAATGGGCTGAAAGTCTGCTTGCTGTATGGCTTTGGCCCCAGTTTCCACTAGAAGGTGGGTCCACAGCAAAAATAAAGCTGGCACTCTTGCCCATATACTGTAAAGATGGCTAATTGGGAAGTTAAAGAATTCACAATAATTCTGTGGTTGGTGTTGTGACACATTGAGGCTAGCATAAGGGGGGATTTTCTCCACATCTGGTATGTGCTATACTGACCAGGGAGTCTTGCTGATGCCTTGTCTCAGTGGTAGCACTCTCGCCTCTGAGTCAAAGATCGTGGTTTCAAGCTGACCTCCAGAGACTTGATCTGGCTGGCAATCTGGTGCACTGTGTGACGTTAAACCAAGATGAGATGTCTGCCCTTTCAGGTGGATATAAAAGATCCCATGGTACCATTCAAAGAAGAGTACGGGAGTTCTCCTAATGTCCTGACCAACATTTATCCCTCAACCAACATCGCTAAAACTGATTATTTGGTCATTTATCTCATTGCTGTTTATGGGACTGCTGTGTGAAAATTGGTTGCAATGTTTCTCTATATTACAACACTGACTACAATTCAAAAACTACTTTGTTAGCTGTCAAACACTTTGAGATACCCTGAGGACATGAAAGGTGCCAAACTATTTTTCTTTACTCCATTCAAAAATATTCCATTTTTTTTATTCGTTCATGGGATGTGGGCGTTGCTGGCGAGGCCAGCATTTATTGCCCATCCCTAATTGCCCTTGAGAAGGTGGTGGTGGCCTCGCCAGTGATGCCTTCTTGAACCGCTGCAGTCCGTTTGGTGAAGGTTCTCCCACAGTGCTGTTAGGTAGGGAGTTCCAGGATTTTGACCCAGCGACAATGAAGGAACGGCGATATATTTCCAAGTTGGGATGGTGTGTGACTTGGAGGGGAACGTGCAGGTGGTGGTGTTCCCATATGCCTGCTGCCCTTGTTCTTCTAGTTGGTAGAGGTCGCAGGTTTGGGAGGTGCTGTCAAAGAAGCCATGGCGAGTTGCTGCAGTGCATCTTGTGGATGGTATACACTGCAGCCACGGTGTGCCGGTGGTGAAGGGAGTGAATTTTTAGGGTGGTGGATGGAGTGCCAATCGAGCGGGCTGCTTTTTCCTGGATGGTGTCGAACTTCTTGAATGTTGTTGGAGCTGCACTCATCCAGGCAAGTGGAGAGTATTCCATCACACTCCTGACTTGTGCCTTTATAGATGGTGGAAAGGCTTTGGCTAGTCAGGAGATGAGTCACTCGCCACAGAATACCCAACCTCTGACCTGCTCTTGTAGCCACAGTATTAATGTGGCTGGTCCAGTTAAGTTTCTGGTCCAGTTAAGTTTCTGGTCAATGATGACCTCCAGGATGTTGATAGGGGGGGATTCGGCGATGGTAATGCCGTTGAATGTCAAGGGGAGGGGTTTAGACTCTGTCTTGTTGGAGATGGTCATTGCCTGGCACTTGTCTGGCACAAATGTTACTTGCCACTTATCAGCCCAAGCCTGGATGTTGTCCAGATCTTGCTGCATGCGAGCACGGACTGCTTCATTATCTGAGGGGTTGCAAATGGAACTGAACACTGCAATCGTCACCGAACATCCCCATTTCTGACCTTATGATGGAGGGATGGTCATTAACTCTGATTAGCTTCATTTGATCGGCATAAAAATTATTTTATGAAAATTTCTTTTATTGCAGAGATAAGATAGGGCAGGGCCACGGAAGGGTTTATAGACCGGATAAGAGTTTGTGCTGCATACCAAAGATCAAAGTCAGATGTTGAGCTGGAGGAAGTTGTCTTATTCAGGGCTTGATGTCAATGCGGGGGGAGTCAATGGGTCAGGAGAAGTGGTGGAGAAATAGAACTGGGTATCCTCAACATAGATGTTAAAAGCGACCCTGTGCCTGTGAATGATGTTGCCAAAAGGTGGCATGTGGAAAAGGAGGGGAGCAAGGATGGGTCTTTGGGGACGACATAACATAAGAAATTGGAGCAGGAGTAGGCCAATCGGCCCCTCGAGCCTGCTCCGCCATTCAATAAGATCATGGCTGATCTGATCCCAACCACAAATCTAAAGAACACAAGAAGTCGGAGCAGGACCCGGCCACATAGCCCCTGGGCCCTCTCCGCCACCCACAGGGCATTGACCGATCCGAACTCAGCTTCATGTCCAATTTCCTGCCCGCTCCCCATAACCCCTAATTCCCTTTACTTCTAGGAAACTGTCTATTTCTGTTTTAAATTTATCTAATGATGTAGCTTCCACAGCTTCCTGGGGCAGCAAATTCCACAGACCTACCACCCTCTGAGTGAAGAAGTTTCTCCTCATCTCAGTTTTGAAAGAGCAGCCCCTTATTCTAAGATTATGCCCCCTAGTTCTAGTTTCACCCATCTTTGGGAACATCCTTACCGCATCCACCCGATCAAGACCCTTCACAATCTTATATGTTTCAATAAGATCGCCTCTCATTCTTCTGAACTCCAATGAGTAGAGTCCCAATCTACTCAACCTCTCCTCATATGTCCGCCCCCTCATCCCCAGGCCTTGCATGGTTCCATTCCTAACTATCGGCTGGAGATGCACTGGCTGTATACAATGACATGTTTCCTTGCACTGTTACCCCACAGGTAACAGTGCAAGGAAACATGTCATTGTATACAGCCAGTGCATCTCCAGCTGATAGTTAGGAATGGAACCATGCAAGGCCTGGACTGGCAGAGGTTAGGCGTTGGAGGAGGATGGAGTGGTGAACTGTATTGAATATTGTAAAAAGGGTTCAGAGGAATAATGTAGCGCAGTCAGAGGGGATGTCATTTGTGACTTTGGTCAGTGCTAACAATGGCAGAAGTCAGACTGGAGGGATTCAAACAGGAAGTTTTGTGAGAAGGGCATGGAAATTGGTGACTTTGACAAGTTCAAGAACTTAAAAGAGGTAAAGAAGATTAGAGATGGGCTAGTTGAAGAGGATGGGTGTATCAAGGAGGGGCTGATGACAGTGGTTTTGAAAGGAAAGGAAATCTCTAACTGCGTCAGCTATCGTGTGAGTCGAGTGCATTTGAGCAGTTAAAGTTGAAGGAGGAGGTGTTGGGTCTCACGGGTGTGATGAGCTTGTCCAAAAAAAACCTTTCTACCTTTTGTAGAGTAAACCCTTTATATTTTTGCTAGAGGTTTGAAACTTAGAATGGAGAAAACAAAACTGCTAAAATTAGATCTAATCAGCACTGCTTATGCCTATTCTGAGTGTAGTTTTGATTGCATATTAAAAACTGGACGACAAACACAGCTCTTATACACAATGGGTAGGAAATTGCTCGTAAAATAATGGTGAGCCTAACAGCGCTCACTGTTATTAATGGGCTAATCGAATATCAAGTTCCAGCAACCACACGTGCAATCAAACGTGGAAATCCGGAATTTGCTGTTCCTGATTCACTGCTGATCTGATATCTTTGTGTTAGAGATATTGCAGGCTGGAATCAATGGACCAGCACAAACTTGCTCTCCTGCCTAGCTGGAAACTAACTAATCTCGCCAGAAAAAAAGTTATGCTGAGTTATATCTGGTCTAAACTAACTTTTAATTGCATGGTGAGTATTAATGACTGCCAAACAACCTCTCTGGCACTGAAAATTAATGTAAAAATGTGGAGTCTTACTACTGATTTTAATAGTTCTTGGACATGTTTTTTTAAAAAATTTTAATTTTAAATTTTAATTTTTTTACTTTTTCTTTGTCTCTTGTAGCTCCGTCTTTTAATCTCACCCTCTCTTTATTTCGCTTTCCCTTTGATTTTATAGTAAATTTACTAATTTTATCTGACACTTCCTGGTTCTTAGTCTGCATGGTTTGTGAATGAGCTTCACTTCCTGGTGCTCGCCAAGTGGCTTGCTTCAAGCTGATTGCTGGAGGGGACACAGCGATCCTTTCCTCCTCTCAGCTCAGTGAAGCCCGGGAAAGGACCCTGCACTTCTTGCAGCCCTCAATTAAAGCAAGTTGGCGCCCAGAAGCCCGCGAAAAGTTTGTGGGTGAGTTAGTTACTTGCAATGTCCATTCGTCACTCAGCGCAATTTCCGGGCCAATATTTTGTTGGTTGCAGAAGATTTTCTAAGTCTAGAAGTGAAATTGCACCATATTGATTCAGATGTAACTCTGGTCGTCTTCCTTCAACAGGATAGAGACGTGCTTGGATTGACAGAGGAAGAGAGTGTTGAAGTAATAGTTGAAAACGTGCAACCCAACACAAATTACTGTGTCACAATAAAAATGTTTTTTTATGAAGAACAACACGATGACCCTTTGGAAATTAGATGTATAGTCACACACTATACCATGGACGATAAAGGTACAGAATGATGGCACAAGCTGGTTTGGCAGAGTAAAAATATTTATGTTCCAGCTTTCTTCATTAAAATTTGGAGTTTTAAAATTTAGTTAAAATGTCCACTTCCTGGTTCTCACAGCATGGCTTGCTTCAAGCTGATTGATGGAGGGGACACAGTTCCTTCTTGTTGAAGGAAGAAGACCAGGGTTACATCTGAATCAATATGAGGCAATTTAACTTCTAGAGATCCTTTCCTCCTCTCACTGCTCAGTGAAGCCCGGGAAAGGACACTGCACTCCTTGTACCTCCTCAATTAAAGCAAGTTGGCGCCCAGAAGCCCGCAAAAAGTTTGTGCATGAGTTAGTTACTTACGAGCGGCCATCTTTACCACATTTTTGTCTGATTTCGTGCATTTTTTGGGGGCATTCAGATTTACTCAAGTTGATTAAAATATCTGGGTTTAAGGTAACTGGATCTTGGGTAATTTTAACCTAACCCATCCATCGAGAAACTGACCGGATCGGGTGGAACACCAGTTTCACACCCTGCCCATCGTTACACTCGATTGACTTTAGTTGAGAGTGAAATCAGGCGAGGTGTAAATCCAGCATTACATTCGATCCTGTCAGTTTCCCGCTAGGCGGAGTAGACTAAAATTACACTCTTAATCTCCTTAACGTGCTTGGACATGGAAATCGGCCAAACAAAATTGTAATGCATTTCATGGACATGCTTCTTGAAATAAATTTTCTTCCTTGAGAGGAATTGGGAAAAATTTGACCTTGCTCATTTTGTTCTGGTTTGTAACTATACCTGCTATCTGCTTTGGGGGTGGTTTACAGTGTAGCTAAAGGATTTTGCTACTTGAAATTTCTTTCCTCCCTACCTTGAAAGCATTGAATTTTTGCTGGAGTATGGTTCTATGACTGCTGGACACCATTTGGTATCTTGTCTTAGTGACTGTTCTTCATATGTAGAGCTGAAAAGTGAGTATTAGCAGGCTGTTCAACTGCAATGGCATTACAGCCAACTCCAAAGCTATCCTCGCCCCATATCCACATATATGCACTTATAGCGATGAGGAGCAGGAGCCATGGCAGATTTTTTTTCTTCTGTAGTGTCAGCATCCCTGCATTATCACCTGCACCAAGATTTGCTAACTCCACACAGTCTGATTCTGGCACCTTTCTAATCTGCATGGCTCAGCTACTGACTGATGAACATGCTATGCCAATGAGGGATCCCAAAAAATTATTTTCTGTGAATATGATTAACCTATTTTCATGAAGTATGTTGCAAATGTGCTTGGCCAATTTCAATGTCGAAGCCATGTCAAGAAACTAGGATCCTGTTCGTGCTCACCCAGATATTTTATCAACTTGCGTAAATGAGTTTCTAAAAAGAAAATCGTATCTCAGGCAGTGCAGATCAGATTTTCACGAGACCTGGGTTTGCATCAAACCCAGACTGACAGAAGGGAGGGCAAAGTAATTTCATACGAACACACTCGTATGCTAATACAATGCAGTATGATTTCACCAGAGTGAAGTTCAAATACAAGCACTGTTAGTCCCCAATAATCACATTCCTTAGTCCACTATTTTAACCTATCAACATCTCCATTAAAATGGAGGAGAAAATAATATCACATGCACATATTCAGATGTTGCAGTGTGTCTTCAAAGATTGATGAGCACGTATTGAAGAAACTAAACATTCTCTTACAGATAAGTCTGAATGCGTTTAACATTTAAATAAAAGCTGTTTTTACTGGGTTTAAGTAAAAGAATGGTACTTGCTACAGTATTGATTTAGATAGTTCTAGGGTGGGGATAACTGGTAGAAAGAAATGTTTCTGATGTATGTTGTTCTTTTGCAGCACTTCAAGCACTGCTAATATTTGCTTTATGCCTCTTGGGAGTTAGCTTGTTCATCATCATCGTGGTATTATACAAAGGAGGTTGTCTTGGTTTCTTAAACAAATATGGTCCACAAGCTCTGGTATGTAATTGATTTACAAAAAGGATTATCAGATTGAAATTTCACCTGAAAGTTATTTTTCAGTGCTTAATAAAAGTAGATTGATGGGATCTCTTAAAGCTTACTTTTTCAATCCAAGGTAGCATCTTTAGAAGTTGAGTGATTACAGTTTTAGCAGCAGTTCAATCCTTTGCTTGCCCTAGAAATAGAAGTATTTTTCTTGTGTATATATCCTTTTGAGCATTTAGTTTAGTTTGCATAGTGCTGTAATTCCTAGTTTCTAATGACATCTGCATTCACAGGTTCTTGTTTGGAACAGTGGTACAGTGTGCAGACCAAGAAATACATGTAGAGATTATAGTAGCTAGGTACATGAAACCATCTGCACAGTGTGATAAGTAGTGGGGTACATTAGAGTTAAAAGTACAAAACAAAAAGTTGTATTGTTTATGAAAGGTGTTGGTCAGATCCCATCTGTCGTACCACTGGCAGTCTGGTCACCTAATCAAGGAAGAATATTGTTGCCCTTAAGGGGGTCATGAAGCAACCAATAAAAATGCTTCTAGGTACTGGGAATTTAAGTTATGAGGAAGGCTAAGAAAGTTGGTTGGTGGGGGGGAAAGACTTTGAAGTGACCTGATTGGATTGCTCTATGGCCAATTGTTCACAATGGCAAATGAGAGCAGAGATTGGATACAGTGAGATAGGATTGATCTTGCAGAAAGGGGTAGGGTTATTGACCTTAATGGCCTCTTTCTGTTCCTAAAAACTCTTCTTTTCCTGGATATCTAATTAAATATCCTACTTTGTACGCACTGGTGCTATATCGTACCAAAAAGACAGAGACTTATAAGCTTTATTACATAAATAATTCATTTTCAATAGCTACATCTTAATATTGTAGACATGGGATTGCAATTTTTTTTTGCAAAGTGCAGATAATCAGCAGTATCTCTAGGTCACTACATAAAACTTCAGTTGGCGTAATGCCCCCAATGGATATATGTACCATGTGGTGTGGCATGTATCCATACAAGCCAGAAGGGTCCAACTTTAATCTCCCCTAATTTGTGTTGAGCCTGGCCATGTGTGCCAGATGAACATGAGGTTACTCCAGTTGATCTAAATGTGCCAGGGATAAGAAGGAGGAAAATTTAACCAGGATTCCTGCTTCTGTGCATATCCACATATCCTGCTGAAAGTGAATATATATTAAGTGAAGATAGAATTGGATCATATTTGACCATACCCAAACTTAAGTTACCATCTGCAGAAGAGGTGAAGCATGTGGAAAAATTAGACTGTTGGATCCATTTTAACAAAATTAAGAATATTGATGTCATTTTAACATTTAAATTTAATGTTTTATTTGGTCTGTTCCATCAGAATAATTTAAAACACATCAGTGCTGTCTACAATTACGGTGATGTGCAAGAAAAATTCAGCACCACGGAGCATGTTATTTTCAGTGAAATGAAAACGCAAGACATTGAAGAAGACAGCGAGGAAGAACTAATGAATAGCGATGAAGGTGGCTATGAGCATAATTCACTTCCTGTATTAGTGCAGAACAGTGCTCAGAGTTCCAGTGCGTTTTCTAAAGTAGGAATAGATGGCGCCAGCACAATGTCTTGTGGTGATCGACTGTGTGATTCAGTACCTGAAGATTTTTTCACTGATCTCGATAACTGTCAGATGGCTCCAGCAAACATAATGCAAAACGAATGTTCATATACCGAGACCAAGAGCCAGATACAGACAATCCACAGCAGAAGGAGCAGTTTAGCTTCTGCAAACATTAATATTTTTGATGTCCCGCTGTGCTCTGTCCAAATCCAAGACTCAGACTGTTCTTTTGTAAACTTTTCAAATGAACAGATGTGTGATAAGGAGGTGTGTGAACCTGATATTGATGATTTGGGCAATTCTTTGATCTCTGAGGTTTGTGACGATACTGTAATTTACCATTCCGAAAAATCCAGTCTGTGTGACGTACCAGGCTGCTCATCATTTCCCCAGACATTGTATTCTGACTATATGAGACGCTGAAGAAGGTTTACATGTGTGAAAATTACTTTTGTAAAATTGGTCAGAATGTCCTTGAAACGTATCCTTTGTAAATCCAAAAACGCTGCAGCTGAGTGTCTTTGATATCTTCACTAAAAATGTTCAGCTGAAGAAATCGTCCTTTCAGATCCTGCAGTAAGCATTCTAACTGCTGAGAAGATTTGAAATATCTTAGCTTATCAAAAAATAAGCATGTTGGGGTTTGCACAATTACCTGTAACCTCATAGAATTTTTAGGTAGAATTTCCAAAATTTGGATGAGAAGTGGAATTTTTAGCTTTGAGTACCGGTATATTTTATAAAAGTGTATTTCTGTTTTTGGTTTTCTGCCAAAGGAGGAAAAATTATTAATTATGAGCAATTTGTCACGAGAGAAAAAGAAAAGTGCTTTTAAATAAGTACATGACTTTGTTTTTTTGGAAAGTTTACCTTAGTTGCTCACAATAATGAAATATTGATGCTATGGAAGTAAAACAAATTTAGACAATGAGCATAGGGACACAAAAGTGCAAAATTCAGAAGCTTCAAACAAGGTTGGAGGATTTTTTTTCACAGGATTGTGGAACGTGGAAGAAACTCCCAAAGAAGATAGTTGATTTGGGGTCAGTTGGTTCTTTTAAAAATGGGATGGATCGATATCTGTTGAGAAACAGATTGAGGGTTTCAAAGGAGGCGGGAAAGGAAATGAGTGTTCCTAAAATAAGGGATCATCAGGTGGTATGGGGAGAAGTCATTGTGCATGGGGATTGATGGATTTTTTTGCTCTGGATTTTCTTGTCTGAGTGCATTCTGGTTTTATTTATGACTAACTTGAACAAATTGTCAATCCAAAGTATTTTTTATTTTAAATTTAGTTTTGGTCACTTTCAGTAAGATTGAGTTATTGCTCCTGTCAAAATGTAAAGATACATAGGGCCAGAATTTGCTGTCAAAATAACGGCAAGGCTAATGTGATCTTGCCACTATTCATGGGTAAATGGTACAGCAATTTTGTGAGCAAAAATTTTTTGAGCTGAAGGGATCAGGGGCTAGTCAAACTGACTATAGATGCCGTGCTATATCAAATTCTGGCTCATAATGTTCCTTTGGTTCGATCTCCGCAGATTGAGATTTTAGTCACATGATTGGGAATGTTAATTTAAAAATGAGGAATTTCTTGTATCTGGGTGGCCAATGTTATCTGCTATTCCAGCTTGTCTGAACACGGTGATTGCCTTGGCAACGGGCAGTTGCAGGGGCAGTCTGTAAACACCATGTATTATTCAATATGTATAAATGCGTAGGCTTCAAGGAGATCTTGAAACATTTACCTGAGGAAGGAGAAAATCTCCGAAAGCTTGTGAATTTAAAATAAAATTGCTGGACTATAACTTGGTGTTGTAAAATTGTTTACAATTTCCAGCTTAAAGAGTAATGGCTGGCTATTTGTGGTTTATCTGCACCATCTCAAAGGAAATGGTGTGGAAAGCTTCTATACAGTTTCTAAACTGAAAGCAAAGCTCTCCTGCATAACAAAAGCAAAATACTGCAGAAGCTGGAAATCTGAAATAAAAACACAAAATGCTGGAAACATTGCAAGGCAGCATCTGTGGCGAGAGAAACAGTGTTAATGTTTCAAGTTGATGAACTCTCCTGTATAAGTTCATTCATTGTTCTAATGAAATCAAATCATCAGTAACTTTTTGTTTCCTGTTGGTAATGCCTCCTTGAATAAAGTGTTTGTTTACATTCTATTCTTGCCTGCAATGGTGTCTTAACTAATGGTTCTAAAATAGCCACTTCTAAAGGCTGAATTACATAACAAAGTCTTACTATTGGAGTACTACAGTATTACTGACAGTGTCACTGCAGTCAGAGGAAAAGTGCTGCAACTATGGATGTGTGGGGGCTGGAAAGTCCTCATTGTCCATATGTGGTCACGTAAAATCTATTGTAGTTTTATATTCTGTCTTGTTTTATACTGCAATTTACAGTATGCTTTATGCAAAATTATTTTACAATTTGTAAAATGTTTTTAATTGAGTTGTATTTATTACATGATGTGGAAATGCCAGTGATGGACTGGGGTGGACAAATGTAAGGACTTGCACAACACCAGGTTATAGTCCAACAGCTTTATTTTAAATCACCAAGCTTTCGGAGCTTACCTCCTTCGTCAGGTGAGTGGAGGTAAGCTTCGAAAGCTTGTGATTTAAAATAAAACTGTTGGGCTATAACCTGGTGTTGTGCAAGTCCCTATATTTATTACATGCCTGCAGGGGCACAGAACACTGCATAGCAAAGTGGTTTCTCCCTGCCTGTGGGCCACTATTTTATTCTGGCTATTAGGAGGTCGCCCTCCATGTTTGAGAAGGTCTGCGCTTGAAAATGCAGTTGCTTTAAAGTTGCAATAATGACTATTGAATTGCACATGCATAGTTGTTCCATTGTTCCCACTGGCACTCAGAATCTGCACTCTCCATGTTAATGGGGGGATTCTGATGCCTAGTCACTGAGAAATCACTTCCAATTTTCTTTTTGGGGGTGGGGGGGGGAGGTTGAAGAGAGCACATGTGGAGTTTCTTTTCTATACGTTTGCTAGAAGGAGTAACTACCAATTAAATCTCAGGTTGTGGCTATTCTAACTGAAGCAATCAGTTGCTTTTAAACAGTTTCATTTGGTTTTCTTTTTTATTCTGACTTTTTTCCGAAGCAGAAAGGGTGGACAATCGTGCTTCTTGTGGATACATAATGTTGAGTTGTAATTTTTGAAAAATTTAAGACAAATGAGTACGCTTGATGAACTGTTGATGAGTTGAGTATGAAAATAATTTCAGCACAAGTATAATTTAAATTTGTATTTTAAGAGAATTATTCATCGAGGAGGTGATTGTCTGTGCTGGGAAATGGGACACTATTGAGCATTCTAGTAGTGTGCAGAACTGATGCAAATTTGCCTTTGTTCCTCCCCACTAATGTGTCTTACCCCAACTCAGAAGAGCACTAATGTAAATTTCTGAATTGATCCTCTTTGAGATGGTCAATTTGTGTTGTGAACACAGGTCTAAAATTTCTGCCCTTGATTTGGGTGCATCTCGGGCAGGTCTGAACATTTGCCCGCTCCAAGGTGCCCCACTGATCTTAGCTGCATATCCAAGCCTGAAGTAATTTATGTACCAAGGGTAGACTCCCTGCCCTCAGCCAGGAAATTGAACCAGTCTGGGGCAGAGATTTGTAATGACAGGCCTCATTGGGTGGCAGTGAAGAGGGTAGTGAGGCTGCAGGTGATCTTTACTGAAGATTTATAATTTGGATGATGGGTCCTGTGTATCGCAGTGCTCTGAAAGCACTTACACATGGCCCTCATACCCTGCAGCCCCCTCTCCTCACCTCTGGGTGATGGAGTCTAACAATTTGGCCGCTGAGCCCAGCTTTTGAAAAATGGCTCGAAACATAGTGAGAAGTTTCTTACCCACTTTTCACCTGCCCACATACGTCTGGGTGTAGTTTGCGTTGACTGGCCTGGCCACTGGAAAACAGCAGAGGCGGGGATGCAGAAGAGCACGTTCCCAAAGTTGCTGTGCGCCCCCTCCCGCCAAGATCCGCTAATAAATTGACAGGCAAGGAGAGAAGGCAGGCAGAAAGCCCAAGCTATACTCAATAAACTACCCCAAACTTGAAACATTTGCCTGAGGAAGGAGAAAATCTCCGAAAGCTTGTGAATTTAAAATAAAATTGCTGGACTATAACTTGGTGTTGTAAAATTGTTTACAATTGCTTCACCTAGGTCTCTTATTACAGCACACAGTATTTAACTTGATCACTATAGACTGGTCTGAATCCCAAGACCCCCTGTATCACCAATCCTACAGCAATAAACTTATAACTCTTGTTTTATGGGATAATAGTTCAGAATTTCCCCTTTTTATGACTATTAGGTGGAATAAATACTTAAGAAGTTTGCTGAACAGTTGCCCATATGAGGGTGCCTTTCATTTAGATCTTGTGACAAATTTGAACTAATATGTTGAGATAACTATCTCTGGCACTGTGAAATTACCAACAAGCCAGGGGATCAACCCTGGTTCAATGAGGAGTGTAGAGGAGCATGTCAGGAGCAGCACCAGCTGTACCTAAAAATGAGGTGCCAACCTGGTGAAGCTACAACTCAGGACTTACATGCATGCTAAACAGCAGAAGCAACATGCTATAGACAGAGCTAAGTGATTCCACAACCAACGGATCAGATCAAAGCTCTGCAGTCCTGCCACATCCAGTCGTGAATGGCAGTGGACAATTAAACAACTAACGGGAGGAGGAGGCTCTGTAAACATCCCCATACTCAATGATGGTGGAGTCCAGCACGAGAGTGCAAAAGACAAGGCTGAAGCGTTTGCAACCATCTTCAGCCAGAAATGCCAAGTGGATGATCCATCTCTGCCTCCTCCCGACATCCCCGCCATCACAGAAGCCAGCCGTCAGCCAATTCGATTCACTCCACGTGATATCAAGAAACGGCTGAGTGCACTGGATACAGCAAAGGCTATGGGCCCTGACAACATCCCAGCTGTAGTGCTGAAGACTTGTGCTCTAGAACTAGCTGCACCTCTAGCCAAACTGTTCCAGTACAGCTACAACACTGGCATCTACCTGACGATGTGGAAAATTGCCCAGGTATGTCCTGTCCACAAAAAGCAGAACAAATCCAATCCGGCCAATTACCGCTCCATCAGTCTACTCTCAATCATCAGCAAAGTGATGGAAGGTGTCGTCGACACCTTCCATCAAGCGGCACTTACTCACCAATAACCTGCTCACCGATTCTCAGTTTGGGTTCTGCCAGGACCACTCTGCTCCAGACCTCATTACAGCCTTGGTCCAAACATGGACAAAAGAGCTGAATTCCAGAGGTAAGGTGAGAGTCAATGGGAATCAGGGAGAAAACTCTCCAGTGGCTGGAGTCATACCGAGTACAAAGGAAGATGGTAGTGCTTGTTGGAGGCCAATCATCTCAGCCCCAGGACATTGCTGCAGGAGTTCTTCAGGGCAGTGTCATAGGCCCAATCATCTTCAGTTGCTTCATTAATGATCTTCCCTCCACATAAGATCAGAAATGGGGATGTTTTCTGATGATTGCACAGTGTTCAGTTCCATTCGCAACCCCTCAGATAATGAAGCAGTCCGTGCCCCCATGCAGCAAGACCTGGACAACATCCAGGCTTGGGCTGATAAGTAGCAGACAAATGCCAGGCAATGACCATCTCCAACAAGAGAGAGTCTAACCCCCTCAGCTTGACATTCAACGGCATTACCATTGCTGAATCCACCACCATCAACATCCTGGAGGTGACCATGGACCAGAAACGTAACTGGACCAGCCACATAAATACTGTGGCTACAAGAGCAGGTCAGAGGCTGGGCATTCTGCGGTGAGTGACTCACCTGACTTCCCAAAGCCTTTCCACCATCTACAAGGCACAAGTCAGGAGTGTGATGGAATACTCTCCACTTGCCTGGATGAGTGCAGCTCCAACAACACTCAAGAAGCTCAACACCATCCAGGACAAAGCAGCCCGCTTGATTGGCACCCCATCCACCACCACCCTAAACGTTCACTCCCTTCACCACCGGCGCACTGTGGTTGCAGTGTGTACCATCCACTGGATGCATTGCAGAAACTCGCCAAGGCTTCATCGACAGCACCTCCCAAACTCGCGACCTCTACCATCTAGAAGGACAAGAGCAGCAGGCACATGGGAACAACACCACCTGCACGTTCCCCTCCAAGTCACACACCATCCCGACTTGGAACTATATCGCCATTCCTTCATCGTTGCTGGGTCAAAATCCTGGAACTCCCTTCCTAACAGCACTGTGGGAGAACCTTCACCACACAGACTGCAGCGGTTCAAGAAGGCAGCTCACCACCACCTTCTCAAGGGCAATTAGGGATGGGCGATAAATGCTGGCCTTGCCAGCGACGCCCACATCCCATGAATGAATAAAAAAAAGAATGATTAACAATAACTTCACACTTTCCAGTGCCAAGGGTGCCATCAGGATATTCTGGGTGTACTGTGGAAATTGTAACCTTTTTATTAATCTCAGTGCAAATACTGACTTGCATTTTTTGTAAGAATAATTGAGTTTTATAATATGTAAAATGTATAATTCTCAAATTGAAAATGTTAAAATAAAATTGGTAACCGTGAGTAATAATCTCTTCCATAAGTTGGTGAAAGGAAAAAGCATTACAATAAATATTTCCAATTGTAAAGTGCAATGTAGTGCATATTTAAAGGGTGGGAATGTACCTTTTGATACAAGTAGCATATGCTGCTATATCCCTTTCAGGTCTAATGTTACATCTTTTATTACCTACTTCCCCTGATTCAGGACTCCTATTCAGTACACCTATTGCATAATAGTAAAGAGAATCACCATTAACTTAGCAGGCTGTCAAGAAGTGCATGAGAGTAGCATAGTAGTCATCCCTCACACATTTATGGGAAGATGATTGGACTTGATTTCCCCATTGCACAACTAAGATCAGAAATACAATAGAATGAAGGATTGATTGTGTCCTGCTATCCCATGAAGCTGTACAGTGATGCTCTGGTAGGCTGTGCCATGGCATCACTGATATAGTAAAATATAACTAGTTGGGAGTGAGGGTCAATAATTCAATATCTGGGTTCTGCAGGTACCATGAGAACCATTCATAATTACAACCTTAAACTACCTAGTAAATGTCTATTTACTTTGTATTTACTTGACACAAATTCACAGCAAAAAATATTTTCAGTTTCTTGCATACCCATTACAATTGAAATATTAACTGTCCTTTCACCAGGTCAACCTGAACAAATGATGGCAGTCGTGCATTGTTTTCTGTAACACCTCATCAAAGGTTTTATCTGACCAGAAGCAGGAACTTAAAGTTCAAATTATTTATTTAATAGGTATAAATATTGTGGACAGAAACATTGAGGCAAAGTGAACAAGTATTTTGATGGTTCTTTAGTTCTGGCTCTGAATTCAAAAAAAGTTCCCTGAATTCATAGTATCATACTAGGTACAACACAGGAGGCAGCTATTCAGCCCATCGTGCCTGTGCTGGCTCTTTGAAAGAGCTATTCAATTAGTCCCATTCCCCTGCTCTTTCCCCATAGCCCTGTAAATTTTTTCCCCTCAAGTATTTATCCAATTCCCTTTTTGAAAGTTACTATTGAATCTGCTTCCATCACCCTTTCAGGCAGTGCATTCCAGATCAGTACAACTCGCTGCATTGAAAAAAATGTTTCCTCGTGACACCTCTGGCTCTTTTGCCGATCACCTTAAATCTGTGTCCTCTGGTTGCTGACCCCTCTGCCACTGTAAATAGTTTCTCCTTTTTTACTCCATTAAAACCGTTCAAATCTCCTGTTCACTTTCCTTGTTCTAAGGAGAACAACCCTAGCTTCTCCAATCTCTCCACACAACTGAAGTCCCTCATTCCTGGCACCATTCTCCTAAATTTCTTCTGCACTCTCTCTAAGGCCTTGACATCCTTCCTAAAGTGTGGTGCCCAGAATTGAACACAATACTCCAGCTGAGGCCTAAGTAGTGTTTTATAAAGATTTAGCATAACTTCCTTGCTTTTGTACTCTATGCCCCTATAATAAAATCCAGGATCCCACCTGCTTTTTTAACAGCCTTCTCAACTTGTCCTGCCACCTTCAAAGATTTGTGTATGTGCACCCCCAGGTCTCTCTGTTCCTGCACCCCCTTTAAAATTGTAACCTTTATATTGTCTCTCCTCATTCTTCCTACCAAAATGCATCATTTCACACTTCTCTGTGTTAAATTTCATCTGCCATGTGCCTGCCCATTTCACCAGTCTGTCTCTGTCCTCCTGAAGTCCATTCCTATCTTCCACATTGTTTACTACATTTCTGAGTTTCGTGTCATCTGGAAACTTTGAAATTATACCCTGTATACCTAAGTCCAGGTCATTGATCTATATCAAAAAAAAGCAGTGGTCCTAATGCTGACCCCTGGGGAACACCACTGTATACTTCCCTCCAATCTGAAAAACAACCATTCACCACCACTCTCTGCTTTCTAACCCTTAGCCAATTTCGTATCCATGCTGCCACTGTCCCTTTAATCCCATGGGCTTTAATTTTGCTGACAAGTCTATTATGTGGTATTTTATCAAATGCCTTTTGAAAATCTATATACACAATATCAACATCAACCCCCTCCATTACTTCATCAAAGAACTCAATCAAGTTAGTCAAACATGATTTTCCTTTAAGAAATCTGTGCTGACTTTCATTTATTAGCCCATACTTTTCCAAGTGCCAATTTACTTTGTCCCCGATTATTGTTTCTCAAAGTTTCCCCAGCAACGAAATTAGGCTGACTGGCCTATAATTGCCAGGTTTATCCCTCTCCCCCATTTTTGAACAGGGTTGTAACATTTGTAGTCCTCTGGCACCACCCCCATATCTAAGGAGGATTGGAAGATTGTGGCCAGGGCCTTCTGCAATTTCCACCCTTCCCTCAATAACCTAGGATGCATTCCATCTGGACCGGGTGACTTTTGAGCACTGCCAATCTTTTAAGTATTTCCTCTTTATCAATTTTTATCCTATTCAATATCACTACAACCTCCTCCTTTACTGCAATGATAGCGTCCTCTTCTCTAGTGTAGACAGATGCGAAGTATTCATTTAGTGCCTCAGCCATGCCCTCTGCCTCCACCAGAAGATCTTTTTTGCTCCTAATCAGTCCCACCCTTCCTTTGCATACCCTTTTACTAGTTATATGTTACTATTTTATGTTAGCCGCTAATCTATTCTCATACTCGCTCTCTTTGTCCCTTTTATTCCCTTTTTTTAATCTCCTCCGTACTTTCTGTATTCAGTCTGCTTCTCTACTATATTATGAACTTTACATTCGTCATAAGCCTCCTTTTTCTGTTTCATTTTAATCTCTAAATCTTTAGTCATCCAGGGAGCTCTAGCTGTGGATGCCCTTCATTTTCCCCCTTGTAGAGATGTGTCTACTCTGTACCCAAACCAGCTCCTCCTCAAAAACCTCCAATTGTTCAATTACTGTTTTGCCTACCAATTTTTGATTCTGATCCACCTGGGCAAGATCCCTTTTTAACTCACTGAAATGTGCCCTCCTCCAGTTAAGCATTTCCACATTTGATTGTTCCTTGTCCTTTTCCATAACTATTCCAAACCTAATACTATGATCACTGTTCCCCAAATGCTCCCCCACTGAAACATGCTCCACCTGCCCCACTTCATTGCCCAGAACTAGATCCAGCACTGTTTCCTGGTTGGGCTGGACATGCACTGTTCCAGAAAGTTCTCTTGAACACATTTCAGGAATTCCTCCCCTTCTTTGCCCTTTATACTGTTACTGTCGCAGTCTATATTGGGATAATTTAAGTCCCCCATTATCTCTAAACAGTTCCTGCATCTTTCTGTAATTTGCACCTCTATCTCCTTCCCACAATTTGGTGGCCTATAGTATACACCCAGTAGCGTAAATGCTCCTCAATTTTCCTTAACTCTAACCAAATAGATTCTTTGAGCCCTCAGCTACATCATCCCTTTCCAATGGTAAAACAGTTTTTTTGATCAATACTGCTACCACCCCCCTCCCACCACCTTTCTTTCCTTCCCTATCTTTCCTGAATGTCTTGAAGCCAGGAATATTAAGTGCCCAATCCTCCCCTTCTTTAAGTGAGGTCTCTGTTATTGCCACTATATCATAGTCCCATGTGGCGACTTGAGCCTACAGCTCACCAAACTTATTTACCACGCTACCTGCATTTACACACGGGCATTCAATCTCATCTTAGACTGCCTCGCATTTGCCCCCTGTCTGATCCCTCCTGTTTCTGAACTATTCTTTACTCTAGTGCTCCTTGTCCCTCCCAGTCCTCTGTGCACTTTGTTTCTCCTCTCTAATGGTTTATCCTGGTGCCCATCCCCTAGCCAAATTAGCTTAAACCTTCCCCCACAGTACCAGTTAACCTCCCCGCAAGGACATTGGTCCTAGCTCTGTTGAGGTGTAACCCATCCATCTTGAACAGATCCCTTCTGCCCCAGAACTGCTCACGATGCCCCAGGTATCTGAAGCCCTCCCTCCTGCACCATTGCTCCAGCCATGCATTAACCTATCTTATCCTACTATTCCTATAGTCACTAGCGCGTGGCACTGGGAGAAATCGAGATTACTACCTTTGAGGTCCTGCTTTTTAACTTCCTCCCTAGCTCCTGAAACTGACGTAGGATCCCTTTCTCTCCTATGTCATTGGTTGCCACACGGACCATGATTTCTGGCTGTTCTCCCCGCCCACCGCCCCCCCAAAAAATGTTTTGCACCCTCTCATGATGTCCTTTGCCCTGGCACTAGGGAGGCAACGCATCATGTGGGACTCATGTCGGTGGTTGCAGAAACGCCTCTCTATCCCCCCGACTATTGAATCCCCTATAACAACCGCATTTCTTTTGCCCCCCTGTGCAAACGAGTCTCCCACGATGCCGTGGATTTGCTCCTGACTGCACTCCCCGAGGTGTCAACACCCTCACTGGTATTCAACATTGAATACCGGTTTGTGAGTGCCACACTCCCAGGGGACTCCTGCACTGCCTGCCTGTTCTGGTGGTCACCCAATCTCTCTATGCCTGAACTCTCTGTAGCTGCGGGATGACCACCTCCTGAAATGTGCTATGCACGAAACTCTCAGCTTCCCGTATGCGCTGTAGTGACGCCAACTGCCCCTCAAGCACAGAAACTCTGAGCTCGAACAGTTGGCGGCACTTCCTCCGCATGTGGTTTTCCAGGACACAGTGTGTTCTGGCGTTCCCACATGGCAACAGGATATGCATGCCATGAGCCCCAGTTGTCCTGCTATGTTGGCTAACAGTTATTTAAACTGTTTGTTTAGCTTTAAGGCACTTTACTGTTTATCTGACACTGAAACACTAACCACTAAGAACACTAACCAATGAACTAAATACTTACTGACTTACCCTCGGCCCTCCTCTTTGTCTTGTGATATCACTTTTTGACTTGTTTTTTGATTGGGGAGGAGAGCGGGTGTTGGGGGTCATGGAAGAGTGGACCAAGGTGTCGCGGAGGGAGGGGTCCCTTCGGAATGCTGAAAGGGGAGGGGAAGATGTGTTTGGTGGTGGGATCACGCTGCAGGTGGCAGAAATGGCAGAGGATGATATGTCGAATGTGGAGGCTGGTGGGGTGGAAGGTGAGGATGAGGGGGAATCCTATCATGGTTCTGGGAGGGAGGAGACGGGGTGAGGGCAGAAGTGCAGGCAATGGAACAGACACGGTCGAGGGCCATGTCAACTACAGTGGAAGGGAACCCTCGGAAAAAGGAAGACATATCAGAAGCACTGGTTTTGAAGGTGGCATCGTCAGAGCAGATGCGACGGAGACAGAGAAACTGGGAGAAGGGAATAGAGTCCTTGCAGGAAGCAGGATGGTAGGAAGTGTAAGCAAGGTAGCTGTGGGTGTTGGTTGACAGCCTATCTCCAGAAATGGAGATAGCGACGTTGAGGAAGGGTAGAGTTGGAGATGGACCATGTGACGGCAAGGGGAGGGTGATAATTAGAAGCAAGGTTGATGAAATTTTCCAGTTCAGGGCGAGAGCAGGAAACGGCACGGATACAGTCATCAATGTACCAGAAAAAGAGGTTGAAGGAGGGGACCTGAGTAGGACTGCAATGAGTAGGCATAGCTAGGATCCATACGGGTTCCCATAGCGACACTTTTTATTTGGAGGAAGTGAGTGGAGTCAAAGGAGAAGTTGTTCAATGTAAGAACAAGTTCAGCCAGGCGGAGGAGGGTGGTTGTGGATGGAGACTGGTTGGACCTCCGTTCAAGGAAGAAGCGGAGGGCCCATAGGCCATCCTGGTGGGGGGGTGGAGGTGTAGAGGGACTGGACATCCGTGATGAAAAGGAGACGGTTAGGGCTGTGGAACTGGAAACAGTTAAAGTGGCGGAGGGTGTGGAAAAGTCGCAGATGTAGGGGTAGCAGTGGTCTGTGCAGGATTGGGGGACTATGAGGTTGGAGGCCGTGGGGGGGGAGATCTCCACTCCTGACCTCCACCCTATCAGAGACCTTCCCTTTTGCTCTTTCCTCCCCACCCATTCCTCCCCCACCCCCAACCCCAACCCCCCACCCCCACTTTCCCTGGCCCTGTAATTGCTTAAAAACTGTTTAATCTTCAACTTCTTCCAGTTCTGACGAAGGGTCATAGAACATAGAAAATAGGACCAAGAGTACGCCTGCTCCGCCATTCAAAATGATCATGGCTGATCGTCTAACTCAGTACCCTGTTCCCGCTTTTTCCCTATATCCTCTGATCCTTTTAGCATTAAGAAATATATCCATCTCCTTCTTGAATACATTTAATGACTTGGCCTCCACTGCCTTCTGTGGTAGAGAATTCCACAGGTTCACCACCCTCTGAGTGAAGAAATTTCTCCTCATCTTGGTTCTAAATGGCATACCCCGTATCCTGAGACTGTGACCCTTGGTTCTGGACTCCCCAGCCATCGGGAACATCCTCCCTGCATCTAGTCTGTCTAGTCCTGTTAGAATTTTATATGTTTCGATGAGATCACCTCTCATTCTTCTAAACTCTAGTGAATATAGGCCTAGTCGACCCAATCTCTCCTGCCATCCTTGGAATCAGTCTGGTAAACCTTTGTTGCACTCCCTCCATGGCAAGGACATCCTTCCTCAGATAAGGAGACCAAAACTGCACACAATACTCCAGATGTGGTCTCACCAAGGCCCTGTATAACTGCAGTAAGACATCCCTGCTCCTGTACTCAAATCCTCTTGCAATGAAGGCCAACATACCATTTGCCTTCCTAACTGCTTGCTGCACCTGACTGCTCGCTTTCAGCGACTGGTGTACAAGGACACCCAGGTCTCGTTGCATCTCCGCTTTTCCAATCCATCACCATTCAGATAATAATCTGCCTTTCTGTTTTTACAACCAAAGTGGATAACCTCACATTTTTCCACATTATACTGCATCTCCCATGTTCTTGCCCACTCACCTAAATTGTCTAAATCACATTGGAGCCTCTTTGCATCCTCCTCACAGCTCACATTCCACCCCAGTTTTGTGTCGTCTGCAAATTTGGAAATTTTACATTTAGTTCCCTCATCCAAATAATTGATATATATTGTGAATAGCTGGGGCCCAAGCACTGATCCCTGTGGTACCCCACTAATCACTGCCTGCCACCCGGAAAAAGACCCGTTTATTCCTACTCTCTGTTTCCTGTCTGACAACCAATTCTCAATCCATTCCAGTATATTCCCCCCAATCCCATGTGCTTTAATTTTGCACACTAACCTCTTGTGTGGGACCTTATCAAAAGCCTTCTGAAAATCCAAGTACACCACATCCACTGGTCCTCCCCTATCTATTCTACTAGTTACATCCTCAAAAAACTCCAGTAGATTTGTTAAGCATGATTTCCCTTTCATAAACCCATGCTGACTTTGTCCAATCCCGTTAATGCCCTCCAAGTGTTCTGTTATCACATCTTTTATAACAGACGCTAGCATTTTCCCCACTACTGATGTTAGGCTAACTGGTCTGTAAGTCCCTGTTTTTTCTCTCCCTCCCTTTTTAAATAGTGGGGTTACATTTGCCACCCTCCAATCTGTAGGAACTGTTCGAGAGTCTATAGAATTTTGGAAGATGATCACCAATGCATCCACTATTTCCAGGGCCACTTCCTTTAGTACTCTGGGATGTAGATTATCAGGCCCCATTAATTTCACTAGCAGTATTTTTTTTTACGAGTACTGGTTTCCTTCAGTTCCTCCCTCTCACTGGACCCTTGGTTCCCTAACATTTCTGGCAGGTTATTTGTTTGCTCCTTTGTGAAGGCAGAAGCAAAGTATGTGTTTAATTGTTCTGCCATTTCTTTGTTCCCCATTATAATTTCCCCCATTTCTGACTGTAAGGGACCTACATTTGTCTTCACTAATCTTTTTCTCTTGACATTTATAGAAGCTTTTACAGTCAGTTTTTATGTTCCCTGCTAGTTTACTCTCATACTCTATTTTTCCCCTCTTAATCAATCTCTTTGTCCTCCTTTGCTGAATTCTGAACTGCTCCCAATCCTCAGGCTTGCTGCTTTTTCAGGCAATTTTATATGTCTCCTCTTTGGACCTAATACTATCCCTAATTTCTTTTGTAAGCCACGGTTGAGCCACCTTTCCTGTTTTATTTTTGCGCCGGACAGGAATGAATAATTGTTGTAATTCCTGCACACCTTCTTTAAATATTAGCCATTGCCTATCCACCATCATCAACTCTGTTAACTCTGTTTCTTTCTCCACAGATGTTGCCTGACTTGCTGAGTATTTCCAACATTTTCTGTTTTTATTTCTGCAATTCATTTGTCTCTTGGGGTCAGGGGGTGGAATATTAGCTTAATTTTGTGCAAAGCTGAGACAAATGCTCCAGAATTATATCTTTAACTTCCAGGACTGACATTCCACAGTCCACAATGACAGAAGACTATGAGGGAACATAGTTACATTGTTTTGCAGCACATGGCTACTCCATAGCAAAAAGTTTTTTGCAAAGTTATGTAATTCTTCATGCATGACAAAAATGTTACAGTTCTTACCTTGCAAAGAAAGGTTAAGCTCATTGAGCTTGTCAAATATCAGTTAAAACAGATAAGTTTTTGCAATTTTTTTACTACTTTATTCCAGTAAGTACACCTGCTTCAATAACCACCCATCCAGAAGTTTCTCCCCACTATCTAGTGTCTTTTTTATAACATTTTCTCCTGAATTGTTCCATTGAATTCCATCCCTACAGTTGCATATTGTTGCAAAGGACTGTAGAAATCAAAGTGAAATCAGAATTAAATCTAGGTGACATTGTCTTCACTAGATAATTTCCCACATTCCGACCTCTACTAGTTTTCAGCTCGCTTCAATGAAGAGCTTGCTAGAGAACAATATTTTAAACCGACTTTTAGTTTTTGTGTGAGTTATTTGGCACAACAGACTAAATTTTGGTTGAAACTGAAAAAGGAACCAGACTGCATGTCAAGCCAGTGACCAGGTAAAATTACCAAAATAAGCACTGCAGGCTGTGGTCTGCTCCATCAGAGTGGTAAAGGAAAATAATGTAATAGTTGCACAACAAAGATGAATATAGAAATGAAAGAAAGTAATGGCACAAAAAGAGAGCAGGCATGAAAAAGTAGAGGAAAAATCAGGAATATGAAATAAAAAACAGAAAATTGAAATAAAAGTGGAGAATATTAAAATCAGTCACAAGAATAGTAAGCTACGTTTTATCATATCAGATCATCATGCATTTAATCTTTTGTCACTCTGATGTTGCAGACATGGAGTACACATGATGGAATGTATGGATAGATAGCCTTAGTATACATATCATGTTTTCTTAATATCTTTTGTTTTAAAACTTAAACATTAAAATCACCACCCCCTCCCCAATCCAATTTTTCATCCCCTGAAAATGCTAAGTTAGACTGGGGTACAGTTCAATGAAAACCCAACTATTCCCTAGTCCTTGTCCTTGTTCAACATCAACTTTCCAGAAGAGGAGAGCAGCCAGAAGTGGCACCTTGCCTAGTTATAGCTTCCCTTTAGGCCAGTGATCAAACCTGCAAATTTCCTGATCTGTATGACTTAATTGTGTGTTCCCTTTACCAACTTGGCCATTAGGTGAGCTTCAATTTATTTTCTATTTACAATGGGGCAGAAATCGCTCCCAAAATAGCAGAGGAGCTCAATACAGTCTCCATTGTTAGTGGCAAATTGAAGAAGCAAGTTCCGGCATTCGCACATGCATAGTGAAATGTGGAAACCCGGAACTTGCTCCTCGTGATTGGCCGGCAATATGACAGCTTTGAATTAAAGGGACATCGCACGCTGCAATCATAGAAATCATTGAAAAAGTGCCAACTTGATTATCTGCCCAGCTGGAAAGTAACCAATTACACCATCAAACAGGTACACTTAAAAAAACAGGTCTAAACTAAGTTTTAACAATGCGGTAAGTCTTAATGATTGCCAAACAACTAAAAATTAACTTTTAAAAATGTGGAGTCTCGTATTAATTATTTTAATAATTTTTGGTCATTTAAAAAAAAATTAAATTTAAAGTTCCGACATTATTTTAAACTTTTTTTTTAACTTTTCCCTACTGTCTCTTTAATTTAATTCAATTATTTCTTTGGCTTTTTATTTTAAAAAATTAAAAATTTTATTTGCAATGACATACAGAATACTAACTTTAAATGAATGAAGTCTGCTTGCCTGCTTGAGCAATGCAGCCTGAATCTGGGGGCACGACTTCTCTTCCTGACAGATTTTGTGGACTTTTCCAGCGGCTGCAACTCACACTGCTCAGAGGCTGGGTTGATAGAGCACAATTTTTTTTTTAAACGTTCAAATTTAAGCAATTCGACGCCACAGAGCCCGCAGTAAGTAATTTCGTTAATTTAATTCGCAGGAGCGGTGGTGAATGCTGCCTCGCCACTCGGTGCAATTTCTGGATCACTGAGCCAGACACAAGAGATGAAGAGTTTTTTTTCCTTCCATTTGAGAACTTGTGGGCTAAACCTCTTCACCAATATCCCTTAAAAGGAATCAAAAATAAATGAATGTTACCATTTTTTAAGCAAAGAAATTTTATCCATTGAGTAGCTGATTCATATAGACCAGGAAATTACCAGGTTAATTCCCAATTTGTGCTGAGTTACCTGATTTCAATCAAACTAGTGGCATAGCCACAGTGGCCCCTATCCCATCCCTCATCAAGCTTTGTCTACATGTTTTTGCTTGTACAACATATCATCTTGAATTTCAAAAATTCTATCTTTGTAAACTGCATTTTTTTAATATTCTGAATGTGCAGGTATCTTTTTATTGTGTATTTCCAGACATCCATTGTTATGTTACAGTTGTTCCTTTACATTCTGTTCTTTGCTGTGATTTACACAGCTGTTGGGAGTCACTGGGGACCAAATTCAACATTGTTGCCCGGTTTTACAATTGTAGAACCCTTGGCCCCTGCTCCTCAGCATCGCCACACAGTGGACAGTGAGCCCTGGGCCTTATTGTACTAACCTAAGGCAACTTAGGGACATGTAGTTAAGTCAACTGCACCTAACCATACAGCAATTACTTATACTGAGTCATTGTACAGGGAACATATAATGAACAAAGAGTTGTTTGTCCAAAGAAGAAAATTGTACACAGTACTTAATTGCCTAAATGCCCTTTTAGAACAGTATTCAATTCAAAAACCTTCTAACAAATCTGCATACTTCCATGGACATATATAGTGAGTGATGGCAAACACTTTCCCCAAAACATAAGGAGGCCACTTTTCTAGTGGAGTGTAAATCAGGTGGGCGGGGGTGCACTGTGCCCACTCAAAGGAGTTGTTGGGGGGGGGGAGCCATTTGCTATTTTCACAGTCAGGCCCAATTTAAATTAATTCTGCAAGCTGCTAGCTCGTAACACACTTCCTATACACAGCTCACTGATTAACAGGGTGGGGAACTCCCGCTCCAACCCTTCCCCCCTCCCCCACAACCCATTGCGGAACTTACCTGATTATCACTGCCGGCAAGGCCGCCTGCCCAAAATTGATGTCCTTCGCTCTGGCAAGCTCCCTGTGGAGGCTGATGAGGCCCCGGGACCACTTTCTATCGATCCTCGGAGCTTCTGCTTCGGGCGCATACTGGTCACGGTTCCAGGTTAACTTCTACCCCATAATGTCTGCAGGGCTACCTTCATCCATCAACCTAGTAACCACCTTGCAATATTCAATCCGGTTGGTAAGACATGACTTTCTTTTCCAGAAGCCATGTTGCAAGACTCTAATTACCCCTTCTCTGTCAAGGTGGTCGTACAGTGTATCCCTATTGATCTCTTCTAACAACGTGCCTGCATTTATGTCAAGCTAATGTACTTATAATTTCCTGGTTCTGACATTGTCCTTTTTAAATATTGGTACAACTTGAGCCTATGTATCAATACATAACTGACCCATACTTTGCTCAAAGGGTATAAGCATATACGTTACCAGGGAATGCTGTTGAAGCAAATAGTATAAATGGCTTAAAGAGGCAAGTAAACATATTTCTTGAAAAGGAGGGAATAGAAGGATCAATTGTGCATATAGGGTGGTGCTCAACCAGGAAAGGTGTGCTTGTTGGGCTATAGGCCTTTTCCTGTCTCCTAAATTAATTTTGGGACACCCCTTTGTGATGTTGAATATTAAATTTTATTTCACTCATTTTACCGCAGGTTTTTCCGCTATCTATGATTATTTTTTATGCCTAGCAATGAAATATCATTCCCCTCCCTAACAGCTATTTGACTACAATTTTGAAAATCCCCTAAATTTAGCTAAAATAATATTATAGTCTGTTACAAAGTTGATTGTGGGCTCAGTGAAAACTGTTTGTGGCTAAACGCTATATAAAGAATGTTTTCAAATCTCATTAATTTCAGTTCTCCATTTCAGAATCAAATGCTTCCAATGTAAAAATTTATGGAATTCACATTGTCCTCCTAAAGTGGGCGTGGTAATCAGTGACATTGCTTTCAGTACTGCCATCTACCAGGGCTACTGCTTTGCTGCAGGTGTGGAACTGATACTGAATAAATATTTTTTAAAGTTTTGAAATAGTTTTCAGTCATGGAGCTCTGAGTCTTCATCAGCTCTGCAAACAATAACAATTCATCCTTGCGTTAGAGAGTCCACACATCTTAAACTAAATCTCTACTTCGGAGGGATTTGCAATTTAGTAAACAAACAGTTCTGAAGAAAAGTGAAAGGAGCCTCACAGTAATAACAAATTACATTTCTATAGTGATCCTTAGGTGAGAAAAACTCCATATGGTGGAGATTTTTTTTAAAAAGTGGACACTGAGCAGGAGAGCAGAAAGGGTAACAGAAATTCATTGGGGACCAAAAGCTTTGCAAAAGAGAAGTGTTCAGGAAGATTTTGAAAGCAGGGATTGAAGTAGCAAAATTGAGGGATTTAGGGAAAGGATTCCAGAGGGCAGAGGTGTATTGACTGAATCAACTGCACTGATGTTGCACATAAGAACATCAGAAATAGGAGACAATACGGCCCCTCGAGCCTGCTCCGCCATTCAATCAGATCATGGCTGATCTTCATATCTCTTGATTCCCTCAGAGTCCAAAAATCTATCGATCTCAACCTTGAATATACTCAATGACTAAGCATACACGGCCCTCCGGGGTAGAGAATGCCAAAGATTCACAACCCTCTGAGTGAAGAAATTTCTCCTCATCTCAATCCTAAATGGCCGACTCCTTATCCTGAGACTATGCCCCCTAGTTCTAGACTCTCCAGCAAGGGAAAGCAGCCTCTCATTATCCCTGTCAAGCCCCTTCAGAGTCTTATATGTTTCAATGAGATCACCTCTCATTCTTCTAAACTCCAGAGAGAATAGGCCCATTCTACTCAATCACTCCTCATAGGACAACCCTCTCATCCCAGGAATCAATCTAGTGAACCTTCGTTGCACCGCCTCTAAGGCAAATATATCCTTCTGTAGATAAGGAGACCAAAACTGTACACAGTACTCCAGGTGTGGTCTCACCAAAGCCCTGTACAATTGCAGCAAGACTTCCTTACTCTTGTACTCCAACCCCCTTGCAATAAAGGCCATCATACCATTGGCTTTCCTAATTGCTTGCTGTACCTGCATGTTAACTTTCTGTGTTTCATGTACAAGAACACCCAAATCCCTCTGAACACCAACATTTAATAGTTTCTCAACATTTATAAAATATTATTTTTCTATTCTTCCTACCAAAGTGAATAACCTCACATTTCCCCACATTATACTCCATCTGCCGTCTTCTTTCCCATTCAACTTAACCTGTCTATATCCCTTTGCAGACTCTTTGTGTCCTCCTCACAGCTTACTTTCCCACCTAGCTTTGTATCGTCAACAAACTTGGATACATTACACTTGGTCCCTTCATCCAAGTCATTATATAGATTGTAAATAGCTGAGGCCCAAGCACTGATCCTTGCAGTACCGCACTAGTAACAGCCTGCCAACCTGAAAATGACCCGTTTATCCCTACTGTCTGTTTTCTGTCCATTAACCAATCCTCTATCCATGCTAATATATTACCTCCAACCCCATGAGCCCTTATCTTGTTTAATAACCTTTCATGTGGCACCTTATTGAATGCCTTTTGAAAATCCAAATATACTGCATCCACTGGTTCCCCTTTATCTATCCTGCTAGTTACATCCTCAAAAAACTCTAGTAGATTTGTCAAACACAATTTCCCTTTCATGAAACCATGTTGACTTTGCCTAATCATATTATGATTTTCTAAGGTGCCCTGTTCCCACATAGAATCATAGAAAGGTTACAGCATGGAAGGAGGCCATTCGGCCCATCGCGACAAAGGTTTACATGAATATTTTTAAAATCTTTAAATCTGATTGCTGCTTCTACATAAACAAATAATATCCATAGTGATACAGTTGGTAAACACACTCCTCTTTCTGTGTGCCAGATGTACTGAACCCATACATATGTACTGACAGCAAGGCTGAGTGCACTGGGTACAGCAAAGGCTATGGGCCCCGACTACATCCCGGCTGTAGTGCTGAAGACCTGTGCTCCAGAACTAGCTGCGCCTCTAGCCAAGCTGTTCCAGTACAGCTACAACACTGGCATCTACCCAACAATGTGGAAAATTTCGCAGGTATGTCCTGTCCAGAACAAATCCAATCCGGCCAATTACCGCCCCATCTATCTACTCTCAATCATCAGCAAAGTGATGGAAGGTGTTGTCGACAGTGCTATCAAGTGCCACTTACTCACCAATAAACTGCTCACCATGCTTAGTTTGGGTTCCACCAGGACCACTCGGCTCCAGACCTCATTACAGCCTTGGTCCAAACATGGACAAAAGAGCTGAATTCCAGAGGTGAAGTGAGAGTGACTGCTCTTGACATCAAGGCAGCATTTGACCGAGTGTGCCACCAAGGAGCCCTAGTAAAATTGAAGTCAATGGGAATCGGGGAGAAAACTCTCCAGTGGCTGGAGTCATACCTAGCACAAAGGAAGATGGTAGTGGTTGTTGGAGGCCAATCATCTCAGCCCCAGGACATTGCTGCAGGAGTTCCTCAGGGCAGTGTCATAAGCCCAATCATCTTCAGTTGCTTCATTAATGATCTTCCCTCCACATAAGATCAGAAATGGAGATGTTCGCTGATGATTGCACAGTGTTCAGTTCCATTCGTAACCCCTCAGATAATGAAGCAGTCCGTGCCCGCATGCAGCAAGACCTGGACAACATCCAGGCTTGGGCTGATAAGTGGCAGACAAGTGCCAGGCAATGACCATCTCCAACAAGAGAGAGTCTAACCCCCTCAGCTTGATATTCAACGGCATTACCATCGCTGAATCCACCACTATCAACATCCTGGAGGTCACCATTGACCAGAAACGTAACTGGACCAGCCATATAAATACTGTGGCTATAAGAGCAGGTCAGAGGCTGGATATTCTGCGGTGAGTGATTCACCTCCTGACTCCCCAAAGCCTTTCCACCATCTACAAGGCACAAATCAGGAGTGTGATGGAATACTCTCCATTTGCTTGGATGAGTGCAGCTCCAACAACACTCAAGAAGCTCGACACCATCTAGGACAAAGCAGCCCGCTTGATTGGCATGCCATCCACCACCCTAAACATTCACTCCCTTCACCACTGACGCATCGTGGCTGTAGTGTATACCATCCACAGGATGCACTGCAGCAACTCGCCAAGGCTTCTTCAACAGCACCTCCCAAACCCACGACCTCTACCACCTAGAAGGACAAGGGCAGCAGGCACATGGGAACAACACCACCTGCACGTTCCCCTTCAAGTCACACCCCATCCCGACTTGGAAATATATCGCCGTTCCTTCATCGTCGCTGGGTCAAAATCCTGGAACTCCCTTTCTAACAGCACTGTGGGAGAACCTTCACCACACGGACTGCAGTGGTTCAAGAAGGCAGCTCACCACCACCTTCTCAAGGGCAATTAGGGATGGGCAATAAATGCTGGCCTCGCCAACAACGCCCACATCCCATGAACGAATAAAAAAAATCAAGTCAACAATATCAGTTCTGCTTATAAAAATCAAATGGATGATATGCCCAGTGTTTCCATGGTTATTTGTTTGTTTGATATGCCCGTGGTTTTCCTTGTTCCAATAATTAGCGAACATCAGCCAAAGGGCAGAGTCTCATTGCATAATTCTGGAAAGTGCCATTGGAGAGAAGCTGTTCCAGGTAATCTCCGCCCACCATTGTAACACTTGGTTTGGAAGAATGAGGAAACTCTGAGGTCAGTAACAATCCGAGGCAGACCGACCAGAGGGAGACATGGCTGTGAACAGAATCCTGTTTCATTTCGTCTTCACAGCAGCTTTAATACTCACAGGTTAGTTGCTATATCTGTACCTTTTAAGAAATTATAGACCGGTAAGAGTTTTAACCAGCCTGGCGTTTTGTCAAACATCATGTTAGAACTGTACTGAGCAACGAAACCTTGGAAATCAACAAAGTTTCGAAATTACTTTCAATTTCACCAGTCCTCGTTTCAAATTGGATGTATTTTTTTACTGATTTGTGATGGAATCAACAAAATCAAAGTTACTAAACGCGTGGGAATGCTTACTTCCCCTTCGCTATCAATCGGACTGGACTTTTCAATATGATTCACCAAGAATCCTATTAAATGGCCTGTTAAAATGTTATAACCATTATTTAAAGATCGCATAATTATACGCCAGGCAATCTACCTAGAAGCGCTCTGTGTTGACACTGATGGAAGGGGAGATTGCAAGTATGGGACAGTTGCCGAAAGTTGCCACCGAGGGCCCGAAATTCCCCTTTCGACCAAAACAGGGCGATACCTGTTTTTTTTTACCTTCTGTAACCCGCCACCTAAATCCTGGGAACCCGCCAGCTTTGAAATGTGTAATTTAGGAAAATGCTATTTCCTTTGCGGATGGTTTTTAAAAAATTTGTTCATGGGATGTGGGCGTCGTTGGCGAGGCTGGCATTTATTGCCCATCCTTAATTGCCCTTGAGAAGGTGGTGGTGAGCCGCCTTCTTGAACCGCTGCAGTCCGTGTGTATTACAGAGAAAAACATACAACCTCCCGATTCTATTTAAAAGAACACTTTCTATTTCCCAATAATCATTGACGTTATTTTGATAATCGCCAAAGCATCGAGTCTGATGACCTTTCCTGTTTTACGCTCTCATATGCAACAATACCATCACATTCTGGGTATAAACAGCAGACTATTTCACTAGTGAGGAAGCACTTTTTACTTCAGGTCTGTAGTATTCAGAATTCAAGATCTTAGAGCAGTGATCATTCCCCCAACACATCACCGTGTTACACTACCACTCTTTTAATTAAATACACAAGAAAAGTATGCGGTGATAAAAGGCTATTCAGTCCACTTAAATCTATCCCTTTATCATAGTATCATACAGCACAGAAGGAGGCCATTCGTCCCATCGTGCATGTGCGGGCTCTTTGGTAGAGCTATCCAAGCCCCTGCTCTTTCCCCATAGCCCTGTAAATTTTTTCCCTTCAAGTATTTATCCAATTCCCTTTTGAAAGTTATTATTGAATCTGCTTCCACCACCCTTTCAGGCAGAGCATTTCAGATCATTACAATTCGCTGCATTAAAAAAATGTTTCCTCATGTCCCCGCTGGTTCTTTTGCCAATCACCTTAAATTTGTGTGCTCTGGTTACTGACCCTTCTGCCACTAGAAAGTTTCTCCTTATTTACCCTAACAAAACTGTTCATGGTTCTGAATACCTCTATCACATCTCCCCATAACCTTCTCTGTTCTCAGGAGAACAACCCCAGCTTCTGTATTCTCTTCACATAACTGAAGTTCCTCAACCCTCGTACTGTTCTAATAAAGGCCTTGACATCCTTCCTAAAGTGTGGTTCCCAGAATTGAACACAATACTCCAGCTGAAGCCTAACCAGTGTTTTATAAAGATTTAGCATAACTTCCTTGCTTTTGTACTATATGCCTGTATTAGTAAAGCCCAGTATCCTATATGCTTTTTTAACAGCCTTCTCAATTTGTCCTGCCACCATCAAAGATTTGTGTGCCTACACCCCCAGGCCTCTCTGTTCCTGCACTCCCTTTAAAATTGTAAAATTAATTTATATTGCCTCTCCTCATTCTTCCTACCAAAATGTATCACTTCACACTACTCTGTGTTAAATTTCACTTGTCACGCGTCCTCCCAGTCCACCAGCCTGTCTGTGCCCTCCTGAAGTCTGTTACTATCCTCCATGTTGTTTACTACATTTCTGAGTTTCGTGCCATCTGCAAACTTTGAAATTATACCCTCTATACCCAAGTCCAGGTCATTAATATATATATTTAGTACCTTAATTTTCCCAACCTAGCATCCAGCTGTATTTTGAAAGTTTGTGACTTTATTACTCTGACTGGAAGATTATTCCACATATTTATCATCCTTTGTGTAAAACGTTTTACCTAATATAAATTCTGTACCTTTCATGTACTTATGCTTAAAATGGTCTCTGTTCCAGTCACTGCTTCACTAAAATTAACCATAACCATTACTTAATCCTAAATACATTATAAATAGGGCTGTCAATCTTAATCTAAGAAAATTTATTTTTCACAGGATTTGATTTAAATCAGTGGGTGATTTAAATCCATAACCATCAGGCTCACACATATCATTGCAATTGCTTATATCTACTTAGGACTGCAGACAATACTTGCTGCTTTGTGTATAGTTACTGAATGAACAGCTATGTCTAGAAAGCAGTGACTGCACAGTATCATCCAACTGACAGGCACATCAAACATGGTGAACAGGGATCATTTATTCATGAGAGCAAAAGGTACCAGGAAAGACTGAACAGGCTGGGGCTCTTTCTGCTAGAAAAAGAGAAGACTAAGGGGTGACCTGATAGAGGTCTTTAAGATTATGAAAGGGTTTGATAGGGTAGATGTGGAGAAGATGTTTCTATTTGCGGGGCAGACCAGAACTAGGGGCCATAAATATAAAATAGTAACTAATAAATCCTAATAAGAAATTCAGGAGAAATGTCTTTACCCAGAGAGAGGTTAGAAAGTGGAACTTGCTACCACAAGGAGCAGTTGAGGCGACTAGCATAGATGCATTTAAGGGGAAGCTAGTTAAACACACGAGGGAGAAAGGAATAGAAAGATATGCTGATAAGGTTAGATGAAGATGGGTGGGAGGAGGCTCGTGTGGAGCGTAAACACTGGCATAGACCTGTTAGGTCGAATGGTCTGTTTCTGCACTGTACATTCTATGTAATTCTATGTACATATAGTTTGAGAATGAGCAGGAAGTGCACAAAAATCAAATACCTGCAGTATTCAAATACTGAATGAAATTTGACTTTGAAATATTGAACAAGTTTATTGTATTTTGCAAATTAGTTTAGTTTTGTGTTAGTTAAAGGTGATTTGTTTTTACTGTTTGGCTTATTAGATAGTCAGTACTTCCTCTTTATAAATATGGTTCTCCTTTATTTCCTATTTTCCCTTTTTTTAAGTATATCTAAAAGCAGGATACTCCAGTCTGGTCGACTGTTGATTGATTTTGAGCTTTAATCCAGTTATTCTTTCACTGTTACAATTCGGCCTTTCTCCCAATGCTTTTAACTTGTGTTCACAGTGAAAAGGCAGTTTCTAGGAAACTCAGTTTTATATCACCTAAAACCTGCACCGTTATGCATTATGTGAACAAAATAACGTACCATGTGACTAATAATTACCCCATTACAATGCTTTAGCACATGGACTGCTCACCATGTAGGCAGTAAATACAGAATGTCAGACCAATACATTCATGTGAAAACTAACATTTAAGTTTATTCACAAGTATGATATTAAACAGAAGCAGAAAGACACAGTAAGAACCTAGTAATACAATATTTGACTGACACAAACTTCCTGAATACTAAAAAAAGGACATATTTTTGTAGTTCCCTTCAGTTGCTTTCAACTGAGTCTCATCTGGAATGTTATTTGGGAGGTGACACCACGGAACCCTCTTGGGTGGCTCCCATAGGATAAGCAATGTGAAATAGAAAACTAGGGACCTCAGGGCTGTTCCCCAGTTATATATTGGTTAAAGCAGACTCAATTGATGATCAAACTAACTTTCTCAGTGGCCAGGCAATTCAAGTATTAATCATTTCTAACACTTAAAGTAAATAACGGTATTCTTCTGGGCATCTAATCATCTGCATGCCTTTGACACCTGACAGCAAATGAAATACCATTTTATTCAGTCCTCACATACCCATCAATGCTTTTAGACAACGTACATTTTTCCTAGAACAAAGCCTCTTGATTGTTCATCCATGTGAGATGTAATGCATTTGTCTGAAAGCTAACATAATTGACACTTGCCAGCAATTGAAACCAATCATATGACATCTGAAAATTGTTGCACACAGATTTGCTGTTTCATGCAAGTTTATTGAAGAAAGGAGGACCAAAAAATAGAAAGCATTACTGGAATAACCTGCTACTAGTCTTTTTCTGTACAAATACAGATGGTTATGTATAGCAGGCCTTTACAATACAAATTGCAACTGACTTGCACGGCAAGTCATGAGGGAGACACTATTCTCACCACATTTATTCCTTTCATCCAGTTGTCTGTAAAATGCCACCGATCACCTCGACTGGGATATGCCAGCTTGGCTCAGTTGCTGGCTTCACCCTCCACTTTAGGACCCACGTGCACAATCTAAACTGATACTGAGGGATGGAATGTTACATTGTTATTCCTTTGGATGAGATGTTAAACTGGTGCCTTGTTTGTCTGTGTTGGTGGTTGAGGTGGACATTAAAAATCCCATGGCACTATTCAAGGAGGAGCAGGCAGTTCTCTAACCTTCCTACCTCAACCAACACCACCAAAAACATATTAACTTGTCTTTCATCTCATTTGTTATTTGTGGGACTCTGTTGTGTGCAAATTGGCTGTTTTCTTTACCCACATCACACAAAGATTGCATTTCAAAAAGTAATTCATTGGATGAGAAGTGCTTTGGGATGTCCTAGGAGACATGCTTTATCAATGCAAGTTATTTTTTCTTATCTATTTATTACCTTGATGATATCAGGAGATTAAGTTGTTCGCTAACAAATGGAAACTAGGAATCTTTGATCCTTCTACACGTTTTCTTCCCTCCAGCCCTCCTCTCCTGAAGGCGTTAATTCTTTCTTGGCATACGGTTCGTTAGATGTTACTCGTCCAGTACCGCTTAATTGTCCCTTTACTAACTACGAGATACTGAGGTTAATTGTTTTGGCACTGCTGTTGTCCCTGCTGAGATTAGCAACTCAGCACAGCCCTGTGATTGAACCTGAGACCTCCCCTCACCTGTATGGCTCAGCTACTCGCTGCCTTAACCAGCTGAGCCTTCTCTCATGATGGAATGTACGACAGACATTAACAACAACAACTGCATTTATATAGCACCTTTAATGTAGTAAAACATCCCAAGGTGCTTCACAGGAGCGTTTTCAGACTCAATTTGATACCGAGCCACATAGGAGATATTAGGACAGGTGACTAAAAGCTTGGTCAAAGAGGTGGGTTATAAGGAGTGTCTTAAAGGAGGAGAGCGAGGTAGAGAGGTGGTGAGTATCAGTTAGGGACTCTCTTGTATCCATTTATATGAGAGCTTATCTAGGGGTGCACAGTGGGTAATGTGGATCTCTGTGAATAAAGGTTTGGAAGCAACTGAAGACCAGGCTTTAATATCCTATCCTTCACCACCTGGCTATTCAATTTATTACAAAGATGAGCTCGGAAAGGGCATGAGGGGAGATAGGAGAGAAACTAGAGAAAGAGGCGAGTTCAGGGCTAGGGCATTGGGGAACCTGAGGGGAAATTTGGCTTGGTGGGCTAGGGGAAGCGAGGGAAGCAGCAGAGGCAGCTGAACAGATGGTCTCAATCTTAGTGACAAAGAAGTCCATGAGTTCCTTGCACTTTTCGTTGGAGGGGGCAGGGGAGTGGGCTTTAAGAAGATGGTTTGTAGTGAAGAGAAGCCTGCATTCCAGGATGATCCTGGAATAGTGAGCAGTTTTGGCAAGGGAGAGCAGGACTTGATAGTGCTTTATGTGGTCCAGCCAGGTCTGGTGATGAATGGCTAAACCAGTTGTCCATTGTAAACGTTCAAGTCCGCGCCCCTTGGACTTAAGGGAGCGGAGATGAGGACTGTACCGGGGGAGCGACCAGGGTGAGAGAGAGTAATGGTTTTTCTGGGGACAAGGACATCAAAGGTGGAGGTGAGGATGTGATTGAGTAGAAATGTCGTGGTGAATGGAGGGCCAAAGGCTAGACAGTTGGGAATTTGAAAGTGCTGTTGTAAGTGACTTGGGGGAGAGGTAGAGAGGCGGAGAGGCTTAGGGAGGGAATTCCAGAGCTTAGGGCCTAGGCAGCTGAAGGCACGGCCGCCAATGGTGGAGTGATTAAAATCAGGGATGCATAAGAGGCAAGAATTGGAAAGGCGCAGAGATCTTAGAGAGTTGTAAGGCTGGAAGAGGTTTCAGAGATAGGGAGGGGTGAGGCCATAGAGGGATTTGAAAACAAGGATCAGAATTTTAAAATTGAGGTGTTCCCGGACCAGAAGCCGATGTAGGTCAGTGAGCACAGGGGTGATGGGTGAACTGGACTTGGTGAGAGTTAGGATACGGGCAGCAGAGTTTTAGATGAGCTCAAGTTTATGGAGGGTGGAAGATGGGAGGCCAGCCAGGGGAGCATTAGAATAGTCGAGTCTAGAGGTAACAAAAGCATGGATGAGGGTTTCAGCAGCAGATGAGCCGAGGCAGGGGTGGAGACGGGTGATGTTACAAAGGTGGAAGTATGCGGTCTTGGTGATGGAGCAGATATGTGGTCGGAAGCTCATCTCAGGGTCAAATAGAACGCCAAGGATTTGAATGGTCTGGTTCAGCCTCAGGAAGTGGCCGGGGAGGGATGGAGTCGGTGGCTAGGGAATGCAGTTTGCGGCGTGGACCGAAGGCAATAGCTTCGGTCTTCTCAATATTTAATTGGAGGAAATTTTGTCAGACAAGCAGTGTGACAAATGAGAGACTGTAGAGGGGCCTAAGTGAGGTACAGCTGGGTGTCGTCAGCATACATGTGGAACCTGACTTTGTGTTTTCGGATGATGTCGCCGAACGGCAGCATGTAGATGAGAAATAGAAGGGGGAACACCCAGCTGGAGGACGGAGGAGAAGCTTTGGAGGAGGATGGTGTGGTCAGCCATGTCAAAGGCTGCAGACAGGTCGAGAAGGATGAGGAGGGATAGTTTACCATGGTCACAGTCACATAGAATATCATTTGTGACTTTGATAAGGGCCGTTTCAGTATTGTGACATGGGCTGAAACCTGATTGGAGGGATTCAAACATGGAGTTGCAGGAAAGATGGGCATGGATTTGGGAGGTGACAACACGTTCAAGGACTTTGGAAAGGAAAGGGAGGTTGGAGATGGGGCGGTCGTTTGCAAGGACAGAGGGGTCAACAGCGGGTATTTTGAGGATGAGGGTGATGACGGCAGATTTGAAGGGGAAGAGGGACAGTACCTGAGGAGAGGGAACTATTAACAATATGAGCTAACATGGGGGCCAGGAAGGGAAGTTGGGTGGTAAAGCAGTTTGGTGGGAATATAGTCGAGGGAGTAGGAGGAGGGCCTCATGGTCAAGATTTAATTTTATCCATATAATTCATATCTGTTAGTGTTAATTGTATTCAGGTGGTGAATATCAGTTAGGGACTCTCTTGTATCCATTTATATGAGAGCTTATCTAGGGGGTGCACAGTGGGTAATGTGGATCTCTGAAGACCAGGCTTTAGTATTCTATCCTTCACCACCTGGCTATCCAATTTATTACAAAAATGAGCTCGGAAAGGGCATGAGGGGAGATAGGAGAGAAACTAGAGAAAGAGGCGAGTTCACGGCTAGGGCTTGGGGAACCTGAGGGGATGTTTGGCTTGGTGGGCTAGAGAAAGCGAGGGAAGCAGCAGAGGCAGCTGAACAGTTGGTCTCAATCTTAGTGACAAAGAAGTCCATGAGTTCCTTGCACTTTTCGTTGGAGGGGGCAGTGGAGAGGGGTTTAAGAAGATGGTTTGTAGTGAAGAGAAGCCTGCGTTCCAGGATGATCCTGGAATAGTAAGCAGTTTTGGCAAGGGAGAGCAGGACTTGATAGTGCTTTTTGTAGTCCAGCCAGGTCTGGTGATGAATGGCTAAACCAGTTGTCATAGAATCATAGAATCATAGAAGCTACAACATGGAAACAGGCCCTTCGGCCCAACATGTCCATGTCGCCCAGTTTATACCACTCAGCTAGTCCCAATTTCCTGCACTTGGCCCATATCCCTCTATACCCATCTTACCCATGTAACTGTCCAAATGCTTTTTAAAAGACAAAATTGTACCCGCCTCTACTACTGCCTCTGGCAGCTCATTCCAGACACTCACCACCCTTTGAGTGAAAAAATTGCCCCTCTGGACCCTTTTGTATCTCTCCCCTCTCACCTTAAATCTATGCTCCCTCGTTATAGACTCCCCTACCTTTGGGAAAAGATTTTGACTATCTACCTTATCTATGCCCCTCATTATTTTATAGACTTCTATAAGATCACCCCTTAACCTCCTACTCTCCAGGGAAAAAAGTCCCAGTCTGTCTAACCTCTCCCTATAAGTCGAACCATCAAGTCCCGGTAGCATCCTAGTAAATCTTTTCTGCACTCTTTCTAGTTTAATAATATCCTTTCTATAATCGGGTGACCAGAACTGTACACAGTATTCCAAGTGTGGCCTCACCAATGCCCTGTACAACTTCAACAAGACATCCCAACTCCTGCATTCAATGTTCTGACCAATGAAACCAAGCATGCCGAATGCCTTCTTCACCACCCTATCCACCTGTGACTCCACCTTTAAGGAGCTATGAAACTGTACTCCTCGATCTCTTTGTTCTATAACTCTCCCCAACGCCCTACCATTAACGGAGTAGGTCCTGGCCCGATTCGATCTACCAAAATGCATCACCTCACATTTATCTAAATTAAACTCCATCTGCCATTCATCGGCCCACTGGCCCAATTTATCAAGATCCCGTTGCAATCCTAGATAACCTTCTTCACTGTCCACAATGCCACCAATCTTGGTGTCATCTGCAAACTTACTAACCATGCCTCCTAAATTCTCATCCAAATCATTAATATAAATAACAAATAACTGCGGACCCAGCACCGATCCCTGAGGCACACCGCTGGACACAGGCCTCCAGTTTGAAAAACAACCCTCTACAACCACCCTCTGTCTTCTGTCGTCAAGCCAATTTTGTATCCAATTGGCTACCTCACCTTGGATCCCGTGAGATTTAACCTTATGTAACAACCTACCATGCGGTACCTTGTCAAAGGCTTTGCTGAAGTCCATGTAGACCACGTCTACTGCACAGCCCTCATCTATCTTCTTGGTTACCCCTTCAAAAAACTCAATCAAATTCGTGAGACATGATTTTCCTCTCACAAAACCATGCTGACTGTTCCTAATCAGTCCCTGCCTCTCCAAATGCCTGTAGATCCTGTCCCTCAGAATACCCTCTAACAACTTACCCACTACAGATGTCAGGCTCACCGGTCTGTAGTTCCCAGGCTTTTCCCTGCCGCCCTTCTTAAACAAAGGCACAACATTTGCTACCCTCCAATCTTCAGGCACCTCACCTGTAGCGGTGGATGATTCAAATATCTCTGCTAGGGGACCCGCAATTTCCTCCCTAACCTCCCATAACGTCCTGGGATACATTTCATCAGGTCCCGGAGATTTATCTACCTTGATGCGCGTTAAGACTTCCAGCACCTCCCTCTCTGTAATATGTACACTCCTCAAGACATCACTATTTATTTCCCCAAGTTCCCTAACATCCATGCCTTTCTCAACCGTAAATACCGATGTGAAATATTCATTCAGGATCTCACCCATCTCTTGTGGTTCCGCACATAGATGACCTTGTTGATCCTTAAGAGGCCCTACTCTCTCCCTAGTTACTCTTTTGCCCTTTATGTATTTGTAGAAGCTCTTTGGGTTCTCCTTTGCCTTATCTGCCAAAGCAATCTCATGTCCCCTTTTTGCCCTCCTGATTTCTCTCTTAACTCTACTCCGGCAATCTCTATACTCTTCAAGGGATCCACTTGATCCCAGCTGCCTATGCATGTCATATGCCTCCTTCTTCTTTTTGACTAGGGCCTCAATCTCCCGAGTCATCCAAGGTTCCCTACTTCTACCAGCCTTGCCCTTCACTTTATAAGGAATGTGCTTACCCTGAACACTGGTTAACACACTTTTGAAAGCCTCCCACTTACCAGACGTCCCTTTGCCTGCCACAGACTCTCCCAATCAACGTCTGAAAGTTCCTGTCTAATACCATCAAAATTGGCCTTTCCCCAATTTAGAATTTTAACTTTTGGGCCAGACCTATCCTTCTCCATAGCTATCTTAAAACTAATGGAATTATGATCACTGGTCCCAAAGTGATCCCTCACTAACACTTCTGTCACCTGCCCTTCCTTATTTCCCAAGAGGAGGTCAAGTTTTGCCCCCTCTCTAGTCGGGCCATCCACATACTGAATGAGAAATTCCTCCTGAATACACTCAACAAATTTCTCTCCATCCAAGCCCCTAATGCTATGGCTGTCCCAGTCAATGTTGGGAAAGTTAAAGTCTCCTACTATTACCACCCGATTTTTCTTGCAGCTGTCTGTAATCTCCTTACATATTTGCTCCTCAATTTCCCGTTGACTATTTGGGGGTCTGTAGTACAATCCTATCAAAGTGATCTCTCCCTTCTTATTTTTCAGTTCTACCCATATAGACTCAGTGGGCGAACCCTCGGATATATCCCCTCTCACTACTGCCGTGATGTTCTCCCTAATCAAGAACGCAACTCCCCCTCCTCTCTTACCTCCTGCTCTATCTTTCCTATAGCATCTGTACCCTGGAACATTGAGCTGCCAGTCCTGCCCCTCCCTTAGCCATGTTTCAGTAATAGCTATAACATCCCAGTCCCAGGTACCCATCCATGCCCTGAGTTCATCTGCCTTGCCCATCAGACTTCTTGCATTGAAATAAATGCAGTTTAATCTAGACTTCCCTTGGTCTTTGCCCGGCTTTCTCAGACCATCTGTCCGGTCATGTTTTGTACACTCTCCCTTACCGCCTTTTGTTTCTGTCACCACTTTATTTCCCACTGACTTCCTGCATCGGTTCCCATCCCCCTGCCACGTTAGTTTAAACCCTCCCCAACAGCACTAGCAAACACTCCCCCTAGGACATTGGTTCCAGTCCTGCCCAGATGCGTCCAATTTGTACTGGTCCCACCTCCCCCAGAACCGGTTCCAATGGCCCAGGAATTTGAATCCCTCCCTCTTGCACCATCTCTCAAGCCACGTATTCATCCTAGCTATCCTGTCATTCCTACTCTGACTAGCCCGTGGCACTGGTAGCAATCCTGAGATTACTACCTTTGAGGTCCTACTCTTTAGTTTAACTCCTAACTCCCTAAATTCAGCTTGTAGGACCTCATCCTGTTTTTTACCTATATCGTTGGTGCCTATATGCACCACGACAACTGGCTGTTCACCCTCCCCCTCCAGAATGTCCTGCAGCCGCTCCGAGACATCCTTGACCCTTGCACCAGGGAGGCAACATACCATCCTGGAGTCTCGGTTGCGTCCGCAGAAACGCCTGTCTATTCCCCTTACAATCGAGTCCCCTATCACTATAGCTCTGCCACTCTTTTTCCTGCCCTCCTGTGCAGCAGAGCCAGCCACGGTGCCATGAACCTGGCCACTGCCACCTTCCCCTGGTGAGCCATCTCCCCCAACAGTATCCAAAACGGTATACCTGTTTTGGAGGGAGATGACCGCAGGGGACCCCTGCACTGCCTTCCTACTCTTCCTCTGTCTGTTGGTCACCCATTCACTATCTCCCTCAGTAATTTTTATCTGCGGTGTGACCAACTCACTGAACGTGCTATCCACGACTTTCTCAGCATCGCGGATGCTCCAAAGTGAGTCCATCCGCAGCTCCAGAGCCGTCAAGCGGTCAAACAGTCGCTGCAGCTGGACACACTTCCCGCAGGTGAAGGAATCAGGGATACAGGAAGGATCCCTGAATTCCCACATCCCACAAGAGGAACATGACACGGCTGTGGGATCTCCTGCCATGACTTAACCCTTAAGTTAGCTTAACAACAACTACTATGTCAAGAGAAAAAAAAGGAAAGAAAAACTACTTACCACTCCCTTTAAGGAGTTTACTCCTTTAAATTGTTCTTAATTTAGAGAATGTTAACTACACTAGGGACCTTGATTTACTAAAAAAAACGCTACTTCCTATAAGACCTTCAGACCTTACCTTTCTTTTTACTTTAGTTACTGTAGATAAGTAGAAATACTCACCTGAACCTACTCACCAATCAGGTGCCTCCCCTGTGTCGCGTCCCTTTCTGATTCCTGACGTCACTTCGAACTCGGTCGCAGCTCCCTCCGCTCCTCTCAGCTGTTCTCAGCGCTCTGAAATCCCGCCTTTTATCGGACGCTCCCTCCGCTCGGCTCGGCTCCTCTCAGCTGTTCTCAGCGCTCTGATATCCCGCCTTTTATCCATTGTAAACGTTCAAGTCCGCGCCCCTTGGACTTAAGGGAGCGGAGATGAGGACTGTACCAGGGGGAGCGACCAGGGTGAGAGAGAGTAATGGTTTTTCTGGGGACAAGGACATCAAAGGTGGAGGTGAGGATGTGATTGAGTAGAAATGTTGTGGTGAATGGAGGGCCAAAGGCTAGACAGTTGGGAATTTGAAAGTGCTGTTGTAAGTGACTTGGGGGAGAGCTTTTTCTAGGGGCGGACACAGACGGAAGTGGGGTTGGGAGGGGGAAGGGGCATGTGGGTGGAGAGGGATACAAGGAAGTGATCAGTGATGGCCTTATCTGTGATTGACACGTGAGAGTAGAGAGGCCACATGAGATGGCAAGGTTGGTGATCATGAATATGGGTAGGGGAGTTTATATGGAGGGAGAGATTAAGGAAGGATTGGAGGGCAGTGAACTCAGAGGAGAGAGAGCATCATTCGGTGCAGAGGCTGAGGGAGGAAAAAAGTGAAGATATCTCGGCGAGAAACATGGTGTGGTACTTGGGTGGGCGGTAGAGAACGATGATTTTAAAGGAGAGGTGAGAGGGATGGAACAAGGTGAGATGCTCAAAGGAGGAGAAGGTGCCAGAGGAGTAGGGGGACAGACCAAGGTGTGATTTGGTGATTAGGGCCACACTGCCACCTCGGCAGCCTGGGCGGGGCAAGTGGTGGAAGATATGGCCAGGCAGGGAGGCTTTATTAATGGGGAAGGTATCATCACCTGTCAGCCAAGTTTCCGCCAAGTCCATGATGTCGATGCAATCATCCACGATAAGCTCATGGATGGCAAGGGCCTTGTTCACATGTGAGCAGACATTCTGGAGGGCGATGCGGAGAGGGGCGGTGATAGCTGATCTTCTGGCAGGGTCCATGGGGTCAGCGCCGGGCGGAGTGAGTGGGACGGCAAAGATATTGGCAAGATTAGCCCCCATTGGGTGCGCTGGGCGGCAAAGTCGGTGAGAGAGTAGGATGGATCAGTTGAGGTTGCTATTCGTAAGGAGGCAGCTTCGAGGGCCTCGATGGGCCATTCGGAAGATGCCAAGAGAGGCACGGAGTGACATTGTAGCCTTATCTGAGAGGGAGTCAAGCCTGGAAGGGCGGCAGGAGAGTAGGAATGTCGAAGAGTGCTGAAGGGTTGGGGGTAGAGATTTGGGGGAGGGCAGAGTATCCGAGAGGGGAGAAATGAAAGGAGGCATGATGACAGGAGAGAGGGGCCTAGGAGGGGTAAAGAGAAAAGAAGAAAAAAGGAGAAAAAGAAGTGAAGGGTTGGGGTCTGGAGCAACAGCCAAAACGTGCACATGAATGGACGCAGGGAAACTCAAGTTACTAAACGTGATTACACAGCAAGATTAGGATAGACAGGTCCTGGTAATAAACAAGGAATAGAGAAGAGACAATAGGAGGGAGTCCAAAGTTAAAGTCATGGGTCCCATGGTGGGATGAAGTAGATGTAGATAGGGTGGAGTCAGCTTGGAACATCGACGAACTGATGTCCAGGTTTGAAGACAGTTGTGGAGGGCAAGTGAGTCTAGAAGCTATTTGAAGGGTAGATTATCGGAAGAGTCAAGAACTGTTTTTACTTACTGATAGAACTCCATATTTATGAAATCTCCAAATTAAAAAATGAAGCTCTGCACTCGATTCACCAGTATTCAGTGAGATATATCAAATTGTCAGTTCAATTTTTTTTTAGTGAAGAGCTGGCAGAACAGTAGGCTTTTTCCCTCATTAAAAATTTAAAAATTAAGTTTAAAACGCATTCTAGAAAGTTTTTAAACATCACTTTGCATCTATTGCAGTCATACTACAGCTGGAGCAAAGCCAAATAGTCTGACAGTACTTCCTTGAAACATTCTCACGCCACCTCCCTAAGTTCAGTTTGGGTAACAATATATTAGATTAACTACACAGATTGCCTAAGGACAAAGCTGTAACCATTGAACATTGACATGAAGTGTGTTGTATAACAGCCCATTACATAGACCAAAATCAGGGAGGTGGTTTATGGGTGAATACATATCATTGATAGTATTATGTCCAATCATCTATACCTTTAAGTGTGAGTTGCTCAGGAACTGGACGTCTTTTGAGTATTTTGGCACTAAACGCGACTGCTTTATTGTTACTTTTATGCCAGGTTACAGAAGACCACAAAATTTACAAGAAAATTCGGTGGGGAGCATTGCATGCCCATAACGGAGCCCACCCAATTTTCCATCCATTAATCTAAATGGGTGGAAGAAGCCGATGGCGGTGTGCTGTGGGCATGCGATCCTTTCTGTCTGAGTTTCCTTTCTGCACTATACCCAGGCAATCCTTTGCACCAAAAACAATGACAGAAAAACTTGCTCTATGATGTCCATATCAAATTCTGCACATCACTTGCATGCAAAACAAATATGTGCTTTCAGTTTTAGAGTCAAATTCATGTTGCCCATTTTCACTCAATAAGCCCGTTGTCTGATGGTATATCAGTTTGAATCTCAGCAATCCTCCTCAGGGCACCATCTAGTTGAACAGTTCATAAGAAAGCAGGACAACATCAATTTTGGCCATAAAAGATTAAGAATTTTGAATTGGCTGGTATGATGTGACATTAAGGGCGCCAAATAGGCCTGTTGGCCAGGGACTGCAGAAACTACTGAGTTTATTCCGAACTGCTGACACACAGGCAAAAGCAACTTTTGAACTGAAGTAACCTGAGTTCAGTCGCTGGCCTGAGCTGGCTGGAACTGGTTTGAATTAGCTAAGTTTTGTGAAAGACAAAGGAGATGTGATAAGACACAAGTCCTTATTTAGAAAAGGAGTAATGAGGTAATGCTACCTAAGTCCTTGGGACAGAGCCAATGAGGAGAAGACACAGACTAGGTGAGCAAGCCTAAACCAACGGGAGAGAGACAGCACAGCTTGAAGAGATGAGATTCGGAATAAGAAGGAAGAATCTCGGGCATGGAGCCAGCGAAGACTCCAGAGACCAACCATCGCGGAAGTGGAAGAACCTACGTCAGGGACGTAGAGACGACGTCGAAAGAGAGAGAGAACGGAACGCCTGGCCAGTGTCAGCTCTCCTTTTCGGGTATTAGCCTTTATATTCTGTGACCACTCAGGGAGTGTCAGAGAAACCTAGTGGGTGTGCGTTTAGATCCTAGTTTGGGTATAAAACTGTATAACCTGGTGCAAACTGCATGTCTATATCTAACCAGACGTATAAGCTATATGTATATGATCTAACAACGTGAATAAAGCGAATTGAGAGTTAAGAAAGAATTGACTCTTCTCCTCTTTGTACTAAGCCAATAACCATAACCGGTGACCTCCGGTCAACATATTTGGCATCCCTGGGTGGGCCCGAGAATAAATCTCTCCGTTGAGTCAGCGGGAGACTCAAGCCGAACCGAATTGGCAAAGGGTGGGCCCGAGAATAAATCTCTCCGTTGAGTCAGCGGGAGACTCGAGCCGAACCGAATTGGCAAAGTACACAGAGAACAGGAGTTTGGGTTAATTCAGAGCTATTAACATAAGATGACGAATCAAGGGGAATCTCCAAGCCCTGGGGACTTGGACTGTTTTGACTGGAAGGGACTCCTCCAAAAATACGTAATAGGGAAGTGGCTGCAATACGGGGAGTATGCGGGTCACATTGGAGACAAGGGAAAACTAGCTGGGGAGACCCTTTGGAGAATTGCTCAAACAAAGATGTCAGATAAGAAATTTAAAAAGATACAGAAGTCCGTAGCGGTCGGATGTTTACTTGAGGACTGGATAGAATGCCGACAGCAGGCTAGGAGAGAGCGGGACAGACTAGAAGAAGAGAATAAAAAACTCCGTGAGGAGATAGCCCGCCTTAGTGAGAAGGTAACTGATCTAAAGGGACAGAAGTGCAGATTTGATGCACATGAACCAATATCAGTTATAGTGTGAAAAATTGGCTAATGAATAGAGTAAGAGACAGGGAGAAGCCCAAGCAGCTAAAGCTGAGGTGGAGGGATGGAAACAACAATGTAGTGATTTAAAAGCTGCTATGAATGTGATTCACAGAGCAGCTCAGGAGAAGAGGAGTAGTACCGGTGATCACACAAAGTGTCAGAAACTGATAGTGAGGCTGCAAGATCAGCTAGCCGCACAGAGGGGCATACTGTGTGTTTTCGCACCCGGAAGAGGTGAAGAAAGCAGTCAAGGGGATGTAGAATGGGATGATTTAGCAGACGGGGTAGATAGATACAGCAGCAGTGACGGGGAACCTCCACCAGAAGATCCACCGCCAGCATATGCTCCAGAGCCGAAAAAACCGTCTGCCCCAATGGCCCCCCTCGTAACCACTAGAGCACAGATGGGGGCAGATGGCCGGGATATGACATATTCCAACCCACTTGGGGTACAAGAACTGAGGGATATTGCAAAAGATATTGGGACGTGCGTGCCCGGGGATGATCCTAGGGAGTTGTTCCTAGCGGTCAGGCAACAGAGAGGGGTACACGGCTTAGACGATGCTGAGGAAAGAAAATTAATCCTAATGTGCCTACACTCACATATACACTCCGCCCTACCGGAGGAACAAAAACTTGGTAGAGGCACAAATGAGACCTTAAAGAACCAGGTATTATCTGTCATGGGCGATAACAGAGGGGATCCAGTGGAGGCGCTAATGAAATGCTATCAAAGAAAAGGTGAACACCCCACCGCATTTTCGGCCCGCATTCGGGGGTGTCTCAAGGGGTCTACGGCACAGGCTTAGATAGGGATAATTTACAGCCGGAGGTTAGGAACCGATGGCTGAGAACGCTAGTGTTGCATGGCACTGAGGAGTCGAGGAGGTCACTAGATCAGTTTGATCCCACTGATGACACACATACGGAGCCCTGGATAATTAGGAAGATGGTTAGAGTATGGGAAAGGGAAACACCAAAACTATCCAAGGCATCCGGGGACAGAGCAATGCCTGTTAAAGATCAGGCGACAACCTGGAGAAATGAAGGGAGGTGACCTACTCAGGGGGAACCCCCTCCAGCTTATCAGACAGTGGGCAGAGGTAGAGGCAGAGGGAAAGGAAACTTCTCGGGAACAGGGAGAACTCAAGGTGAGGTGTCCAAATGTTATAGCTGTGGCCAAGAGGGACACTTCGCAAGGGACTGCCCGAACCCGAGACGAGAGAATGCAGGTCGGGGAGGAAACCAGAGCCTACCCGTGGAAGGGCCGAATAGACCAAGTCCTCAGTGTGATATGATAGAAATATCACTGAGTTCCGGGTTGTACCCCGAACTGCAATGACGGTCTCAGGCCTCTCCGTTATGGGTGTGTGACGTGCGGTGGGATGACACGGGGAGACCCCTAGTGAATGGTAGGGTTGGAGGCCGCCCTATTACATTCCTTTGGGACACAGGGGGATCCCGAACCACCGTTAACACCACTCAGATCAATGACATAGATTGGAAAATTCAAAACAAAATTGTTCTAAGCGGATTCACAGGGCATTCACAAGTGGGATATGTGAGTGTACCGTTGGAAGTCGGTGTGGGAGACATAGTGATAGAGCATTCAGTGGCCCTTATCAAATTACCCAGTGAACAAGAACATATATTAGGGATTGACTATGTGGCCAAAGCGGGACTCTGCTTTGACCCCGTTAATTGTATGATTTGGCAAATGCCTTTGGGCATGGGCAGTATAAATCACACACTCGTCCTGGTGGGGGAATATCGGGATAGGATATGCACGATCGGGGAAATGTGGATAAAACCAGGAGAAATGAGTGACGATCGTGAAGTACAACAAATTATTGCACAAAACTCAATAGTATTCGCCAACATAAACATGATTGTGGGAAAATGACCGGGAGTATGTAGTGCAGTGTGTATACAAGGTCCAGACCCCAAACCACAAAAGCAGTACTGTTTCCCAAAACAAGCAGAAGAAGAGATAGAGAAGGTGATACAGAGTCTGCTGCAGCAAGGGATATTAAGACCAATAGCTTCTACTAATAACGCACCTATTTGGCCAGTGAGGAAACCCGACGGTAGCTGGCGATTAACGATAGACTACAGAGAATTAAATAAAGTCACCCCGTTAACAGCCCCTACAGTAGCAACTAGCCCAGAGACAGTAGTTCGACAAAATGAGGATGCGCAGTGGTTTACGGTTTTGGACATAAGTAACGGTTTTTGGTCTATTCCACTGGAGAAAGAATGTCAATATAAATTTGCGTTTACTTTCCAAGGACAGCAATATACATGGACTGCCCTGCTGCAGGGATTTCACAATTCCCCGTCCATATTTCACCAACGGCTGAGGGAGAGGTTAAAAGGATTCTCAAGGCCTGAATGTCTAGTGCAGTATGTAGACGACTTACTCCTACAAACTGAAACCAAGAAGGAACATTATCAACTGCTAAGTGAATTACTGCAGTTGTTACATGACTTGGGATTAATGATTAATGATTAACCCTAAAAAAGCGCAGACCATGAAACAAAAAGTTACTTACTTGGGAATGATTCTGACACCGGGAAAAAGGTTGGCAGACTCCCTGTAAAAGGGTTAAGGTCCTTCTTGGGCTTGGTGGGATATTGCAGGGACCACATTGATCGATTCGCCACAAAAGCGGCCCCGCTGATGGAATTATTAAAAAAGAATGTGGCCTGGGAGTGGAAAACAGAACACACCCAGGCCATGACCGCTCTCAAGCAAGCACTAGCTGCCGCGCCTGCTCTGAAAACCCCAAATCCAACTGAGCCGTTTTCATTGGAGGTGGCTACCACAGACACCACCCTCTCGGCAGTTCTATTACAGGAGACACACGGGAAATTATGACCAGTAGCGTATGCCTCACGTATGCTCTCACCAGTAGAGCAGGGGTACACGGTATGCGAAAAACACTTGCTAGCTGTCTTTTGGGCAGTGCAGCATTTTACCTATATAGTGGGACTAAACCCACTTACAATATTAACAGAACACACCCCCGTACAGCTACTGTTAGACGGAAGGATTAAGGATGGTTCAGTTAGCCAAAATAGAATCACTAGATGGACATTGTTGCTGCAAGGCAGAAATATAACCGTAAAGGGGGTGAAAACCACCACTATGTTAGCAGACAACTTAGTTTATCAGGGAGAAAAACATGAGTGTCAATTGATGATAGCAAATGACCCCAAGGGCCCATTTGTATCAAAAAAAAGGGAGGGGGTAAGACGGGGCCTGAAAGCAGAAAAACAAAGGAAACAGGAAAGGAAGAACCCTATTTTAAAATTTTTGTGGATGGCTCTTCATCAGTACAGGACGGGGAAAGGAGAACTGGCTGTGGGATATACATGGAGGATGAACACGGACAGGAAAGATATAGTGCGGCTCTGAAATTACCTAAAACCATAAGTGCGCAGGCAGCAGAACTAGCAGCCGTCGCATATGTGGTTGGTCACCCGGAATACTTTCCGCCCAGATCAGTCATATATTCTGATAGCATGTATGTCTGTAATAGCCTCACAGAACATTTGCCCCATGGGAAGCGAGAGGATTTGTCTCAACGGATGGAAGGCCCCTTCCTTCGGCCCCGCTATTACGGTACATCTTTGAAGAAGCACAGGGGAAAGGATATGGGAACACAAAAGTGAAAACTCATTCAAAATTATCTCCCGAAGGGAACAGGAAAGCTGATGAACTAGCCAAACGAGGTGCTGTAAATGGACAAGAATGGCAGCCACCGATTGGGGAAATCGGGGGCCAGAAAGAGAAGCAGGTCAAAGTAATAGATTTAACGGAGGAGCAAAAGAAAGACAGAGAATTGAAAAAACTAATAGAAGGAGCAGAGTCAGACACATACAAAAGGCTCAAGGGGGTCTATATTCAATACGGAGTGGTTTTCATCAATGGACTAAACACACTAAAATAATTAGAACTCATGCTGATAAAGCAGATGAACTGCTACGGGACCCCAGGTTCTGGGATAAGTTTTGGAATTGGGGATCTAATGTTCAAATACATCTATGGGTCAGGATTTTATCACATGCTGCTGTAGTTGTGATTTTATGTGCATTAATACTTGTCATATTCAATGTAAGAACATTTACCTGACGAAGGAGGAAGCCTCCGAAAGCTTGTGAATTTAAAATAAAATTGCTGGACTATAACTTGGTGTTGTAAAATTGTTTACAAATATTCAATGTATATCAGCTTAGAAGGTGGAAAAATGAAATTTTGCAACGATTGAATGTTAGTGCTATAATGAAACAGAAGAAGCGATTATCAATATAAGGACACTGTGTGAAGTATATTTTATATACGCTTCTCTTTTATATTTTTCTATAACCATATGATATCACGGATGTGACATGCCCATTGGGGGACAATGACAACCTCAGAAAGGGAGAATAATGATCCTAAGATCCTATGATCTTTGGATCAAAAGGGGGGAGATGTTGGCCGGGGCTGCAGAAACTTCTGAGTTTATTCCGAACTGCTGACACACAGGCAAAAGCAACTTTTGAACTGAAGTAACTGAGTTCAGTCGCTGGCCTGAGCTGGCTGGAACCGGTTTGAATTAGCTAAGTTTTGTGAAAGACAAAGGAGATGTGATAAGACACAAGTCCTTATTTAGAAAAGGAGTAATGAGGTAATGCTACCTAAGTCCTTGGGACAGAGCCAATGAGGAGAAGACACGGACTAGGCGAGCAAGCCTAAACCAACGGGAGAGAGAGACAGCACAGCTTGAAGAGATAAGATTCGGAATAAGAAGGAAGAATCTCGGGCGTGGAGCCAGCGAAGACTCTGGAGACCAATCATCGCAGAAGTGGAAGAACCTACGTCAGGGACGTAGAGACGACGTCGAAAGAGAGAGAGAACGGAACGCCTGGCCAGCGTCAGCTCTCCTTTTCGGGTATTAGCCTTTATATTCTGTGACCACTCAGGGAGTGTCAGAGAAACCTAGTGAGTGTGCGTTTAGATCCTAGTTTGGGTATAAAACTGTATAACCTGGTGCAAACTGCATGTCTATATCTAACCAGACGTATAAGCTATATGTATATGATCTAACAACGTGAATAAAGCGAATTGAGAGTTAAGAAAGAATTGACTCTTCTCCTCTTTGTACTAAGCCAATAACAGTAACCGGTGACCTCCGGTCAACAGGGCCATGTAGCGCCGGTTGTTTTGGCGCTACACGGCCTCTCCGACATCCAAGATGGCGTCTCGGATGCGCACGCACGTTTCCTGCGTGACATGTGCCAGTCGCCATCTTGGTATAGGAGTTTGCGCAGGCACAGATAACGAACGCTGGAATCATGTAAAGTAGGGAGAAAATGGCTTCAATCAGTGTGCAACGCTGATTTAAAGTGATAAGTCCCAAAATGGTGTCTAACACTCAACTCAACACACAGTCTTAACCCTGACCATCTGAACGTGTCTTAGAGTGCCTGGAGGACCCCCCCCCCCCCCCACCAGCGCTATTTAAAGGGACCATGAAGGATTTACAGGTTAGTTGCTGGATTATTGCTTCTGACTGCTGAGACATTTGTAACTGTTTTTGGAGGTCACCTAGACTTGAATACTAGGACGCGGGGACATAGCCTAACATTTAGAGCCAGGACGTGCAGGAGTGAAGTTAGGAAATGCTTCTACACGCAAAGGTGGGAGACATTTGGAATGCTTTTCTGCAGACGGCAGTTGATGCTAGCTCACTTGTGAATGTTAAATCTGAGATTGATAGATTTCTGTGAACCAAGGGTATTAAGGGATATGGGGCTAAGACAGGTATATGGAGTTAGGTCACAGGTCCACCATGATCTAATTGAATGGTGGAACAGGCTCAAGGGGCTAAATGCCACTGCCACTTGCTGCCTCTTGATATGCGCCACCTTCTCCTGCAAGAAACGGGACGTGTACCTGGGTGATGTGCCTGTCATGGTTGAATAGCTGCCAGTGTGTGTGGCCTGTGAGTTGTGGGTGGGCGGCTTGTAACAGTGGTAATGTGTAAGGGTGAGAGGAAGCATCTGATTGGAAGAGTTGAGTACTGATGGAAAGAGTCTATTGGTATGTGGGTGATGGGGGTGTAGTGCGTGGGGCAGTTGGTAGGAGACGCCACTTGACAGTTGACCTCACTCACCTTGCCCACTCATGTCAAAGCATTGAACTTCTTCCTGCACTGCATCCATGTTCATGATGCTGTGCGCCTGGCATTGACTTTGTCCCCCGCCGCCTCCCACTGTCTTTTGAGTATATGTCCGGAGGGCTTCTTGCACACTCCCCCCCACCCGTGGATATTCGATGTCCCTCCTTCTGTCCACCTCTTGCACCCAAGGTCGCAGGGAGGAAATAAAATCAAGAGGCCCCTTGTGTGCCTCCCGGCTGCTGTTTCCAGAATTGAACTGTCAGAAACTAGGATCTGGGTCACCTATATTCCCTCTCAACTGGACCGTAGTATATGGCATGGGAAAGACTTGGAAAAAAAACTGAGAATATATAAAGCATTTCTGTAGTAAAATTTAAAAATGAGCATGTTTGACTTTTTGTCAATTGACCGAATACTTAACTGTAGAAGAGTCATGTTTGACATGAAATCCAAAACAATATTCTCTTTAGGAAACATACATATAAAACCTGTTTTTTTTAATCAATACAGTTTTTGGAAAGCTACTTGCACCACAGAATGTGAAAATGCATTCCGTCAATTTTAGGCATCTACTACAATGGGACCCAGTCACTTACCACAAAGGCAACGTTTATTATTCAGTTGAGTATCAAAGGTGAGTGATATAAGATAATAATTCTGTTTTACAATTATAGTATTAATTGGCTACTCTCTCGAAATCTGAAACCCATGGCTATGAGTGGCTAACAAGTGAGAAATGAGCAGATGGAATAAATAAAAAAGATTTTTCTGGAATTCTTACTGTTTATTCTGTTTATATTAAAACTACAATGATGTCATACAGTTGTTAGTATTGACTAAAAGCATGCTAACTGTTACTCTTCTGTGTCTCAGTTTAAGTATTGGCCTTGGCTCAGCGGTAGCAATTTCGCCTCTGAGTCAGAAGGTTATGGGTTCAGAGACTTGAGCACATAATCTAAGCTGACACTTCAGTGCAGTACTGAGGGAGCGCTGCACTGTCAGAGGTGCCATCGTTCAGATGCGATGTTAAACTGAGGCCATGTCTACCCTCTCAGGTGGACGTAAAAGATCTCATTGCACTATTCGAAGAAGAGCAGGGTTGTTTCCTGGGCGTTCTGGCCAATATTTGTTCCACAACCAACATCACTAAAATAGATTATCTGGTCATTATCTCATTGTTGTTTGTGGGACCTTGCCCGTGCACAAATTGGCTGCCGTGTTTCCTACATTACAACAGTGATTACACCCCCATGGTACTTCATTGGCTGTAAAGCACTTTGGGATGTCCTGAGGTTGTGAACGGCACTATATAAATGCAAGTTCTTCTTTAAAACAATATTTATTTTTAAATGCACTTTATTCTGTATGCATAAATTAAATGTTAAATATTATAGCGCTTTCTGGCTGCTCTATGTACTCTAATAACTGTTAAGTGGTCATCATGCCAAGGAAGCTCAGTACTGAGAAGGTAAAGCTGTAACATGAGAAATAACACGAGTGTAAAAAGAATTACTGTCACATGTTTTGAAAAGAATGAATGTCACATGCTTTGCCTTTGTACTTCGTTTTATGATATTGATCTCATGGAAAACATGCGACTGCTATAACTATCCACTTTGCTTTCATTAGGTTACTTATTAACTTAAAAAAAAGTGAATAGGTTGGTATTGAATTATGATTTACAGTAGGACACTGGTAATTGGTGCTTGGTGAGAAGGGGAGTTATTCCACTATTTAACTTGTTGAGATACGTAAATAGCAGTTGCGAAAACATACACCACTCTTTTACTTTCATTATGTAACATGTCTGCAATGTTCATTTAGAACTATAATGAACATCAAACATTTAAGTATTGAGCTATCAAGTTCCCTGCACTATTGATATTCAATTGCATTATATTATTGATTCATCAGACTTCGTGAAAAGTTGTGGTTTTGTACTGACTCAGTCTACATAATTAAAAGTATTTCATCTAGCACACATCCATCACAACTCAAACTGAAAGCACTTTGTCACACATACAAAATATATATCACACCTACATCTGATTAGTTTAAATGTAATATTTATAAAATAGTAACATATCACAACTGACTTTTTAAAAGATAAAGTATTAAAAAGAAAAAGAAAACAAAAATAATTTCCTTCCAGTTTCTACTGACCCCAAGGGAAAGGAGTCACAGATTTACAAGCAGCTGCCAAATTAGCGAAAAGTCCTGCAACAACAATAATTAACTTCTAATTAATCTCAGGATGTGCCCACTTCCTCAGGGAGTTGCTAAGCAAGGCCTTAAAGAGTCATGCCAAGTTAAACACTGCTCTACTTCGCAGGTAAACATCACAGCCTTACTCCAGACCCCATACTACCTGTGAGCGAAACCATGGGAAATCAGGCAGTATTTTGTAATACTTTCAGCCAAACCATTATCATATGGTAGAAATGCTGACTATTGCTATCATGGGGAGAAAAAAAATGCAGGTTTTCTGCCCATTGTAAATATTATGCATTACATAAATCATATAGTTCACATGGAACTTCTGCCCAGTGTTTGTAAATCTGATAAATGCTGGAGGAATGTGAGGCTACTAGGAACATCGGAAAGGAGAGGAACGGAAAAGGTAATTTTAGTCCATCTAGCCGGCCCCAAAGTTAAGTCAAGACTAGATGAAAGTAGAATTTATTTCTGCTTTTCATCTATTATACACTGATAGTACTGGCACAGGTAATATCAGAGACAATGCTGTGTATTTGACATTACTTTGACATTGTAATCTTACTCATTCCAATTCCTGTGTGTTTGACTGAAAATGAGCACATAGCTTCATCTGCTTAACTTTTTTTCTAAATGTGCTGACAGTAAGGGGAACATTGACCTTGTTCTCCACCCTTTCACCTCTTGGGGAGGCCTAGTTACTGGTTTATGCCTTCTGTGAGGTTGAAATGTCTCAATTGAAGGGATAGGAATGCATAGCAGGTTGCCTCACAGGCTTTCATCTCTGAAGCCTGCATTCAATTCAGTGCAGACCAACAGGATAAATATCTCTTTCCATTGTGTGTGAGGATCCTTTATGAAATGAGTGAGTGTGCATCCAAACTGTCCATAATTCAGCACCAATTGACAACTTCATTTGGAGAGGACATATGAATAGCTTAGTATAGGAAGGAAATGGAAATATAAAATGACACTAGATCAGTACAAAACGCCCTTTCCACCTTTGATGAAGCTACTTTGTTGGTGCAGAGCGGAGGGAACCTTACTCCACATCTGACCATATCCATCCAGACCTGGGAGATTTCAATGCTGACACTGCCTGAGGCTGAACCAGATCGTTCGCAACCTTGGTGTCCTATTTGACCCTGAGATCAGCTTCCAACCACATATCTGCTCCATCACCAAGACCGTCTACTTCCACCTTCGTAACATCGCCCATCTCCGCTCATCTGCTGCTGAAATTCTCATCCACGCCTTTGTTATCTCTCGACTCGACTATTTCAGTGCTCTGCTGGCTGGCCTCCCATCTTCCACCATATGTAAATTTGAGCTCATCCAAAACTCTGCTGCCTGTAGTCTAACTCGTCCCGTTCTCCCATCACCCCTGTGCTCACTGACCCACATCAGCTCCTGGTCCGAGAATGCCTCGATTTTATAATTCTCATCTTTGTTTTCAAATCCCTCCGTGGCCTCGCCCCTCCCTATCTCTGTAACCTCCTTCAGCCGTACAACCCTTCTGCAACTCTGCGCTCCTCCAATTCTTGCCTCTTGCACATCCCTGATTTTAATCATTCTACCATTGGTGGCCGTGCCTTCAGCTGCCTAGGCCCTAAGCTCTGGAAATCCTTCCCAAACCTCTCCGCCTCTCTACCTCTCTCTCCTCCTTTAAGACGCTCCTTAAAAACCTGTCCTAATATCTCCTTATGTGGGTCGTGATAAATTTTGTTTTACAACACTTCTGTGAAGCACCTTGGGACGTTTTACTACGCTAAAGGCGCTATATAAATGCACATTGTTGTTGTTGTAGTGTTGCCATTCCTTTATCATCACTGGGTGAAAATCTTGGAACCCCCTACCTAACAGCACTGTGGGAGTACCTTCACCATGTAGAGTGCAGCGGTTCAAGAAGAAGGCCCACCACCATCTTCTCAAGGACAAACCGGGATGGGAAATAAATGCTGGCCTTGCTAGAAACGCCCGCATCCTGAGACTGAATTTGAAAAAATATAGCAAGAGGTGTGCTTGTTTATACCCATCGTAGACTAGTACTATGTTATTGACATATTGATCGCTTTGTCATCTCTCGCCATCAGGAACAGAAACGTTTTGCATGTATAATTGTACCTAACAATGCACGTGATGCTGAAATATCTTTATTATTCATTTTCTTATTAGTTACTATGACATGAACTATAAACATGAGCCCTTCAAGAAAAGCTGCACTAACATCAGCTTCACAGAATGTGACTTGTCAAATGTACTGGCCAGCATGGCTGGTTATTACCTTCGTGTAAGGGCTGAATATGAGGACGAGACATCTGAGTGGGCCGATATCAAGGAGTTTGAACCTTTTGCAGACAGTAGGATTGATCATTTTTTCACTTAATTTGTCTTGAAATTAAATATTTGTCAGTGATTTTTTTAAACACAATACCAATGCAATGTCTCTTTGTGATGCAGCTGAAATCGGACCTCCTTTAGCGGTGGTTGTGAAGCCACGGTTGGATATGCTCGATATCAACTTCTCTGAGCCTGTAAATGAGAATGATAATAAATCAATGCATGAATATTTTTTGGACTTGGCTTATAAAGTGTCCTACTGGAAACTTGCAGGGGAAGAAAAGGTAAATTTCGCAGGACTGAAAAAACGAGATAAATGTATTTTTTCGTTAGTTTAAAAGGACATCTTCCTTGTAATTGTAAATTCTGGTGAGCTAGAAAGCCAATAAACTAATCTGGTCAGCTTGTATTAGGGTCCAGCTCAACGTAAGTGTCGATACCAGCAAGTGTGCACAATCTGTCCAATATTCCAAAAATCCTTTTGCAGTCAATGACTATTGTGCAAGAGGTGATTTACCAGCAATCCATCAGTAAAAATTCTGAAGCCGCAGGGCTCAGTGCTGGGGCCTCAACTATTTACAATACATATCAATGACTTGGATGAAGGAACAGAGTGTTTTGTGGCCAAATTTTCTGATGATACAAAGATAGGTGGAAAAGCAAGTTACGATGAGGATACAAAGTGTCTGCAAAGGGATATTGACAGGTTAAGTGAATGGGCAAAAATTTGGCAGATGGAATATAATGTGGGAAAATGTGAAGTCATCCACTTTGGGAGGAAAAATAAAGAAGCAAAATATTATTTGAATGGAGAAATACTACAAAATGCTGCGGTACAGAGGGATCTGGGTGTCCTTGTACATGAAACACAAAAAGTCAACATACAGGTGCAGCAGGTAATCTGGAAGGCAAACGGAATATTGGCCTTTATTTCTAGGGGGATGGAATATAAAAGCAGGGAAGTCATGCTACAACTGTACAGGGTGCTGGTGAGACCACACCTGGAGTACTGCGTACAGTTCTGGTGCCCTTATTTAAGGAAGGACATACTCGCATTGGAGGCAGTTCAGAGAAGGTTCATTAGGTTGATTCCGGATATGGAAGGGTTGTCTTATGAGGAAAAATTGAACAGGTTGGGTCTAAACTCATTGGAGTTTAGAAGAATGAGAGGAGATTTTATTGAAACATACAAGATTCTGAGGGGACTTGATAGGGTAGATGCTGAGAGGATGTTACCCCTCATGGGGGAATCTAAAACTAGGGGGCATAGTCTCAGAATAAGGGATCGCCCGTTTAAGATGGAAATTAGGAAGAATTTCTTCTCCCAGAGGATTGTGAATCTTTGGAATTCTTTACCCCAAAAAGCTGTGGAGGCTGTCATTGAATACAAACAAGGCTGAGTTAAACAAATTTTTGATCAGCAAGGGAGTCAAAGGATATGGGGAAAAGGCGGGAAAGTGGAGTTGAGGTAAAAATCAGATCAGCCATGATCTCATTGAATGGCAGAGCAGGCTCAAGGGGCCGAATGGCCTACTCCTGCTCCTATCTCTTTTGGTCTTATGGTCTTATAGAAGCAGATTCCATAGGAACTTTCATTGGACATGTACTTGAAGAGGACTAATTTGCAGGGTTATGGGGAAAAAGCTGGGGTGTGGGACTAAATTGGACAGCTCTTTCAAAGAGCCGACACAGGCAAGATGGGCCGAATGGCGGCCTCCTGTGTTTTATGATTCTATATTACAGACCAAAATAATTATCTGCATTTAAAGCTATAATTAAACATAGAAAATAGGAGCAGGAGTAGGCCATTCAGCCCTTTGAGCCTGCTCCGCCATTCAGTATGATCATGGCTGATCCTCTATCTCGATACCATATTCCCGCTCCTTCCCATACCCCTTGATGCCTTTTGTGTCCAGAAATCTATCTAGCTCCTTCGTAAATATATTCAGTGACTTGGCCTCTACAGTCTTCTGTGGTAGAGAATTCCACAGGTTCACCATCCTCTAAGTGAAGAAATTTCTCCTCATCTCAGTCCTAAATGTCCTACCCCGTATCCTGAGACTGTGACCCCTCGTTCTGAACCCCCAGACAGGAGAAACATCCCCCCTGCATCCAGTCTGTCTAGCCCTGTCAGAATTTTATATGTTTCAATGAGATCCCCTCTCATTCTTCTAAACTCGAATGAATACAGGCCAAGTCGACCCAATCTCTCCTCATATGACAATCCTGCCATCCCAGGAATCAGTCTAGTGAACCTTTGCTGTACTCCCTCTATGGCAAGAATATCCTTTCTTAGGTAAGGAGTCCAAAACTGCACACAATACTCCAGGTGTGGTCTCACCAAGACCCTGTATAACTGCAGTAAGACATCCTTGCTCCTGCACTCAAATCCTCTTGCAATGAAGGCCACCATACCATTTGCTTGCTGCACCTGCATGTTTGCTTTTAGTGACTGGTGTACAAGGGCACCCAGGTCCCTTTGTACATTAACATTTCCCAATCTCTCACCATTTAAATAATACTCTACCTTTCTGTTTTCCCTTCTGAAGTGGATAACTTCACATTTATCCACATTATACTGCATCTGCCATGTATTTGCCCACTCACTCAACTTGTCTAAATCGCCTTGAAGCCTCTTTGCATCCTCCTCACAACTCACGATCCCACCATCAGCAAACTTGGAAATATTACATTTGGTTCCCTCATCCAAATCATTGATATATATTGTGAATAGCTGGGGCCCAAGCACTGATCCCTGTGGTACCCCACTAGTCACTGCCTGCCACCCTGAAAAAGACCCATTTATTCCTACTCCCTGTTTCCTGTCTGTTAACCAATTTTCAATCTATGCTGGTATCTTACCCCCAATCTCATGTGCTTTAATTTTGCACACTAACCTCTTATGTGGGACTGTATCAAAGGCCTTCTGAAAATCCACTGGTTCTCCCTTATCTATTTTACCAGTTAAATCCTCAAAAAACTCCAGTAGGTTTGTCAAACATGATTTCCCTTTCATAATTCCATGTTGACTTTGCCTAATCCCGTTGATATTTTCTAAGTGTCCTGTTATCACATCCTTTATAGTAAACTCCAGCATTTTCCCTACAATTGATGTTAGGCTAACCGGTCTGTAGTTCCCTGTTTTCTCTCTCCCTCCTTTTTTAAATAGTGGGGTTACATTTGTCACCCTCCAATCTGCAGGAACCGTTCTATAATCTATAGAATTTTGGAAGGTGACAACCAATGCATCCACTATTTCCATGGCTACCTCTTTTAGTACTCTGGGATGCAGATTATCAGGTCCTGGGGATTTATCGGCTTTCTGTCCCATTAATTTCTCCAGCACTATTTTTTTTATTAATGCTAATTTCCTTTAATTCCTCCTTCTCACTAGTCCCTTGGTTCCCTAGGATTTCTGGAAAGTTATTTGTGTCCTCTTCCGTGAAGACAGAACCAAAGTATTTGTTTAATTGCTCTGCCATTATAAATTCTCCCGTTTCTGACTGTAAGGGACCTACATTTGTCTTCACTAATCTTTTTCTTTTTACATACTTGTAGAAGCTTTTACAGTCCACTTTTATGTTCCTTGCAAATTTACTCTCATACTCTATTTTTCCCCTCTTAATCAATCTCTTGGTCCTTTTTTGCTGAATTCTAAACTGCTCCCAATCCTCAGGCTTGCTACTTTTTCTGGCAACTTTATATGACTCCTCTTTGGATCTAATACTATCCTTAATTTCTTTTGCAAGGAATCTTACAACACCAGGTTATAGTCCAACTGTTTTATTTGAAAATCAAATAAAACAGTTGGACTATAACCTGGTATTGTAAGATTCCTTGCATTTGTCAACCCCAGTCCATCACCGGCATCTCCACATCATGGTTAATTTCTTTTGTTAGCCATGGTTGGGCCACATTTCCTTTTGTGTTTTTGCGCCAGAAAGGAATGTATAATTGTTGCAATTCATGCATTCGATCCTTAAATGTTAGCCATTGCCTATCACCGTCATGCCTTATAATGAAGCTTCCCAATCTATCATAGCCAACTCACTCCTCATACCTTCATAGTTTCCTTTGTTTAGATTTAGGACCCTAGTTTCGGATTGGACTACTTCACTTTCTATCCTAATGAAGAATTCTATCATGTTATGGTCACTCTTCCCTAAAGGACCCCGCACAACAAGATTATTAATTAACCCCTTCTCATTGCACCATACCCAATCTAAGATAGCCTGTTCCCTGGTTAGCTCCTCAACGTACTGGTCTAAAAAACCATATCGTACAAACTCCAGGAATTCATCCTCCACAGTATTATTGATAATTTGGTTTGGCCAATCTATATGTAGATTAAAGTCACCCATGATTATTGTAGTACCCTTGTTACATGCATCTCTAATTTCCTGTTTGATCCCATCCCCTACATTACCAATACAGTTTTGAGGCCTATAAACAACTCCCTCCAGTGTTTTCTGCCCCTTGGTGCTTCTTAACTCCACCCAGACTGATTCTACATCTTGATTTACTGAGCCAATATCCTTTCTCACTATTGCTCTCATTTCATCCTTTACTAACAATGCCACCCCACCTCCTTTTCCTTTTTGCCTGTCCTTCCTAAATATCAAGTACCCTTGGATATTCAGCTCCCAGCCTTGTTCACCCTGCAGCCATGTCTCTGTAATTGCTATTATATCATATCCGTTTACATCTATTTGAGCTGTTAATTCATCTACCTTATTATGAATGCTTCGTGCATTCAGATACAGTGCCTTTGGATTTGTCTTTTTAACATTTTTAGACACCTTAACATTTTTTGTACTATGGCTCTATTTGTTTATTACCATTTTTTCTTACCCGGACCCTATTTGTTAGTGCATTCTTTTGTTTGTACGCTCTGTCCCTTCCTGACACAATCTGGTTATCCTTACCCCAATCACTTAAAGTCTGGTTCTACTGATGATTGTGAACTGCTCGGAGTCCAATTTCACAATTTACAATCTCATTAGAATAACTTGATCGGATTACAGTTTAGCAATTTAGGCTGTCAGGTATCTATTGCTGTTTTTATGGCCATGATTGATGGTTTCACTGTTCACAGTAATGACAATTCACTTGTGCAAAATAACCCCTCGTGAAAATGCCTAAAAAATGGGCCCCATGAATTTGGCAGTGGGACCAATGCCTGCATAGATGGGCGTAGGCTATCCCAATGCCAAATTGATATTCTTCGTGCTGTTTTACACCCAAAAAATGGGAACCACACATATTAACTTCTACCCCAAAGTGTACAAGAGGGAAGAAGAGAGAACAGCGAATAAAGAGACAAGTGTATATATTTTTATTTAAAATTCTGTTTGTAATATTCAATTTATATTTTAACCACTTTTCAACGTCATGAATTCACTAAGGACTTGTAAAACCGGTCAGCCCAACAAAACAAGAGCTTCCCTGAACTCATCAGTAGTTTTAGGGTAGTATATTGAGAAGAGCTATGTCTATTGTGTAAGTCCACAAGTAGCCTCAAGGAAATATTGACAGTACTCCTCTTAGTAACACTTCCATTCAACAAGTTTGGTTTTATCTGTCTTGCTACAGCTATTTGGCTCCTGTAACTATTTACCAGACCTTTTGCATTCCACACAGATTAAAAGTGTTAACATCAAGCAGACGATGACAACCCTCACCAATCTTAAACCTTGGACCACCTACTGTCTGAAAGTTGAACCTGTCATGCCTAACAGCACGACTCATCCTAGTTCAATTGTCTGTGAAACTACAATGGATAATGGTATTACTATTTTCTGCCACTAATACAGTCAGTTCCTCTTAAAGGAATACTCTGGGATAAAACCCTACAACACTCAATTCTTGATTTTCCTTTCTTTAAATTGGAACTGCAATTTCTTTCATTTTCACAGAGACTGGGTCTGCCAGGAGCTCATGTTGTATTGCTAAGCCACATATTCCCAGCCTCTCCCGCTGCTCAACAGTATATGTTCTGGTAGTTTAGGTGGACCACTGGCACTATTCAAAAAGGAGCAGAAGGTTATCTGTGTCCTGGCCAAGATGCCTCCCTGAACCAACACCATCATAAACAGATTAACTAGAAATTGATTCCATTTGCTGCTTGTGAAACCTTGCTGTATGTAAATTGAATGGTGAATTTGCTTACAAATCAGTGACTACATTTCAAACGAAATTCATTGGTTGTGAAGGTTTTCAACGTCTTGAGAATGTGATAAAGTGCTATATTAGTGCAAGTTGTTATGTTCTTCTGCACTACAGAATGCTCTTTTGATGTTATGGTTAAGGCACGTTCATGGGGTACAATAAGAAAGAAAAAAGTGTTTCTTTCTTATCGTACCCCATGAACGTGCCTTAACCATATTATCAAAAGAGCATTCTGTAGTGCAGAAGAACATAACAGTGACGTGCATGTATATAGCACCTTTAACATAAAATATATCCCAAGGTGCTTCATAGAGGTGTAATCAGATAAATATGGATGCCAAGGCAATGAAGAAGATATTGAGGAATGGGGGGAGGGGTGACCAAAAGCTGGATCAAAGAGATGGTTTTTAAAGAGAGTCTTAAAGGAGGAGAAGCAGGTGGAAAGGTTTAGGGAGGCAGTAATAGTGTATGAGGCCTAGGCAGCTGAAGACTCGGCCGCCAATGGTGGGGTAAAGGGAGAGCGATGCACAAGAGACCAGAGTCAGAGGAACGCAGAGGTCTTTTGGGAGAGATTGTACGGCTAGGGGAGGTTACGGAGATAGCGAAGGATGAAGCCATGAAGGGATTTAAACACAAAAATGATTGTTTTAAATTGGAAGCATTGTGGTCCAGGAGTCAATGTAGGTCAGCAAGGACAGGGGTGATGGTTGAGCAGGACTAGGTGCAGGATACGACATGGGTAACTGAGTTTTTAGGGACAGGAAAATTTCATAGGCCCAAAAAACACAATCCTTTTTAATTGATGTCACACTCACCTACTGACCTTCTCCTTAATTAAAGGTATGTGTTTGTATCCAATCAAGCATTGCAGCCTACAGGCGGAGGGAGCTGAGGAAGTATTAATCACTTATGGAACCATTGATGTAGTTCTAGAGATTTTAATATTGGCATCAATCTTTGCCCCATGTTACCCATGACATCACAGCAGCACTACAACATCAGCTAGATAAGTTCATTCTTTTTTTGAAATTATTAAAAAAGTAGTCTTTCTGCCATTTGCTTCCATGTTGTGTTGTGTATTTTCGTTTAGTTTTCTGATTAGAGTCACCATGTGACGTCATTCTCCTCTCCTTCCCCTGAGCACAGATGGAAACATGGAGCAGAAGCACTTACAAATGATACCATGACATCGGTTAATCAGTGCAAAGCTACACCTTGTGCCTAATAACGGAATCCATTCTTATGCCATGCAGCGGTACAATTTGTACAATAATGCTTTGGCCTCATAAGTCTTATCTTCATTCGTTTCAGCTTCCATCAGAACTGGGTTTCAAGCTGTGTGGCCAAATTATACTTCCTACTTATAAATGTTCTACCCCTGTTTCTGTTTGCAGGTAAAGTTCCAGTGTGGCTGATTACTGTGTTGCTTCTAATATCAATTTTTGGTGTCTTTGTTGTGACGATGGGAATTTTCTATGCATCGCTTCATGGTTACAGAACTGTCAGATATATTTTCTTTCCTTCCTACAACCTCCCCGAACACATAAAGGAGGTATGTGTTACTCTACTCATCTATCCCCATTCCTGATTTACAGGCCATCAAATTTAACGTCATGCAACTTGGCAAATTTAAACAAATTCCAGATATCTTTTTAAAGGTGTGACTTAGAGGTTTACAAAGAGAGGTAAACATTAGAGTTTAAGGATGTGATTTGGTGACCGGTATATAGGCTGGGAACTTCCTCTGAGCTTCTCCCACTTTGCTGACGTAGCTTTGGCCGGAAGCACAGCAGAAACCCCATTTACACACTGCACTTCCCACGACGTTATGGCAACAAAGTGGGAGCAGCTCCAAGGAAATTCCCGTCCAAAATTGCTTTGGTAGCTGCTAATAATTTTTGTCTTCATTTTAATAAGATTGAAAGTTCAAAGTAACAAGGCTGCAATGTAAGTCTTGCCACTGCCGCCATGATATACAGTGTTGTCGTGCAACAGTCGAGTTTTTCAGACTGGGTGTGGGGGCGATGGTGGGGAGGGGGGAGTACCTGGCTGTCACAGGATGATTCCGCTTGAAACTTGGAGATAAAACTTGGGCTTTCTCCCCAGATTACAAACTGCTATTGCTTTCCAGTCACCAGATGGCAACAACCCATAGTTGCCAACTGCATGCTTTCTGAACAAGCCGTCAACTTTTCAGCCTTCCGTTTGTGCTACTTGGACAGTAGCCCCTATATTCGTTATTCAGGGTTGTTTGAATTCCCCCCATGACTTTGTGCGTTACCTCGTCTGTGGATGCTTGATGTTTCAGCGCACACACAGCAGAGATAGTGTGTAATACATTGTGGGGCATTCATTTGTAATGGGGGTTCCTGCATGAAGGTGGATAAGGAGGCAAATGTATCAGCCGATCTGTACCAGCGATATCCACAAACAGCAACGGATCTCTGAGTCCTACTTCATTTAGCTCATCCACTTCAAATGGGGCTCTGTAAATGTGATTAAGAGAAATGAGTAGATAAAAATTAAATAACTGCCCTTGAAATATGTCTGTTAAGTATACACCATCCTGTAATATTTGAACACTAGTTTTCACTTTAGATGTGGACATCTGATTGTTTTCTAGACTTCCACCTTCCAATTCATTGGCGGGGCTTCACTTTTTTTAATCCCAGCAAAAACTCTGGATCCCAGTAAATCATCACATAAAACAAGTGACACGCTGGGTATGTTTGTTGGGAGATTCTCATTTGCACTGAATTGAGAATGACTCATCTGAAATGCTTGACTTTTCTTTTGTACAGTACCTGAAAGAACCTTCATTGAATTCTCAATTCCTGCTGCCCCAGACCAAGAACCTGTATGAAGAATCATTTGACAAGCTCAGTATTATTTCAGACTTCCCAGAGAGGTTTGACAACACAAATGTTGGCGTGAATACAAATATGGAAATGCTTGAGAAACAGCCCACGGAGGAGGAAAATCAGGCAACAGAGGATGAGGAGGAAGAGGAAGGGCCGCAAAATAATAGTAACAGCAATCCTTATGGAAGAATGCAGAAACTACTAGATATTGATGCTTGAAAGAAATGCCACCCACACATCCTCCTCTCTATTTTCGGGAATTTTTATGACACTCGCAAAATTTAGTCCTGTAGGTCTCTTTTGGCTGTACGTGGAGATAGCAATGTACGTGTGATCTGCACTGTTTTCTCACACTTCCTCTTCAGCAGATCATGAAGAATTATCGCTGATCCGAATAAAACTAGAAAATTAGTAATTTATTATATTTTAGCATGATGTGAATGATTGTGAAAAGGTTTTTTGCTGAATTTTGTTGCGACATTTTTATTGCCCCCCTAGCTTTCACCTAGAAATATATTTTTTTGCTTAAAAATATCTTTTTTCACTAATATTCATTTGGATTTAACCTCTTTTACAAAAAATGAAAAATTCCCAATAAAATTTAAAGAAATGGAAAGTAAGGGACTTCAATGTAGCTATTAATATATTAAAATTCTTATATCTTTGCACATTTCTTGTCATCTTTTTCCATTATAAATTCCCCTGTCACATTTATAAAGGAAACTGCCTATGTAAACTTGCCTTGCTGTAATTATACCCTTCCCCCACAAGTGGAGGCGCTGCAATGTCACTACGAGCTGGAGTGTGCAGTTACAATGTGACAAGTTTACATAGGCACTTTCCATTATAAATGTGGACAGAAGAATTTATAATGGGATATAAAAATAAGGACAGAATGTATGGCTTTAAAATGTGGACTGAATTACATAGAAGTTACAACACAGAAACAGCCCAACCAGTCCATATTAGCGTTTACCCTCCATGCAATCAAATAGTCCTGATGACATTTACCCACCCTGTTCCTATATCCCTTCATCTCCTTTTCCTTCATCCAACTATCCAATCTAATCTTGAGTGTTGACATAGTTTCTGACTCCATCGATAATCCTGGAAGTGAATTGCACAACTTTCTGTGTAAAGAAGTTTCCCCTGCTCTCTGTTCTAAATCTCTTACATTTAATCTTGTATCTATTGCCCCTTGCTCTAAGACCCCTCAGCTGCTGGAAACACTGGTTTAAACTGTCCTGTCCCATCCTTTCATAATTTTAAACACTTCTATCATATTGTCCTGTAACCTGCATTGTTCTAACAAAAACAGACCTCATTATATCTGTGCGCCCTGGTCCAATTATCCTTCGGCCTCTAATCCCACTTCACCTGAAGACTACACTTGCTCTTGACTCCCAGTGTGCAATGCCACAGGAGATCAACTAGTATTTTATTAATATATGCTACATATAGGATGTATGCTACATAGGATGTGGAAGGGAAGGGAGATGAGTTTTTTTTAAGCTGTGTGTTGTTATGATCCGGAATGCACTACCTGAAAGGGCGGTGGAAGCAGATTCAATGATAACTTTCAAAAGGGAATTGGATAAATACTTGAAAGAGAAAAAATTGCAGGGCTATGGGGAAAGAGCAGAGAAGTGGGACTAATTGGACTGCTCTTTCAAATAGCCAGCACAGGCACAATGGGCAGGATGGCCTTCTTCTGTGCTCTATGATTCTTTGATTCCATATCATGGATATGACTTGGCTTACTGCAAACACTTCAATGCTAGCATCTTCCTCTATGGTCAGATTAGGGAGCATGTCAGTGGAATTGTACCAGAAACAGGTAGCTTACATTTATTGTGTTATTCCACCCTGACTTTTCCCAGTACCATTTTACCATGACCGGCTAACACACAGTATATGTTTTGCACCTGTGTCTGTGGCACACGTGGGACTCTCCAATGTACTGCAGGGAACAAGACAGCAAATTGTTGGGACCGTAATGGAGAGAGAAAGAGCAAGAGACAGAAATTCAAGATTTCAGAAAGAGAGAATCTGATTTGTAAAATGAGTAATAAAAGAGAGCTATTCAGACCCCTTCATCAGAAGAAACTAATGGACAGAAAATCAGATAATACCAAGCAAAATATCTTCTTTTGCATATGATCTGTCAGAGGGTTGAAATGCTAACATTTTTGGATGAACATTTAGCAATGCAATCATTATATGTAGATTGTGGAGAGAGGTGTAGGATTGTTTCTTATTGGCCATCTACCTTCCTTTTACATTATGTAATTGTATAGTCCATCCCAATATAAATACATTGCAAATGTGAATAATAAAAGTCATGTCTAATATGCATTCAATGAGGAGAGTGCTGATTTGGTTTATCTATCTTCCTCTGCTATGCCACACATACGTGAGCAAAAAGTGCCAGCTTGGCTCAGTGATGAATCTTGCTTTCAATCACAAGGTTGTGGGTTCAAGTACCATTCTGGGATTTGGGCATATAACTTAGGTTGACTTTCTGCTGCAGTACTGAGGGAGTTCTGCATTGTTGAAGATTCCATCCTTCAGAAACATTAAACAGAGGCCTCATCTGCCAGTTCAGGTGGATGTCATGGATCACGTAATTACATCAAGTCTATAGCATAGAAACCGTATGCCCAACTGATCTATGCTGGTGTTTATGTTCCACACGAGTCTCCTCTCACCCCTCTTCATCTGACTCTCTCAGCATACCATTCTTTTCCTTTCCTCATGTGCTTATCTAGCTTCCCCTTAAATGCACTATGCTATTTGCCTCAACAACTCCTTGTGGTAGTGCGTTCCACGTTCTTACCACTCTTTGGGTAAAGAAGTTTCTCCTGAATTCACTATTGGATTTATTGGTGAGTATCTTATATTTATGGCCCCTAGTTTTGGACCCCCCCCATAATTCAAAGAACAACAGAAAGTTCATCCCGTGTCCTCAGCCAACACCACCAAAAAAGCAAATTAACTGGTCGTTTGTCTCATTACTATTTGTGGGATTTTGTTATGTGTAAAATTGCTGCTATGTTTTTCGACATAGCAGAAGTCGCTATATTTCAAAATACCCTGTTGCATTTGATGTGTATTGAGATGTTTCTGAAAGATGGGATAAGGCACTATATGAATGCAAGTCTTTTTATTATTTCTTGCCCAAGATTTTGGGAGGTGACCTATTCCCAGGCTTCTCTCAATGCTACGCTATCGCTAGTCATGGAGGTGCGTGAGAAGTCTAATCTCCTTAACTTTGTACCTTCGTATGGAGAGGTGTTTTGTCTTCTCAATTTTTCCATTCCTTTACTAAAGGTGTTGACTGCTTGCTAGACTATGGCTCCATGGAGACCAGTACCCCTATTGCACCTTGACTACATAGCCATTCTTCATGTGTGAGTTTAGGCATTGTGCTTGACCATATGGGACATTACAGCCAAGTCCAATCCTGTCCTTGCACAAAGTCCACATACATGTACTTTGAACAACAGTTGCTGAATAGTGATCAGGAGCAGAAACTTTGGCTAATTTTCTGCATCCTAATCCAGAAATACTGAAGCCAATTGTAGTGACCCTACAGTAGCCCCACTTGAGATCAGCAAACTCAATACAGACCAGGGATTGAACTTAAGATCTTTCTTGACTGTATGGCCAGCTTAAAAAGGAAATGTGCCTCAGCCACATCGTTGCTCCAACCTGAAGACATTTTTATAAGGGTGAAGTTGTACCCAAATGCTGAAGGCGTGAGGTACATTCAAATTAGTTGGGGATTTAAGGACTATTTTAGGCCCAAAAAAGCTTTAGAATTGATCTGAGGTATATATGGGATTCTGAGATGCTAATTATTTACTCTTTGCGTTAAAACTTTGCACAGCAATTTGTGCACATGAAGCTGTTTCGCCAACCAAACTTGTTCCACTTGGCATAGCCTTCCTCACATGCTGTCTAATGAACTGATCTTTTGATCCTCCCTCAGTAGTGTGAAAACTGTGTGCTTGTGGCTCATGATCATGTGTGCCAGTCGTTCATATTCTTAGCTCTACCAGCACCAAACAAACCAAAGACTCCAAATATTTCATATAGTTTTTGATGCAAATTATATCAGTAAATTATCTACTGAGGAAGTGGATATATATTAAAAAATTAGAGCAACATTTAATGGTATGAGGATATAACACAGTTATTGGTAAAGTCCCTTGATATATTTTTTAACTCGCATATTCAAAATGTATCCTTTAGTTTTAATTACAGCAAACTCATTCATCTATTCTTCAAGCAACTGTACACTGACCGTATCCTATTTCTAGAAAATGTATGCGGTAAGGTAACCAGTGGTTTGGTACTGGAGTAGGAACCCAGATATCATGAGACAAAATTCCACCATGAGAAATTGTGAAATTGAATTCAATAAATCTCATAGGGGCGAGCACCTGAAAACGATCATTAAAGCTGCCGATTGTTGCAAAAACCTAACTAGTTCATGTCCTACAGGAAAGGGAACCTACCATCCCTACCTGGTCTGGCCGAGATGTAACTCCAGTCCCAAACCACATGCCCTCTCCGAGCTCACCTTGACCATGAGACTCACCTCCTGCTCCCTCAACCCTATTCCCACCAAATTTCCCTTCCTGGCCCCCATGTTAGTTGATATTGTTAACGGTTCCCTCTCCTCAGGTACTGACCCCCTCCCCTTCAAATCTGCCGGCATCACCCTCCTCCTCAAAAAAACTCACCCTTGACCCCTCTGTCCATGCAAACTACCACGCAATCTCCAACCTCCCTTTCCTCTCCAAAATCCTTGAACGTGTTGTCACCTCCCAAATCTGTGCCCATCTTTCCTGCAACTCCACGTTTGAATCCCGCCAATCAGGTTTCCACCCCTGTCACGGTACTGAAACAGCCCTTATTAAAGTCACAAATGACATCCTCTGTGACTGTGAACTTGGTAAACTATCCCTCCTCATCCTTCTTGAGCTGTCTGCAGCCTTTGATATGGTTGATCACACCATCCTCCTCCAATGCCTCTCCTCCATCGTCCAGCTGGGTGGGACTGCGCTCGCCCGGTTCCATTCTTATCTATCCAGTCATAGCCAGAGAATCACCTGCAATGGCTTCTCTTCCCAATCCCACACTGTTACCTCTGGAGTCCCCCAAGGATCTATCCTTGGCCCCCTCCTATATCTCAAATACATGCTGCCCCTCGGCGACATCATCCAAAAACACTATATCAGGTTCCACGTGTATGCTGACGACACCCAGCTCTACCTCACCCCCACCTCTCTCAACCCCTTCACTGTCTCTCATTTGTCATATAGCTTGATAGACATCCAATACTGGATGAGCAAAAATGTCCTCCAAAATATAGGGAAGACCGAACCCATTGTCTTTGGTTCATGCCACAAACTCCCTTCCCTAGCCACCGACTCCATCCCTCTCCCTGGCCACTGTCTGAGGCCGAACCAGACCGTTCAATACCTTGGCATCCCATATGACCCTGAGATGAGCTTCCAACCACATATCCACTCCATCACCAAGACTGCCTACTTCCACCTTCGTAACATCGCCTGTCTCCACCCCTGCCCCAGCTCATCTACTGCTGAAACCTTCATCCTTGCATTTGTTACCTCTATTATTCCAATGCTCTCCTGGCTGGCCTCCCATCCCCCGGTCCGGGAACGCCTCGATTTGAAAGTTCTCATTCTTGTTTTCAAATCCCTCCGTGGCCTCGCCACTCCCTACAGCCTTCTCCAGCCCTACAACCCTCCTAGAACGGCTGAGTGCACTGGATACCACAAAGTGTTTGGTCCCCCGACAACATCCCTGCTGTAGTGCTGAAAACTTGTGCTCCAGAACAAGCCGTGCCTCGAGCCAAGCTGTTCCAGTACAGCTACAACACTGGCATCTACCCAACAATGTGGAAAATTGCCCAGGTATGTCCTGTCCACAAAAAGCAAGACAAATCCAATCCGGCCAATTACCGCCCCATCAGTCTACTCTCAATCATCAGCAAAGCGATGGAAGGTGTCGTTGACAGTACTATCAAGCAGCACTTACTCACCAATAACCCGCTCACCGATGCTCAGTTTGGGTTCCGCCAGGACCACTCGGTTCCAGACCTCATTACAGCCTTGGTCTAAACATGGACAAAAGAGCTGATTTCCAGAGGTGAGGTGAGAGTGACTGCCCTTGACATCAAGGCAGCATTTGACCGAGGAGCCCTAGTAAAATTGAAGTCAATGGGAATCAGGGGGAAAACTCTCCAGTGGCTGGAGTCATACCTAGCACAAAGGAAGATGGTAGTGGTTGTTGGAGGCCAATCATCTCAGCCCCAAGACATTATTGCAGGAATTCCTCAGGGCAGTGTCCTAGGCCCAACCATCTTCAGCTGCTTCATCAATGACCTTCCCTCCATCATAAGGTCAGAAATGGGGACGTACACTGATGCTTGCACGGTGTTCAGTTCCATTCGCAACCCCTCAGATAATGAAGCACTCCGTGCCCGCATGAGCAAGACCTGGACAACATCCAGGCTTGGGCTCATAAGTGGCAAGTAACATTCGTGCCAGACAAGTGCCAGGCAATGACCATCTCCAACAAGAGAGAGTCTAACCACCTCCCCTTGACATTCAACGGCATTGCCATCGCTAAATCCCCCACCATCAACATCCTGGGGGTCACCATTGATCAGAAACTTAACTGGACCAGCCACATAAATACCGTGGCTATAAGTGCAGGTCAAAGGCTGGGTATTCTGCGACGAGTGACTCACCTCCTGACTCCCCAAAGCCTTTCCACCATCTACAAGGCACAAGTCAGAAGTGTGATGGAATACTCTCCACTTGCCCGGATGAGTGCAGCCCTAACAACAATCAAGAAGCTCGACACCATCCAGGACAAAGCAACCCGCTTGATTGGCGCACAATCCACCACCCTATACATTCACTCCCTTCACCACCGGTGCACTATGGCTGCAGTTTGTACCATCCACAGGATGCACTGCAGCAACTCGCCAAGGCTTCTTCGACAGCACCTCCCAAACCCGCGACCTCTACCACCTAGAAGGACAAGGGCAGCAGGCACATGGGAACAACACCACCTGGACGTTCCCCTCCAAGTCACACACCATCCCGACTTGGAAATATATTGCCGTTCCTTCATCGTCGTTGGGTCAAAACCCTGGAACTCCTCCAATTCTTGCCTCTTGCTCATCCCTGATTTTAATCGCTCCACCATTGCCTTCAGCTGTCTAGGCCCTAAGCTCTGGAATTCCCTCCCTAAACCTCTCCACCTTTATGACATTCCTTAAAGCCTACCTCTTTAACCAAGTTTTTGGTCACCTGTCCTAATATGTGGCTCAGTGTTAAATTTTGTTTGAAAACACTCCTGTGAAGTGCCTCGGGACATTTTACTACGTTAAAGGTGCTATATAAATGCAATTTGTTGTTGTTGTTGTTGACTGTTAGCACCCTAAGGACAACTAGGGAAAGGCAATAAATACTTTTCAGTGTTGCACACATTTCAAGAACAAATAAAGAAATGCACCATGATTGACAACTTATTAAAATTGGGAGGCCGACTGAATAAAACTAGTATCCAATCAAAACCTCGACAGCTGGCACCCCTAGGTTTCCTGTATGGTTTTCTTCTTCATATCTTCACTTGAAATCAAAACTCAGTTTCCAATTCTAACTCAATTTTTCCCAGGACCTCAGAACAATTGTAATTACAGTTTGCCTTTAACATCACCTTAAATGTAGAACAATGAGCCAAGGAGCTTCACAAAGGAATGGATAGCAAGCAGTTATTGAAGAGTTAGGAGGGGTGATTGAAAGGATAGTTGAAAAGTTAGATTTTGAGGCAGCTTTAAAAGACAAAGTGAGAGCAAGCCAGAAGGGTTCAGGTTGGGAGCTGCACAAAACAGAATTGATGTGCCTGGAGGCTCCATCACCACTAGTGTTGGGAGGGGGCGCTTTGCACAGGAGGCCACTTAGCAGACCAAGGCTACTGACTGGGACGTAGTTACAAATGTAGGGTGTAATTAGGTAATGGAAAGATTTCTAAATGTTGAATTTGGTGCACTGAAAAACAGAGAACTGATCGAAGTTGGCAAGGACAGGGTGGCAGGGACACCTCAGAACAGTGGCTGGCAGTGCGGCTGATTCAATTCCTTCCTTGCGTTGCTGGGGGCAGTGTGGCAGTGAGTGTTACTCCGCCGCCTCGCTAGGGGCGGTGTGGGCTGAGTATTGTTGGCGCAGTTTCTCCGCCCCGTCGCTAGGGGCGGTGTGGGCTGAGTATCGATGGCGCAGTTTCTCCGCCCCGTCGCTAGGGGCGGTGTGGGCTGAGTATCGGTGGCGCAGTTTCTGTCGTGCGTCACGAGGGGCAGGTATGGTGTGACCCAGGCCTGGAGGTGTCTGGGCGACATCCTCCGCAATGAACTTAGTTCGTGGCGTATTGTTTCCTGTAAATCACATGGAAGCTGCGGGAAAGCTGTTCTCAGGGGCCGGCGAAGCGAACGAAGGCAGGAAGAGGAGAGCAGCATGGTGCCGGCGCTGCTCTGTGCCTTTCTAACGGCAGCGCTGACGCTCGAAGGTAAGGTCTGGGTTTTGGTTCCCAACACTCATCCCTTCCTGGGCCCTCGGGCTTGTGTTCGAGGACTAGCCGCCACTCCACCCCCCCCCCCCCCGCCCCCAACTATACTGAGGCTCAAACCCGACGGTCCTCAGCCCGGAATTCAAGTGTGCGGCGGCGTCCTGTTTATTTTAAAACTGATGATTTTTAATTTAATTTTTGTTTAACTTAAATAGTTTAAGGCTTCAGATTTTTCTTTAATCTGCTTTTATTCTCCTCTTGGGCTAAAGCGTGTGTTGAACACGTAGCCTCGCCCCTGTGATTAAAAACAGAAAATACACGGGGAATTAGTCAAACAGGGTATGGAAAGAGAAATAGAGAGGGAACGAAAGATTGGATGAAGAGAAAAAAAGAGACAAAGTTAAATTAAGGGAAAAAATTAGAGATTTTAAAAATGTCAAATTTTAAGAACAATTTACTACCTGAAGGAATGAGACTCCATGGTTTAAATTGTTCAATTTCTGGGCCAGAGAGGTTGATTGGCACTTCATTAACAATAATCATGTTGTTAAAGTACTTATGCTCTTAATTATCAGACTTAACTTTGTGGTGAGTTTAATGTGCAATTAATGTGCCAATCCAGCAAGATCTTAAAAATAACGAGGAGGCTAAGGGCGCGATACTGTTTGTGTGAAGCAAATGGCAGAGCAATGTAAATTTATGTAAATTCTGGAGATTCGCAACTCGCCATTCACATACGCCATTATTTTTACAGCAAGATCCGACCCAATATTTCTGTTTTTTTCCCCTCCAATTTTTTCTTCTGCCCTAAAAGTGCTGTTTCATGTTTGGATATGGTGCTGCCAGCCATCTGGTGCCTCATCGAACTGGTCACTCTTCAGGTGTGAGCCTCGATGCAGGGTGGAGAGCATGATAATCGAGCACAATTTGATCCTCACTCAATGTGTACATTCAAGCAGTAGTCACTGGACAGTGATCAAGAATGGGAGTCTTGTTGATTTGTATTTCATTCCCTAGCCTAGAGGCACTAAGATAAATTGTAGTGCCGATACTGTTGATGACCTAAAGAATTAATAGATTGTAGAAAATAAATCATCAAGGCTGCACTTTGACTTCCAAAAAGCATTTGACAACTTCTATGTGAAAGGATACCATTTAAACTTCAAGTCGTGGAGATTCACATGAAAACTTGATATTAGATAAGAAACTGTCTGAAGGGTAGGAAGGAGTTTTCTTATCGGCAGGATAATAGGCTAAAAAATTTTTTGTGGGTCTACCATTCTGCTGCTAGAAAAATCGAGTCAGATTTAGTAGGGTAAACAAAGAACTGTAGTTCGTGGATTTCAATCCCCTTAATATCTAAATTTAAGCGCCAGTGTAAAAGCAACCGCAAATTGGTCAAATTCGCAGACTTATCAAACTAGGAGGGGGGTGTTAAATCTGGGATGGCAACTCAGTAACTACAAAATAAGTTGATCAAAATCTTTAGGGTAGAAAAATGACAGGTGAAATTCAGTCAGGATAAGTATAAAGTAGGAAGACAATGTGGATGTCACAAGTGCTGCATGAATGGTGTTGAAATAGCTCAGGTTGTGTCTCACCGAGAGCACTGTGTCCATTCTACCTCACCGAGAGCACTGTGTCCATTCTACCTCACCGAGAGCACTGTGTCCATTCTACCTCACCGAGAGCACTGTGTCCATTCTACCTCACCGAGAGCACTGTGTCCATTCTACCTCACCGAGAGCACTGTGTCCAGTTTTCTTCATCACGACACAAGGGAACCATTCAAGCCCTGGAGGTTTCGAGAAGAACCACAGATCTAACATCAGAGACTGAATTATTTGGAAAGACTGGAGAAACTTGAGGTTTTCAGCTTTGAAAGGAGGTGACTGAAGTTGACCGTGCAGAGTTGGATGATAGTACTCACAATGGAAAAGGCAAATTTAGGACATTAGTTAAAACTAAAGTGTGACAGTAAGACCACAGGGCATAGGTTCAAACTATTGAAAGGCAAATTGAGATTGATATCAGGAAGTTTTCACAAATGGAATGAACTTCCAGGTAGTGTTGTAGAGACAAAAACCCTGGAATCATTCTAGAAACATTCTAGATGGATGAGTTAAGAAGGGCCAAATGGCCGCCTTCATTTTTATCTGTTTTCTGACCACTGTCACTAGTGGTTTATTTAATGTAACTCAGTTGTACATTAATTTTTTTCTCACTTTTTATATATTTAGTAATGCTGTGACCTTACAGAATTCATTGTTAGGGTTCTTAGTTTTTATGGATCCCTCTGGGACCTTTGCAAAAGGAAACAAATGGAGCTTGATGGAGGTTCATCAGGAAGCTGAAGTGAAAAGAGATAATATTAGGAACATACAACAGGTTGATCTGAAAAATAGGGATTGTTTTGTGTGTAATCCTTCATCAAAATTGACCTCCTGAGTTCTGTTGAGAGCATTAACCTTTTTCAGATGCTGATTGACCTGTTATGTTTTTCTAACATTTTCTGTTTATAACCAGATTTGCAGTTTTTTTTGTGTATCTATGGTCAAGCTATTTATCCAAATGTCATTTATTTATCGATCAGCAAACTGAACTAGTTTGATGGGCATACATACATGAAATTAGTCATGTGGTACATTCTGACTTTGGGTTCAATGCAGCAATCCTGTTTACACTAACGTCAGACTGCCTATACCATACACTATGTGACTACTGAGTAATAATTTAATTTTTTTTAAAAACTAACTCTCTAATACACATTATAAAGAGACTTTAAGAAGCTGATAATGAAGTTAAGGCAGTATTGCAATCTTGAGATTTAACTAATGTTTGTAAATACTACAAATCACAAAAGTGAAGTTATCAGAACAGCTCCAATTGTGCTTTGTAACTCATTAGCAGTCATTAAGTGTTCTGGTTGAAGAAATCTGTTCTGTATGGCAGTTGTTTAAAAGCTAGATGCATGTGTTCAGCCTACTTGTCATGCTGAGTTCTGCACTTTGTCCTGGTTCCTGACTCTGAGGTCAGGGATAGGGAGTTCCACATAGAAATCTTTTTAAAGAAGCACTTGGTAAAAATGAAACTATATTTCTCTTAGTAATGAAATTGCAAGTGCCTCGACTATCTGCGGTCCAACTGTCTGCCTTCTCAATTATCCAATAGAATCTTTGCAGGGCAAAATCTTGCATGAGACATCTTATTCCACCGCCCACCACTATCTTGTCTGATGTAAATCAACCCAAGAAGGTTACTTTTGTTATTTGTATTGTAGTTGTCTTCATTCCTATGCCTACAGTACATGTAAAGACTAATATTTGGGTACTCATTGTATACCAATTTCCATTCACCAGTAAGGTGACCCAGTCATGGCAGATAATGGAGGTTCCACTGTAAATTCCAGAAAGCAGAATTTTTTTTCTCAATTATTAACTTGATCTCTTCCCTCATAATGACAATCTGTCAGATACATGGGGTTACATATTTGATACTGAGCGTGAACTGCAGTTGCTCCACTTGTGATTAATTTAGATTTTTTCCTAAGGCAGAATAGGTGGATTGTCCAGATTGATTACTGTATCTGATGTTGCATTACTCAGACCAATGTTTTTTGTGTTTGTTGTTTTGAGGGTATGAAATTCTTCGATTTTCTCCTTGGTACTTGTGCCAATTGTAGCCAAGAATCAGACATATGATCTGCTCGCAGACTTCTGCCAGTGCTGCTGTAAGCCATTCACCAAAGGTGTGCGACATTAACCCAAGGATGTCTCTCCCTCGTTTCCATCTCCCCCGCCCCATCTTGTATGAGTGTGCGTCTGGCCTCCACTTGGCACCATCCTGTAAGTTGAGGTTAGCAGCTCAGTAATATGGCGAGAACAAACAATCAGGTTATCAGTGCATAATGCTATTGCTATTAATCTTGGTTTTAATTTGTCCCACAAAAGGGAAGAAAGGGAGTGTCTCTCTTTATGTAAAAATCTTGTTAATAAAAGAAGTCTCTTGTTTAGGGGAGGTAAAAAACCATTGAAGTTGAGAAATGTTAATTACTTTGATGTGCATATGACATTCAGTGTCTTGTATTTATTTTTGGACAGTGTTTGGAGAAATACAGTCCCCAACAAATATACAGATTCATGCTTTAAATCTAAAGTATCTGCTTAAATGGGATGATGAACAGAGAAGCAATTACAGTATGAAATATACTGTACAGTACAGAAGGTAAGCCAATAATTGCCATTTCTAAATTGAGTGTTTTAACATCTTACATTTCTATAACTCTGATCACATACAGAAAGATATCTTGTAGCACTTTACAGAGCAGAATTAAAAAATGGAAGTATGTGGCAGGGAAAGTGGGAAACAAAGATGGATAGGGGCCAAAAATGATGTCAAAGAGAAGGGTTTTCCAGAAGATGGCAGGGCAGAAGGAACAAAGGGAGAGTGCAAGGGGCCTAACAGTTAGCAGATGCCAATAGTAAAGTGAAGGCAGCGGGGAATGAAGTTTAAACCAGTTTAAAGGAGTAGAGGGTGTGGGAAGGGGCATATGGCTGGAAATGATCACTGAGGTAGAGTAAGACAAACCTATGAAAGGATTTGAAAACAAGAGAAAATCTTAAAATCAATTCAGCAGGGCACAGGGAACCAGTGGAGTTTCACCAGAACAGTGCTGATAGGAGTGCAAGATTTAATGCAGGTGAGGATGTTTTAGTTTGCAGCCTGTGAAGGTAAGGAGGCTAGCAAGAAGAGATTGGAGCAGTCAAGCCTTGATGTGATAAAGATGTGGTTTAGGGTTTCAGCAGAGTGGGATTGAGGTAGTGATAGAGTTGAGTGATTAGGAAGGCCTTGTTTGTACCCTAGGAACGTGTGAAGTGTTTTTTGACTAAGTGTTCTGACAAAAGGTCTTTGACGTGAAGTGTTAACTCTTTCTTTCTCCACAGATGCTGCCTCACTTGCTGAGCTTTTCCAGCATTTTCTGTTTTTATTTCAGATTTCCAGCATCCGCAGTATTTTGCTTTTGTTTGTTTTTTTTATTATTGTATACAAATCTCTAAAGCGAGTGACGAACAGTCTGTTTTATATATAAATATAAAATTTACAATGCAGTTTGTCTATGTCTCCAATGATGTCTGCAACTACAGGCCAGTCAGTTTAACCTCAGTGGAGGGGAAGCTTTTAGAAACGAAAACCCAGGACAAAATTAATAGTCACTTGGACAAACTTGGATTAATAAAGGAAAGCCAGCACGGATTTGTTAAAGGCAAATTGTGTTTAACTAACTTAATTGAGGTTTTTGATGAGGGCAATGCGGTTGATGTGTATATGGACTTTCAAAAGATGTTTGATAAAGTGCCACATAATAGGCTTATCAGCAAAATTGAAGCCCATGGAATAAAAGGGGTAGTGGCATAGATATGAAATTGGCTAAGTGACAGGAAACAGTAGCGGTGAACGGTTGTTTTTCGGACTGGAGGAAGATATACAGTGGTGTTCACCAGGGGTCAGTACCAGGACCACTGCTTTCTTTGATCTGTTAATGACTTGGACTTGGGTGTACAGGGCACAATTTCAAAATTTGCAGACGACGCAAAATTTGGAAGTGTAGTAAACAGTGAAGAGGATAGTAATAGACTTCAAGAGGACATAAACAGGTTGGTGGAATAGGCGACACATGGCGGATGAAATTTAACGCAGACACGTGCAAAGTGATACATTTTGGCAGGAAGAATGAGGAGAGGCAATATAAACTAAATGGTACAATTCTAAAGGGGGTGCAGGAACAGAGAGATCTCGGGAATATTTTCACAAATCTTTGACGGTGGCAGGACAGGTTGAGAAAGCAGTCAAAAAAGCATACGGGATGAGGGGGGTTATCTTATGAGGAAAGGTTAGACAAGTTGGGCCTGTATACACTGGAGTTTAGAAGAATGAGAGATGATCTTATTGAAACATATAAGATCCTGAGGGGACGAGAAGGGGTAGATGCTGAGAGGATGTTTCCCCTTGTGGGAGAGACTAGAACTAGGGGCCACAGTTTAAAAATAAAGGGTCTCCCATTTAAGATGGAGATGAGGAGAAATTTTCTCTGAGGGTCGTAAGTCTGTGGAACTCCCTTCCCCAGAGAGCGGTGGAGGCAGGATCATTCAATATTTTTAAGGCTGAGTTGGATAGATTAACAAGGGAGTCAAAAGTTTTTGTAGATAGAGTAGGTAGAAAGTAGGGTTGAGGTCACAATCAGATCAGCCGTAATCTTATCAAATGGCAGAGCAGGCTCGAGGGGCCGAATGGCCTACTCCTGCTCTTAATTCGTATGTTTGTTTGGGATCCTGGGTTTTATAAATAGAGGCAGAGAGTACAAAAGCAAGGAAGTGATGATGAACCTTTATAAAACACTGATACGGCCACAACTGGAGTATTGTGTCCAATTCTGGGCACCGCACTTTAGGAAGGATGTGAAGGCCTTAGAGAGGGTGCAAAAAAGATTTGCTAGATTGGATCCAGGGATGAGGGACTTCAGTTACGTAGATACACTGGAGAGGCTGGGGTTGTTCTCCTTAGATCAGAGAAGGTTGAGGCGATTTGATAAGTGTTCAAAATCATGAAGGGTTTCGATAAAGTAAATAAAGAGAAACTATTCCTATTGACGGAAGGGTCGAGAACCAGAGGACACAGATTTAAGGTTATTGGCAAAAGAACCAATGGCGAGGAAAAGCTTTTTTATGCAGCGAGTAATGATGATCTGGAATGTGCTGCCTGAAAGGGTGGCGGAAGCGAATTCAATCATGGCTTTTAAAAAGAAATTGGATAAATACTTGAAGGGAAAAAAGTTGCAGGGCTATGGAGGAAGAGTGAGGGAATGGGACTAACTGGATTGCTTTGCTCTTACAAAGAGCTGGCATGGGCTTGATGGGCCGAATGGCCCACTGTGCTGTAACCACTCTATGATTCTAAGTCAGGTTGCTGATGCTGTAAACTATTTCAGTTCATGTAAGGTTTGTTCTTTTTCCTTAGTTACAAGGATCCATGCAAAAAGAGCACTTTTTTTCTGTTAAACTTATCACCATCAATTTACCATGCTGACCACCTGTCTTCCTCCTCATTAGTGTTCATCTTAGCGCTCCAGGACCAGAAATCTATCTTTGGCTTTGCCTCAAAATTGTAAAACCAAAATGGCAATGTCAGTAGGTCAGAGTCTAAGACGCAGCAGAATCTGGCAGCAAGAAAAACCCCAGGGGAAACTCTGATTTACGTTGAAGAAACATTTTCCTCCACCCAACCCAGTGAGAACTGACATCTCATCACACAGCCAATGGTCAGACAGTTTGAAGCAGATGAAGATGTGAAGAACTGGGGTATCGAGCTCCAGTCCCTGGTTTCTCATCACTAAACTTTCCCCTTTCTGAGTTGGGTGGGGATATTATAAGAAGTTACTTTCTTCTTGCTCCTTTTTCCCCCTGGTGTCCCCACCGAAGGATCTGTTCAGCGCCATCGCCTTTTGCTCACGGGCAGTGATCGTATGGGAGTTGGAGGCAATTATGGTATTTTCATTTTCCTCCCAATTTAGCCAGCTATTGTTAACTCTGCACTACTGTTCCTGCCACCCAGCCCTATAATCAATCCTCATGCTATTTTGGCAAGAGATGGGGCTAGGCAGGTCCAGTGCTAACTACTCTCAGCAGCTCTTCACTGCTGCTCTGGACATTTGGTACACAAGAATAATATAGGATGAGAAAAGACCAATTGGCCCACAAAAGGTGGTCTGTTTATTGCTGTAACTCTCCCAGGCTAGCATCCAGGTGCATTTTAATTCCTCTGATATATTTTAATATCTATGAACCTGCCTGTCAGTTTACTCTATGCGTTGACCATCCTTTGTATAAAAAAGATTTTCCTAATATTTTAAAAATGTATTTTCAACTAATTTAAACTTATGTCCTCTGTTCCTACCAGCCTGCCCTCCTTGGAGGCACAACAGGTAAACCACACAATGAACAGTGTGTAAGTATCAAAACTTTGTGAGGATAACACAAACTTAATCATCACAGTAAAATCCGCCTTTGATGATGATGTGGATTATAGTACTCAAATCACAATTTCCAAAAGTAAATTGCATGAAGCCTGCTTTTTCTATTATTTGTACTAATCAGTACAAATTGGTTATGCTAATCAGGTTTGAATTTCTCCTATTGCTGACACCTCTTTTTGCATAGACCTACTAATCATCTTAATTTAACTTTTCTCCTATTGCAATTCATACATATTTGCTGCATAGCTGATGTGCTGGTTCAGAGCTGATAGATCTGTATACACAAGACAAGTCTCCGCCAATAAAGCAGCTGTTATGCTGCTGCTTTAGTTTGGATCCTGGGGGATCAGCCTCTGTCATGTGGCTCCAGACGATTACACTGCTAAAGACAGCTGCCATTTTGCGGCAGCAGACTCCAATGATGACAAACTGGTACTGAGTGTGGTGCTGCTCAGTTCTTTAAAGTGGAAGAGCATCGTTGTTGAATGGCTGAGCAGAGCAGATGGGCAATTAAACAGCTGGTTGGTCAACTATGTAAAAGCTTCAATTTTGAAATCAGCTAACAGGATCAAAATATTGCTCATCTTCAGTATTTTTGAAGTTTGATCAGTATAGGATGTTTATATAGTTTACCGATCAGCTGTTCCCAACTATTCAATGTTGCTACTTACCAGTACTTTAAATAGCTGAGCAGCAGTCTACTCCAAGTGCCAGTTTTGAACAAATTGTGGTAATGTTACACTTAGAGCGAAAATAATTTTATTTTTATCTCCCACTTTTTAACAATAATAAACAATAACCATAAAACAAACCAATCCGATTGCTCCGATATGTAAGCATGTTACCTATCTCACTCTGCCCCACCTGAGTGTTCCCCAGGCCTATCCTGTTCCACCTCATCTTTGTGGCTCACTTATTCTGGCTCAGCTCCTGACCAGCACCTGTATTCAGGTTCACTGTGAGCAATGCCACGCGATCCTCTTGTTAGTTTGTAATAGTGGCATGGCTGTGTGGTGTGTTATCGACTAAAGCAGCACTTATCTAATTTTTCTTCAACTGGCCAGAGAAGAAAGCCAGCCTTTGTCTACTAAATGAAGTCAAGTTTATCATTTACAGAATTGTTGCTTGTTTCTTCATAGTGCCATTGGAGTCTGGAAAGATGTGAAGGGATGTCAAAGCATCAGCCGTACAGAGTGCGATTTCACTTCAAAAGACATTCTCTTTCTTGGGAAATATATCCTGCGTGTACGAGCACAGCGAGGGAGTCAAAAATCAGCCTGGTTGAAATCAAAACCATTTACTCCCTTCAAGCAGAGTGAGAAAAGTTTTAAAGATAAAATTCAAAGTGTTTGGGTCCACAGTGGCTTTTCATCTCTAGGATCTGCGTTCAAGCAGAGCCAAGACTGATGGGGTGCAAATCTGTCCCCTAGGATCCTACATTATATGTATATTCTGTATATGGCAAGTTTTTCTGCCTCAACACTAAAAAAGTCTTTTGTGATACTTAAGCAAAGATGTTTCAAGATCAAAAAATATAGTCTATATACTGTATTTTGCAGTATAATGTACTCATGTAAGGTATACTTTTATATGCTTCAGGGCTGTACACTTAAGCTGAGCACATAAGTGAATTATTCAATTTCTGGTTTGTTAGCTTGTGATAAGAGGGTCCAGTGCTGCTGTATTGGTTTGCTGTTTGCTGCTTTTTTTTAATGAATTTTGTGCTAGTCAAGGTTGAGGGATGCTAATTTTTTGACAATGGGATTTTTTTTTTATTCGTTCATGGGATGTGGGTGTCACTGGCGAGGCCAGCATTTATTGCCCATCCCTAATTGCCCTTGAGAAGGTGGCGGTGAACTGCCTTCTTGAACCGCTGCAGTCCGTGTGGTGAAGGTTCTCCCAAGTGCTGTTAGGTAGGGAATTCCAGGGTTTTGACCCAGCGACGATGAAGGAACGGCGATATATTTCCAAGTCGGGATGGTGTGTGACTTGGAGGGGAACGTGCAGGTGGTGTTGTTCCCATGTGCCTGCTGCTCTTGTCCTTCTAGGTGGTAGAGGTCGCGGGTTTAGGAGGTGCTGTCGAAGAAGCCTTGGCGAGTTTCTGCAGTGCATCCTGTGGATGGTATACACTCAGCCACAGTGCGCGGTGGTGAAGGGAGTGAATGTTTAGGGTGGTGGATGGGGTGCCAATCAAGCGGGCTGCTTTGTCCTGGATGGTGTCGAGCTTCTTGAGTGTTGTTGGAGCTGCACTCATCCAGGCAAGTGGAGAGTATTCCATCACACTCTTGACTTGTGCCTTGTAGATGGTGGAAAGGCTTTGGGGAGTCAGGAGGTGAGTCACTCGCTGCAGAATACCCAGCCTCTGACCTGCTCTTGTAGCCACAGTATTTATATGGCTGGTCCAGTTAAGTTTCTGGTCAATGGTGACCCCCATGATGTTGATGGTGGGGGATTCGGCGATGGTAATGCCATTGAATGTCATGGGGAGGTGGTTCGACCCTCTCTTATTGGAGATGGTCATTGTCTGGCACGAATATTACTTGCCACTTATCAGCCCAAGCCTGGAAGTTGTCCAGGTCTTGCTGCATGCATACAGACATGTGTCTGTACTATGTACTCTCAGCCCAGATGTAGTATGATTAGATGCAAAGAAAATCTCCCTCTACTCTGCTTCAGCCCCTCAAGCTACTGCAACAGTATGATATTTTTCCATTTGCTGCACTATCCATTCTGTGATGTGACCTGACTGAGTGAGATTGCCAAATTAGGAGTACTTAGGGTCCATGATTACCAGGAACTGGTTGAGATTGTTCAAACTTATTTCACATCGGAACCCTTGAAGCCATCAGACTGGCTGGAGGGTCCTGTCCTACACCATGTGTCACTCAGCCTCCTAGTTGAGTCGGCTTCACGGTGGACATATCTCCATCAAAGCCCCTCACCTGCGGACTTAGGTTAGGAGTTGAAGCTTGATGTACAGTATTGGACTTGGATGGCTAGAATATCTAAAGTGGATGTTCCGGTTAAGCTGTCATGTGTAATACTTTCACTATGTTGAAGTCAAATGTCTTCTCCGGTGATCTGATGATGAATGATAGCTACTGGACGGATAAAAGAACGTGCAAGTGGTAGTTTAGTTTGGAGACTGTTACACATGATGAGGCATGTTAGACATCTGGCTGAGCAAAAAAAGAAGTCAAGATTTTCATCCCCTCTGTCTGACTTAGGTAGGATCCCAGTCCCAGACGTAAAGGTTCTCTGCACTAGAGGTCTAGCCCATTGCGTCACATGTTCCCCAAAGCCACTTTTTGATACAAGTTGTATAAAATGAAATGGTATAACCTCATTGCAAACTCATGGAAACCTGTAAAGTAATTGTAATTGTGGGTGGGTCCAGAGTTTTGAACTCCTGACTAAAATGGATAATTAGTCAGGATCAGATTGTAAATAGGCTTGTAATAGTTTTGTAATGAGATTCAACTTTATAGAATAGCTGAATTGTTCATGTTTTCTGAAATGTTAATTTTTTATTTACCTGTTTTATGTGTACTAATTTATTGTAATTCTGCATTTGATTGTTGAATTGTAATATTTTTTTCTTTAAATTACAGATGAAATTGGTCCTCCATCGGTACATGTAAAATCAAAAGGAGATTTGCTTAATGTCCACATTTACAACCCCCAAATGGAAAATAACGAATCCATACTGAAGTTTTATGAAGACATTGTATACAGGATATCTTTCTGGAAAAATGATTCTTATGAAACTAGAAATGTATGTTCTGTGAAGTAGAGTTGCATTATATATAACATGTTAACCTCACAAAAGAAAAATTAATAGTTCAAGTTTCTCTCTTTCCCACCCATTACTAGGTTATGGTGCTATAGAGCACAAACAAACTTTCTTTATATTAAATGTTTAAATATGTATTTAGTAGTGCTTGAAATGTAGGATGTGCTCTTGTTAGATTTGTTTTAATTGGGGGAAGCAGGGAAGGTTCAGCCAGTCATTATCCTGGAACAGCTACGGAAGAATAGTTTGTGTTTGCCATCTGGAATGATACTGAGCTAAGTGAATTTGATGGTGTTAAAAATAAGTAGAACTATCAGACTCCATCAGGAAAAATGTTTAATTGATTTTAAACAAGGGTAAGACAGTTGGGGCCCATCAAGCCTGTCCCATCCAGTTGACAGTACAACTTTGCAAAACCCCAGCAATGCTTTCTCCTGAGAGGCTAATTTACCACAAACTCTGGAAAATTCCTCGCTGATTCCCTAAGACAATTAAACAAGCTCCAGGAGACCTTGGTTGCCTGTAACTTACTACAATTACAGCTAACTAGCAATTTACAACAGGGTTAATAATATTAGTTGATTTTAGCAATCCTAAAATGGACGTGTGTGTGTGGGTGTGTGTGTGTATATATATATATATATATATATATATAGAGAGAGAGAGATAGAGACTGCTTCCTACATCAGTGTGTTTCTAGTCCAAACAGAGAAATATAGCTTGATTTAATTCTGGGAAATAAAATGGGAAGGATGAGTGGAGGAGAACAATTAGGAATTAGTGACTATAACATAGTTGGGTTCATTGTGAAAATAGAAAAAGATAATGAACAGTAAGAAATGAGGATGTTTAACCTAAAATAACAACAGAAAATGCTGGAGACAATCAACTCTTTCTCTCCACAGATGCTAACATTTCAGGTTGATGACCTTTCATCATGTTTAACCTATCTAACCTGACTCTTCAATCCCATCGTTTTTTTTTAAACCTTCAATTAAATACCTTTAAGTAAATAACCCTAACTTTTTGGAGCCTATCCATGCAAGTAAGAGATTTGAATCATCCTGGTAGACCTCCTGTACAACCTCACTGGAAACTCAATGTCCTTCACGATGTGCAGGGACCAAATCTGGACACAGTAGTCCCAAGTTCCAACATACTAGAACCTTATATAGCTTAAGTATAATACCTTTGCTATTGCTGTTCCCAGCAATATAAACTAATCACACTTTGCTTTCCCTCCAGCCACCTCACACTGCTTGGGTACCTATAAAGAGCAATCAACTATTACCCCCAGATCTATTACTTGATCCGTTACCTTTAATAGGTATCCCTGCATGGTATACACATACCTGGAGTTTCCTAACTTGACGTGCATGGCACTTAACTTATCCGCATTAATTGATAAATATCATAAAAATGCTTTCAAGACCACTTAATTTCCACCAAGACTGCTTGCTTCCAGCTCTGTTGAAAAGCATGTTTGTGTTGATATGATTGGACTTGGCAGTGTTGTCTTGTACAGTCAAATAGCCTGCTGACACTCTTGAGGTTTAATCTCATATAATCTTGAGGAAATTGTTAGTATTCACTTTATAATTCCCAAATTCCTGTCATTTTATAGTTTTTGGTGGAAAACTTGGTTTCTGTTTTACATATTTTCATACAATAATTTTACTCAGACTGCTTTCCTCCTCATTAGTCATTGAAAACATTGCTATGGACTGGATTGAGATAGTGCAAACTCATTTCACTTAGAAACCTTCCAGCTGTCAGAAAGGACATTATCCATCAGCAAGTCATAGTTAGTGTTGCGAATCGTCGCCTAGATGCCCTTCTATTTTTTCAATGAAATAAACTTGATAGCACCCTTTTCTTTCCTAGCCATGAATGCTTTGGATTGTTAATATGATTTTGTTTTCTGGTCTCAGGAAGCAGACCACAACATATCCCATTAGGAGAACATATAGTATTTTTGTTAATGCTTCACTTTAGACATTTAAAATCAGTACACCCTCATCTCTTGCTATGTGCATCAGTGTTGACTGGTTGGAATGCAACAGTATATCACTCCAAAAGCACTCTGCACTAAACTGCATTAACCCATGAAATTGATTTAAATTGTCTTTGTAGAGTCAAATGCTTTTAACCTGAATACTGCATTAGACTGAATCCTTTGCATAGGAAAAAAATATTACAGCAAAATGAGCAATGTGTTAAATGGAATGTTTATTACTTGTTTGAATTACAGATGAAAAACAGCACTGGTAAAGTGGTGCCACTCAAACTCGAACCTTGGACCACATACTGTCTGCGCGTTCAGGCTTTCAGCACTACATTTAATCGACTAGGACAGTTTAGTCCAGTTGTATGTGAAAAGACCGATGGTATGATTTTAATTACTTCTCTTTAAAATAGTAGTGGTAGACAGCATTGTCAAATTGACATTCCCCCGCCCCCCCCCAAATCATCATTTGATATATTTAATTCTCTTGCCTCTCGTGCATTTGCACCACATACCAATTACCTGGCCAAGTGAGCGAGCAGGCCATTGTTCCGTTTGCACATTAACTTCATAGCGTAACTTGTTTGTGCTCCCATTCAGGCCAGGTTCATGGATGAACATACTGCTTTTGTTGTGGCAGTGGAATGTTCCTTCTGATTAAAATATATGGTCTTCCCAGTTGAAGGGAAGCTGTGCTGTGGGCTGTCAATAGAAGGTGGTCTGGTCGCACAAGCATTTGTGTTTCACAGGATTGGTAGTCTACTCGGTTTATTCAGTCTTGGTCAGACTGTCAGCTGGAGTATTAAAAAGAAACCTAATGGGAAAGAGGGAAAAAAATGATCTCTGTTTCAGCTTTCTTGAGTTATGCTACCCGCTGGCAGATTATTTTGCCCACCAATCTCGCTACGTCTACAGCTTAGACTCTCCCACCCTCCATTTTGGAGGAAAATCTGTGGTGATGAATTATCCATCCAACAGCAGTTTTATAATAAAATCATATTAGTTTGTATCACTTATTACTGTAAAATTGTTCTCATGCCATAAGCAAGTGAAAAGGTAAAACTGATCATGTTTCTAATTTTCTTTAGGTACTATTCTGCTGTGGCAGATTGGTGTCGCCTTCCTCATTTCACTAGCAGTTGTTTTTGTTGTGGTAGTGGGATGCTCCTTCTGTATACATCACATGTACAGATGCATAAAGTATGCCTTCTTTCCCCCACACACTTTGCCAGAACATATACAAACGGTAGGTTTCTTGTTTTACATCTGGACTTCAAATTTTGATTTTTTTTTCAGCTTAAAATGTTTTTAAAGGGGAGGTGAGGAAATAGTAGAATTCATTGTATAAAATGTTTAGAAATTTAATACAGGTTTATGCAAACTACAGTAAATGTACTTTTTTTTGGATTCGTGAATATGGCATGTTATTCACATGCTAAAGTTACCAATTGCTGAGTTTTGAGGAGGACCTTTTTTGTCCTTGCTGAGTAAACTCTGGCCTTGTTTAGTGTGTTGACTTCTATCTTGAGATGAGAAGTGGCCACGTAACTTGTCATTTAAATGTGTACATTCAAGATATTAAGTCTTATGGGCATTATGATTTCAGTAGGGGATTTATTGTCAGATTGTAGAAAGCCCAACATTTGGAATTTATAGTTGGAGGTTTACTTTTTTTTATTTGTTCATGGGATGTGGGCATCGTTGGCGAGGCTGGCATTTATTGCCCATCAGTAGTTGCCCTTGAGAAGGTGGGGGTGAGCCGCCGCCTTGAACCGCTGCAGTCCGTGTGGTGAAGGTTCTCCCACAGTGCTGTTAGGAAGGGCGTTCCAGGATTTTGACCCAGCGACGATGAAGGAACGGCGATATATTTCCAAGTCGGGATGGTGTGTGACTTGGAGGGGAACGTGCAGGTGGTGTTGTTCCCATGTGCCTGCTGCTCTTGTCCTTCTAGGTGGTAGAGGTCGCGGGTTTGGGAGGTGCTGTCGAAGAAGCCTTGGCGAGTTCTGCAGTGCATCCTGTGGATGGTGCACACTGCAGCCACAGTGCGCCGATGGTGAAGGAAGTGAATGTTTAGGGTGGTGGATGGGGTGCCAATCAAGCGGGCTGCTTTATCTTGGATGGTGTCGAGCTTGATTATTGTTGGGGCTGCACTCATTCAGTCAAGTGGAGGGTATTCCATCACACTCCTGACTTGTGCCTTGTAGATGGTGGAAAGGCTTTGGGGAGTCACTCACCGCAGAGTACCCAGCCTCTTACCTGCTCTTGTAGCCACAGTATTTATATGGCTGGTCAATGGTGACCCCCAGGATGTTGATGGTGCGGGATTCAGCGATGGTAATGCCGTTGAATGTCCATGGGGAGGTGGTTAGACCCTCTCTTGTTGGAGATGGTCATTGCCTGGAACTTGTCTGGCACGAATGTTACTTGCCACTTATGAGCCAAAGCCTGGATGTTGCCTGCATGCGAGCTCGGACTGCTTCATTATCTGAGGGGTTGCGAATGGAACTGAACACTGTGCAATCATCAGCGAACATCCCCATTTCTAACCTTATTGTAATTAAGGAAATTGGAGGGAAGGTCATTGATGAAGCAGCTGAAGATGGTTGGGCCTAGGACACTGCCCTGAGGAACTCCTGCAGCAATGCCCTGGGGCTCAGATGATTGGCCTCGAACAACCACTACCATCTTCCTTTGTGCTAGGTATGACTCCAGCCACTGGAGAGTTTTCCCCCTGATTCCCATTGACTTCAATTTTACTAGGGCTCCTTGGTGCCACACTCGGTCAAATGCTGCCTTGATGTCAAGGGCAGTCACTCTCACCTCACCTCTGGAATTCAGCTCTTTTGTCCATGTTTGGACCAAGGCTGTAATGAGGTCTGGTGCCGAGTGGATCTGGTGGAACCCAAACTGAGCATTGGTGAGCAAGTGCCGCTTGATAGCACTGTCGACGACACCTTCCATCACTTTGCTGATGATTGAGAGTAGACTGATGGGGCGGTAATTGGCCGGATTGGATTTGTCCTGCTTTTTGTGGACAGGACATACCTGGGCAATTTTCCACATTGTCGGGTGGATGCCAGTGTTGTAGCTGCACTGTCAGGCTTTCAAGGAGGTGAAGAATATCTTCAAGTAAATTTGCTAAGAAGCATAGTGAAAAGATTAGAAAGATGGTGTACAAAAGATTTTTATTTAAAAGTAGAAAATAAAAAAATTCTCTGGCTAGCAATAGATTATTATTTTGTCACCAACTCCAAGAGTTTGGTGCTTTTAAAATATTGCCCATCTATTTTGACAAGTCTCCCTCCTAGCTGTTTGCCAATGTGGTTCCAAAGATAAAGTTGTAAAATAATCAGGGGTCTGAGTGCCGGTTGCCCTCCCAACATCTGATCCGTAACTTGGTCCCACCTAATGAGCAGAAAGGGGTGAAAGAAGAAAGGTAGGTCACCACGGGTGGAATTCTTGTAAGGTGTCAGTTTTGGTTTAGTGGTAGCACTCGTCTCTGAATCAAAAGGTTGTGGGTTATCGTAGAATTATAGAATGGTTACAGCACAGAAGGAGGCCATTCGGCCCGTCGAGCCCGTGCCGCCTCTCTGCAAGAGCAATCCAGCTAGTCCAACTCCCCCGCCCTTTCCCTGTAGCCCTGAAAATTTTTTCCCTTCAAGTACTTATCCAATTCCCTTTTGAAAACCCCAATTGAATCTGTTTCCACCAGCCCCTCAGATCATAACCACTCGCTGCGTTTTTTTTAAAAGAAAGATTTTCCTCATGTCGCCTTTGGTTCTTTTGCCAATCACCTTAAATCTGTGTCCTCTGGTTCTTGACCCTTCCGCCAATGGGAACAGCTTCTCTCTGTCTAGACCCCTCATGATTTTGAACACCTCTATCAAATCTCCCCTCAACCTTTTTTGCTCTAAAGAGGTCAACCCCAGCTTCTCCAGTCTTATCCATGTAACTGAAGTCCACCATCCCTGGAACCATTCTAGTACATCTTTTCTGCACCCTCTCTAAGGCCTTCACGTCCTTCCTAAAGTGCGGTGCCCAGAATTGGACACAACACTCCAGTTGCAGCCAAACCAGTGTTTGGTAAAGCTGGAGCGTAACTTCCTTGCTTTTGTACTCTATGCCTTTATTTATAAAGCCCAGGATCCCGAATGCTTTTTTTTTACTGTTTTCTTAACTTATACCCCCAAGTATCTCTGTTCCTACACCCCCTTTAGAATTGTACTCAGTTTATATATTCTCCTCATTCTTCCTACCAAAATGTATGACTTTGCACTTCTCTGCATTAAATTTCATCTGCCACGTGTCCGTCCATTCCACCAGCCTGTCTCTGTCCTCTTGAAGTCTATTTCTATCCTCACTGTTTATTGCACTTCCAAGTTTTGTGTCATCTGCAAATTTTGAAATTGTGCCCTGTATATCAAGAAAAGCAGTGGTCCTAGTACTGACCCCTGGGAAACACCACTGTATACCTTCCTCCAGTCTGAAAAACAACCGTTCACTGCTCTCTGTTTCCTGTCACTTAGCCAGTTTTGTATCCATACTGCCACTGCCCCTTTTATTCCATGGGCTTCAACTTTGCTGATAAGCCTATTATGTAGCACTTTATCAAACACCTTTTGGAAGTTCATATACACCACATTGCCCTCATCAAAAAACTCAATCAAGTTAGTTCAACACAATTTGCCTTTAACAAATCCATGCTGGCTTTCCTTAATTAATCTGCACTTGTCCAAGTAACTGTTCATTTTGACCCAGATTATCGTTTCTAAAAGTTTCCCCACCACCGAGGCTGAACTGGCTTGTAGTCACTGGGTTTATCCTTGCACCCTTTTTTGAACAAGTGTGTAACATTTGCAATTCTCCAATCCTCTGACACCACCCCCGTATCTAAGGATGATTGGAAGATTATGGCCAGTACCTCCACAATTTCCACCCTCACTTCCCTCAGCAACCTAGGATGCATCCCATCCGGACCTGGTGACTTATCTACTTTTAAGTACAGCTAGCCTTTCTAGTAACTCCTCTTTATCAATTTTTAGCCCTCAAGTACCTCTTCTGCTCCCCACACCTGAGACTTGAGCACATAATCTAGGCTGACACTTCAGTGCAGTACTGAGGGACAACTGCACTGTTGGAGGTGCCGTCTTGCATACAAGACTTTAAACCGAGGCACCGTCTGCCCTCTCAGGTGGACATAAAAGATCCCAAGGTACTATTCACACAAGAGCAGGGGTGTTTTCCCATTGTCCTGTGTATATCCCTCAACCAGCATCATTAAAATAGATGATTTGGTTGTGTATCTCATTGCTGTTTGTGGGACCTTACTCTGTGCAAATTGGCTGCCACGTTTTCCTACATTATAATAGTGACCACACTTCAAAATGTACTACATTGGCTGTAAAGCACTTTGGGATGTCCTGAGGTTGTGAAAGGTGCTATATAAATGCAAATCCTTTCCTTATTTAAAATAAAAGACATGATCTTAGCTCTGTATAAAATATTATAGCCAGATATACAATTCTATTTACCACCCTCTCCCCTTTGTTTTATTCGCAGTATTTCAGTGAATCTTCCCAGAATGCTCCTTTCCTTGTGCTGGCATCGGAAGATGCCGAGGAGTGCTGTGACCAGATCAAAGTCATTTCTGAAACAGAAAGCTGGAGTTCCTATTCTGGTTCCTCTGCACCAAGTACTGAGTGTGAGCAATATGATCAAAGTGGTGGAACCAGTACAGATTCTGGACAATTTTCTAATGAAGAAAGCTCCAGGAGTGGTGGTATTGAAGAATCAGAGGAAAGAATGTTAACAGAACTAGATTTACATACATAGATTATGTACTTTTGTGATAAAACTGAAGTTTTTCCACTGAGTCCCAACTTCTTTTTGCATTGCTGAAGCTGCCATATGCAAGTATGCCGGGTGTGTTTGTGTGTGAGAGAGAGAGAATTGTTACCAGGCTTATTTAGTGTTTTGGTGCCCAAACATTTTTAATATGTAATGCATTTGTTTTAGGTGCTATTAGTTCATCGTAACTTATTGCTTCTACCACGCACTGACAGACCTGTAACCACTACTACTTCACCCTAGTGTTATACAGACTGAAATGCCCACTCTAGATATAAATCAAGTTTGGAAGGACAAAATCTATAATTGTACAACTGGATCTGTTTCACAGTTCAAGTAGACAAGATGCAAAAATCTAATGAAGATTTCACACAGCCACCATTGTACTTAACTGAAATCCTAGTGACAATGCTGATAGTGTCGGTAGAGCACATGAGCAAAGTTGCAAGATGCTTTCAAACAGCAATGCCAAGATATATTAATGTAACTGTACTAGATGTCCAGTGTTAATGTAATTAAGATTTTTTTAAATAAAAGTGTACGTCCCTTAATTTGGCATTGTTAATGGAATCCATAAGGAAATAATTCTGACTCCCTCAGTTGCTAACTGCATGGTGTGGTATTGATCCATAGGGAGTGGAAGAATTGTAGGTTCAGTGCCTGGTTACTGTTGTGTGAACTTACTTCAGCCAGATTACCAATGAAATGTTACAGTAGGCTTCCTTGTGCCTGAGTTAGGGAAGGAAACAATCAGCCTTGTTCCTGCTAGTGAGTACTGTACTTAAATACCTGCTGGAAGGAGTGAGGGCAAGATCAGAGCTCCACCCATATAGCAATAGCCCTCCTCATCTCATCACAGGTGTATTGTCCATGGTTTGGGGAGACTTTGAAAGAGAAAATTACACTTAAAAAGTTTTAAAACAAACAATTGAATTGTGTTGTTAGGGATTGTAAGCAGTCATTAGTGCATGCTCCAGTGCAGTGGATCAAGAGTTTCCTTTCATAGGGAGTTCAAGGTGATCTATCGAACTTCCACTATGCAGTTGCAGTCACAAGCTACTGATTTTCAGATTACATGTGGATTTAAACATTTGAGATTCATCTCTCTTCCCCACCTGAGTTTTTTTTCCCAAGGGATAAACAGTTCTCCAGACTCAGTTTATAATTAGTCAAGTGTTATTCCATACTACTGATCTGTGTGGAAACACAATTAGGGTTCAGATCTAATGGTACCAAGTGTACTATATCTCCATGCAAGGGCTTTCTCTTCAGCATTCCTGACCATTTTATATCATCCTCACTGCCACTCCTGGATTAAGTGGATGTAAGAATGCAGAATATTGTTTTGTTTTTCTCTGCCTTGTACTGAGTTTTCTTCCTTCATTTGCCACATTTGGCTTTGTTGTTTTGCACTGAATTTGTAAAAATATTTTGTATTTTATACCGTAGAGAGCAGTAGGAAGAAAAGCTGCTGAAATAAATGTAAGAAATGGGTACAATCTATAATAATCTCTAAATATTAAACTGTATTCTTTATTGTTTTCATTTACTTAATTATCACTAAATAAACCTTTTTTTACTTAAGTCATTTACAAAGGCACGGGTTAATCAAGGACTGTCGGCATGGATTTGTTAAGGGAATGTAGTGTCCAACTAACTAGATTAAATTTTTTGAGCAGGTAACAAGGAGGGTTGATGAGGGTAACGTATTTGATGTAGTCTACATGGCTTTTGACAAGGTCCCATGTGGCAGACTAGTCAAAAAAAAATAAAAGCCCATGGGATCCAAGGTAAAGTGGCTAGTTGGATCCAAAATTGGCTGAGGCTGGAAACAAAGGGTAATGATTGACGGGTGTTTTTGCGACTGGAAGGCTGTTTCCAGTGGGGACCCTGCAAGGCTCAGTACTAAGTCCCTTGCTTTTTGTGGTATAAATGATTTTGACTTGGATGTGGGGGGCTTGATCAAGAAGTTTAGAGATGATACAAAACTTGGGCACGTGGTTGATAGTGAGGAGGAAAGCCGTAGACTGCAGGAACGTATCAATGGACTGGTCAGGTGGGCAGAAAAATGGCAAATGGAATTCACTCCAGAAAAGTATGACGTAATGCATTTGGGGAGGGCAAACAAGGCAAGAGACTTCACAATAAATGGAAGGATACTGAGAGCTGTAGAGGAACAAAGGGACTTTGGAGTGCATGTCCACAGATCCCAGAATGTAGCACTTCAGGTCGATAAGGTGGTTAAAATGCAATCGGGATCTTTTTCTTTGTTGGTCAAGGCATAAAATGTAAGAGCAGGGAGGTTATGCTCAAACTGTATAAAACGTTGGTTAGGCCACAGCTTGAGTACTGAATACAGTTCTGTTCACCACATTACAGGAAAGATGAGATTGCACTAGAGAGGGTACAGAGGAGATTTACGAGAATGTTGCCAGGGCTGGAGAATTTTAGCTATGAGAAATGGTTGGATAGGCTGGAGTTGTTTTTGGAACAAAGGAGGCTGAGGGGAGATTTAATTGAGGTATATAAAATTATGACTGGACTAGATAAAGTGGATAGGAAGGACCTATTTTGCTTAGAGGGGTCAATGAGCAGGGGGCATTTTTTTTATTCGTTCATGGGATGTGGGCATTGCTGGCAAGGCCAGCATTTATTGCCCATCCCTAATTGCCCTTGAGAAGGTGGTGGTGAGTTGCCTTCATGAACCGCTACAGTCCGTGTGGTGAAGGTTCTCCCATAGTGCTGTTAGGTAGAGTGTTCCAGGATTTTGACCCAGCAACGATGAAGGAATGGCAATATATTTCCAAGTCGGGATGTTGTGTGACTTGGAGGGGAACGTGCAGGTGGTGGTGGTCCCATGTGCCTGCTGCCCTTGTCCTTCTAGGGGTAGAGATCGCAGGTTTGGAAGATTCTGTCGAAGAAGCGTTGGCGAGTTGCTGCAATGCATCCTGTGGATGGTACACACTGCAGCCATGGTGTGCCAGTGGTGAAGGGAGTGAATGTTTCAGGTGGTGGATGGAGTGCCAATCAAGTGGGATGCTTTGTCCTGGATGGTGTTGAGCTTCTTGAGTGTTGGAGCTGCACTCATCCAGGCAAGTGGAGAGTATTCCATCACACTCCTGACTTGTGCCTTGTAGATGGTGGAAAGGCTTTGGGAAGACAGGAGGGGAGTCACTCGCCACAGAATCCCTGGCCTCTGATCTGCTCTTGTAGCCACATTATTTATGTGGCTGGTCCAGTTAAGTTTCTGGTCAATGGTGACCCCCCAGGATGGTGGGGGATTCGGCGATGGTAATGCCGTTGAATGTCATGGGGAGGTGGTTGGACTCTCTTGTTGGAGATGGTCTTTGCCTGGCACTTGTCTGGTGCGAATGTTACTTGCCACTTATCAGCCCAAGCCTGGATGTTGTCCAGGTCTTCATTGTCTGAGGGGTTGCAAATGGAATTGAACACTGTGCAAGCATCAGCGAACATCCCCATTTCTTACCTTATGATGGAGGGAAGTTTATTGATGAAGCAGCTGAAGATGGTTGGGCCTAGGACACTGCCCTGAGGAACTCCTGCAGCAATGTCCTGGGGCTGGGATGATTGGCCTCCAACAACCACTACCATCTTCCTTTTGTGCTGGGTATAACTCCAGCCACTGGATAGTTTTCCCCCTGATTCCCGTTGACTTCAATTTTACTCGGGGTCTTTGGTGCCACACTCGGTCAAATGCTGCCTTGATGTAAAAGGGCAGTCTCTCTCACCTTACCTCTGGAATTCAGCTCTTTTGTCCATGTTTGGACCAAGGCTGTAACGAGGTCTGGAGCCGAGTGATGCTCAGTTTGGGTTCCGCCAGGACCAGTGAGCAGGTTATTGGTGAGTAAGTGCCACTTGATAGCACTGTCAATGACACCTTCCCATCACTTTGCTGATGATTGAGAGTAGACTGATGGGGCGGTAATTGGCCGGATTGGATTTGTCCTGCTTTTTGTGGACAGGACATACCTGGGCAATTTTCCACATTGGTAGATGCCAGTGTTGTAGCTGTACTGGAACAGCTTGGCTAGAGGCGCAGCTAGTTCTGCAGTACTACGGCCAGGATGTTATCCGGGTCCATGGCCACTGCTGTATCCAGTGCACTTAGCCGTTTGTTGATATCACGTGGAGTGAATCGAATTGGCTGAAGGCTGGCTTCTGTGATGGTGGGATGTCGGGAGGAGGCCAAGATGGATCATCCACTCGGCACTTCTGGCTGAAGACGGTTGCAAACGCTTCAGCCTTGTCTTTTGCACTCACGTGCTGGCCTCTGCCATCATTCAGGATGGGGATGTTCACAAAGCCTCCTCCTCCTGTTAATTGTTTAATTGTCCACCACCATTCACGACTGGATGTGGCAGGACTGCAGAGCTTTGATCTGATCTGTTGGGTACGGAATCGCTTAGCTCTGTCTATAGCATGTTGCTTCCGCTCTTTAGCATGCATGTAGTTCTGTGTTGTAGCTTCACCAGGTTGGCACCTCATTTTTAGGTACGCCTGGTGCTGCTCCTGGCATGCTCTTCACTCATTTAACCAGGGTTGATCCCCTGGCTTGTTGGTAATGGTGGGGTGAGGAATATGCTGAGCCATGAGGTTACAGATTGTGGTGAAATACAATTCTGCTGCTGCTGATGGCCCACAGCGCCTCATGGATGTCCAGTTTTGAGCTGCTAGATCTGTTCTGAATCTATCCCATTTAGCACGTTGGATGGTGTCCTCAGTGTGAAGACGGGACTTCGTCTCCACAAGGACTGTGCGGTGGTCACTCCTACCAATACTGTCATGAACAGATGCATCTGCGACGTGTAGATTGGTGAGGACAAGGTCAAGTCGGTTTTTCCCCTCGTGTTGGTTCGCTCACCACCTGCCGCAGGCCCAGTCTGCGAGCTATGTCCTCAGGGCTCGGTCAGTAGTGGTGCTACCGAGCCACTCTTGATGGACATTGAAGTCCCCCACCCAGAGTACATTCTGTGCCCATGCTACCCTCAGTGCTTCCTCCAAGTGATGCTAAACATGGAGGAGGACTGATTCATCAGCTGAGGGAGGGAGGGAGGTAGGTGGTAATCAGCAGGTGGTTTCCTTGCCCATGTTTGACCTGATGCCGTGAGATTTCATGGGGTCCGGAGTCAATGTTGAGGACTACCAGGGTCACTCCCTCCTGACTGTATACCACTCTACCGCAACCTCTGGTCGGTCTGTCCTGCAGGTGGGACATGACATACCCAGGGAGGGTGATGGAAGAGTCTGGGATGTTGGCTGAAAGGTATGATTCTGTGAGTATGGCTGTTAGACTGTTGTTTTAACTAATCTGTGGGACAGCTCTTCCAGATGAGGACTTTGCAGGGTTGACTGGGCTTGGTTTGCCTTTGGCGTGTCCGGTGCCTAGGTGGTCCGTCCGGTTTTATTCTTATTGTGACTTTTTGTAGCAGGATTGTACAATCTGAGTGGCTTGCTAGGCTATTTCAGAGGGCGATTAAGAATCAACTACATTGCTGTGAGTCTGGAGTCACATAGGCCTGACCGGGTAAGGTTTCCTGAACCAAATGGGTTTTTATGACAATCCGGTGTTTCATGGCCACCATTATTGATACTATTTTTTTTATTCCAGATTTTATTTGATTAATTGACTTTAAATTCCCCAGCTGCCGTGGTGGAACATATGACTCCGGATTATTAGCCTAGGCCTCTGGATTACAGTAACATAACCACTATGCTACTGCACCCTGGCAGAGATTTAAGTAATTGGTAGAAGGATTAGAGGGGAGCTGAGAAGAATATTTTTCACCCAGAGGGTGGTGGAGGTCTGGAACTGACTGCCTGTAAGGGTGGTAGAGGCAGAAATCCTCAACTCATTTAAAAAGTAATTGGATGAGCTCTTGAAGTGCTGTAACCTACAGGGCTATGGACCAAGTGCTAGAAAGTGGGAGAGCTCTTTTTGGGCAGGCACGGACACAATGGGCCGAATGGCCGCCTTCTATGCCGTAACTTTCTATGATTCATTCCGAGTCATCGCCGTGGACTACTGTTCTTTTCTATACACGAGTTCTACAAAAATGAATGATGTTGCCAAGCAAAACGGTGATCATCAGATTTAACCTTAAAATAGTGTCCATTGCAGTTTGCTTGTGTTCGGGTTTTTCTTTTCTGTCCATTTTCTTCCACCCTTTACTGATCTGGTGACTTCTTGCTGAGGTGTGGTTCCATGGGCACCGGTCACCCTCCAGTACCATGCTCAAGTGGTTATTCTTCATGCTTGAGCTCAGACAATGAATCTGTGAGCTGGGGCATCACAGCTAATCCTGCTCTCACCCAACATTACGTGCGCACTTTTAGCGAGTGTTCCTAGATAGTGATCGATAACGGGCACCTTAGATGATTTTCCTTCCCTAATCCAGGGGCCGTGAGACCAGTTCCAGTGCCCCAAGATCAGCTAACACAGCAATGTAGGGATCAAAAATCATGGCGTCTATCCTGGTCTTTATGGCTCAGTTACTCGTTGATTTGATTCCATTGAGTGGACTCACAAGCATCAACAGTTGTGCCTGTTGCAGCATTGGATGCCAAAATCAAGTTCACAAATTAGGACATACACAACATCTAGCTGCTTCTGTGTATTTGATTGTAGACTATATTACAATTCAGGTTTTTAAAGTGCTGCTTTCACTATTTAAAGGTTTCATAATTTCTGTAGGCAGACCTTGTCCCTTGCAATCTGGAAGGTGTACATTTCATGTGATCTGTTCTTGCCATGGTGGAATAACCTGAGCTGACAATTACCCCAATTGCAGTGAACTGCATGCTGGAATTTACTTAGATTAATCCTGCTAGACAGAATATCACCACACAGATCATGCTATTTACAACATAAAGAGCACACAAAACATTGCGAACTAGATTACTGTTACAAATTTCGGGTCTGCCTTAGATTTTCTCTTAGATTAGCATCACCACTCTCTCATAAACAGCCATAGGTTCCTCACAATCAGGAATTGACTTTTACTACCCAATATCTAGACACGTAGTTTAACCAAGGGCTGTGCCAGAGAACCCTTTGTTACATGAACTGGATATCACAACCCTTGTATGAGATCCTCTGCACTTCTCCAATTTTCCACTAGGTGGAACTGATGAGCTAAGGCTAATGTAAAATCAAGAAACTGGCTAATTTTGCAGAATTTAACAGGGTTATAATACCAGACTTCTTTTAATTCTATGACACTTCCCGTAACACAGAAAACAAGAAAGCACGCCACACTATTCCAGTTAGCAGATGGAATACTTGCATTTGAGGACACAGATTTAATGTGATTGACAAAAGAACCAAAGGTGACATGAGGAAAAACTTTTCTATGCAGCGAGTAGTTATGATCTGGAATGCGCAGCAAAAGGGTGATGGAAGCAGATGCAATCGTGGCTTTGAAAAAGGAATTGGATAAATACATGAAAAAATTTGTAGGGCTACGGAAAAAGAGCGGGGGAATGGGACTAACTGGATTGCTCTTACAAAGAGCCGGCACGGGCTCGATGGGCCGAATGGCCTCCTGTGCTGTAACCATTCTGAGTCTATGATTTGTTTTCTTTCTGGTCAGTCATGCTGTAATCTGACCAGCTATATCTTAATTTCCTGTCTAGGCCCTAACCTGCTTCATGCACCCTTTGTTGGATCTGACCTTGAACATGTGCCTATCATTTTTGAGGCCTTCCAGAACAAGACGTTTTCATGTTTTACCTTGACTCCTTCCTTGACCAAGGGCTAGTCAGCAGAGTTGGCACGTAAGCCTGCCACTGCCCACCTCCTAGGATATGGGTTTCTGAATGACTGACTCCTGCTGTTTTCAGAATGGATATTGTTATTCCCAACACAATTAAAAATAGATGGCAGGGGTCATGACCCTCCATCTTGGTCCAACTAGTTAAGGATAACGGCTTCAATGGTTGGCCACTGTGAATAGTGATAGGCAATGAGAACGTCCTCTTTCACTAACGTGCATGCGCGGGACTCTGACTTTTCCCTGCACATTGCCAGTCACCAACTGCGCATGTGCACCACGCTGGGCCCTCCTTGCTGCCATTCACTAAAAGCGCCACCCAAAGGTCGACCACCAACAATGTAGTCGATGCCGGTAGCCATAAGGGCAGGGAGGAGGAAGCAGGAGCCCGGAGGGCACAGAGCAAGATGGGGTTGGGGGGGGGGGGGGGAGCAGAGGGGGAACGTGGTCCAGCTAGGGAGATGCAAGGAATATAGTGAATAAGGCAGGTGAGCTGAGGGCACAGATAGACATGTGGTAGTATGATATCTCAACTATTACTGAAACTTGGCTCGAGCAGTGGCAGGAATGGCTACTCAATGTTCCTGGTTACAGTGTTTTCAGATGAAATAGGGGGATAAAAAAGGAGGCTGGGGTGTGAGGCTGTGAGGAGGAATGATATGTTAGAAGGATCATCAAATGAGGCCATGTGGGTTGAGCTAAAGAACAAAAAGAGGCAATCACACTGCTGGGAGTGTACTATAGACCCCCAAAACAGTCAGTGGGATACAGAAGAGCAAATATGTAGGCAAATTTCTGAGAAGTGTAAAAACAATAGGGCAGTAATGGTCGGGGATTTCAACTACCCTAATATTAACTGGGATACAATCAGCGTAAAAGCTATAGAGGGTGCAGAATTCTTAGATTGCATTCAGGAGAAGTTTTTTTAGCCAGTATGTAGCAAGCCCAACAAGAGTGGGGGTGGGGGGGTTGGAGGGACAGTTCTGCGTTTAGTTTTAGGGAATGAAGCTGGGCAGGTGGAAGGAGTATCAGTGGGAGAGCATTTTGGTGGTAGTGATCATAATTCAGTTAGATTTAACATAGTTGTGGAAAAGGACAAAGATAAAAGGGTACGGTGGCATAGTGGTTATGTTACTGGGCTAATAATCCAGAGGCCTGGACTAAAATCCAGAGTCATGAGTTCAAATCCTGCCACAGCAGCTGGTGAATTTAAATTCAATCAATTAATTAATTAAATTCAATTAATTATATAAAAATCTGGAATTAAAATACAAGTATCAGTAATGATGGCCATGAAACTACCGGATTGTCGTAAAAACCCATCTGGTTCACTAATGTCCTTCAGGGAAGGAAGCCTGCCGCCCTTACCCGGTCTGGCCTACATGTGACTCCAGACCCACAGCAATGTGGTTGATTCTTAATTGCCCTCTGAAATGGCCCAGCAAGCCACTCAGTTGTAAAATCTCGCTACGAAAAGTCATAATAAGAATAAAACCGGACGGACCACTCGGCACCGGACACGACAACGGCAAAACACCAAGCCCAGTCGACCCTGCAAGGTCCTCCTTACTAACATCTGGGGACTTGTGCCAAAATTGGGAGAGCTGTCCCACAGACTAGTCAAGCAACAGCCTGACATAGCCATACTCACAGAATCATACCTTTCAGCCAACGTCCCAGACTCTTCCATCACCATCCCTGGGTATGTCCTGTCCCACCGGCAGTACAGACCCACCAGAGGTGGCGGTACAGTGATATACAGTCAGGAGGGAGTGGCCCTGGGAGTCCTCAACATTGACTCTGGACCCCATGAAATCTCATGGCATCAGGTCAAACATGGGCAAGGAAACCTCCTGCTGATTACCACCTACCGTCCTCCGTCAGCTGATGAATCAGTCCTCCTCCATGTTGAACACCACTTGGAGGAAGCACTGAGGGTAGCAAGGGCACAAAATGTACTCTGGGTGGGGGACTTCAATGTCCATCACCAAGAGTGGCTCGGTAGCACCACTACTGACCGTGCTGGCCGAGTCCTGAAGGACATAGCTGCTAGACTGGGCCTGCGGCAGGTGGTGAGCGAACCAACACGAGGGAAAAACTTACTTGACCTCGTCCTCACCAATCTACCTGTCGCAAATGCATCTGTCCATGACAGTATTGGTAGGAGTGACCACCGCACAGTCCTCGTGGAGATGAAATCCCGTCTTCGCACTGAGGACATCATCCAACGTATTGTGTGGCACTACCACCGTGCTAAATGGGATAGATTCAGAACAGATCTAGCAGCTCAAAACTGGGCATCCATGAGGCGCTGTGGGCCATCAGCAGCAGCAGAATTGTATTCCAGCACAATCTGTAACCTCATGGCCCGGCATATTCCTCACTCTACCATTACCAACAAGCCAGGGGATCAACCCTGGTTCAATGAGGAGTGTAGAAGAGCATGCCAGGAGCAGCACCAGGCGTACCTAAAAATGAGGTGCCAACCTGGTGAAGCTACAACTCAGGACTACATGCATGCTAAACAGCGGAAGCAACATGCTATAGACAGAGCTAAGCGATTCCACAACCAACGGATCAGATCAAAGCTCTGCAGTCCTGCCACATCCAGTCGTGAATGGTGGTGGACAATTAAACAACTAACGGGAAGAGGAGGCTCTGCAAACATCCCCATTCTCAATGATGGCGGAGTCCAGCACGTGAGTGCAAAAGACAAGGCTGAAGCGTTTGCAACCATCTTCAGCCAGAAGTGCCGAGTGGATAATCCATCTCAGCCTCCTCCCGATATCCCCACCATCACGGAAGCCAGTCTTCAGCCAATTCGATTCACTCCACGTGATATCAAGAAACGGCTGAGTGCACTGGATACAGCAAAGGCTATGGGCCCGGACAACATCCCAGCTGTAGTGCTGAAGACTTGTGCTCCAGAACTAGCTGCGCCTCCAGCCAAGCTGTTCCAGTACAGCTACAACACTGGCATCCACCCGACAATGTGGAAAATTGCCCAGGTATGTCCTGTCCACAAAAAGCAGGACAAATCCAATCCGGCCAATTACCGCCCCATCAGTCTACTCTCAATCATCAGCAAAGTGATGGAAGGTGTCGTCGACAGTGCTATCAAGTGGCACTTACTCACCAATAACCTGCTCACCGATGCTCAGTTTGGGTTCCGCCAGGACCACTCGGCTCCAGACCTCATTACAGCCTTGGTCCAAACATGGACAAAAGAGCTGAATTCCAGAGGTGAGGTGAGAGTGACTGCCCTTGACATCAAGGCAGCATTTGACCGAGTGTGGCACCAAGGAGCCCTAGTAAAATTGAAGTCAATGGGAATCAGGGGGAAAACTCTCCAGTGGCTGGAGTCATACCTAGCACATTGACCAGAAACTTAACTGGACCAGCCATATAAATACTGTGGCTACAAGAGCAGGTCAGAGGCTGGGTATTCTGCGGCGAGTGACTCACCTCCTGACTCCCCAAAGCCTTTCCACCATCTACAAGGCACAAGTCAGGAGTGTGATGGAATACTCTCCACTTGCCTGGATGAGCGCAGCTCCAACAACACTCAAGAAGCTCGACACCATCCAAGATAAAGCAGCCCGCTTGATTGGCACCCCATCCACCACCCTAAACATTCACTCCCTTCACCACCGGCGCACTGTGGCTGCAGTGTGCACCATCCACAGGATGCACTGCAGCAACTCGCCAAGGCTTCTTCGACAGCACCTCCCAAACCCGCGACCTCTACCACCTAGAAGGACAAGGGCAGCAGGCGCATGGGAACAACACCACCTGCACGTTCCCCTCCAAGTCACACACCATCCCAACTTGGAAATATATCGCCGTTCCTTCATTGTCGCTGGGTCAAAATCCTGGAACTCCCTTCCTAACAGCACTGTGGGAGAACCGTCACCACACGGACTGCAGCGGTTCAAGAAGACGGCTCACCACCACCTTCTCGAGGGCAATTAGGGATGGGCAATAAATGCCGGCCTTGCCAGCGACGCCCACATCCCGTGAACGAATAAAAAAAAAAGCACGGGAATAAAAGTTCTAAATTGGGGAAAGGCCAATTTTGCTAAGCTGTGAAGCGATTTAGCAAAAGTGGACTGGAAACAGCTACTTGAAGATAAATCAGTCTCAGAGCAGTAGGAGGCGTTCCAGGGGGAGATTCAAGGGGTTCAGAATAAACATCTTCCCACAAAAAAGGGTGGGACTGCCAAATCTAGAGCCCCCTGGATGACAAGGAGCATACAGGGTAAGATAAGGCAAAAAAGGGAATCTTATGTCAGATATCGAGAGCTCAATACTGCAGAAAGCCTAGAGGAGCATAGAAAGTGCAGGGGTGAAATTAAAAAGGAAATTAGGAAAGCAAGAGGAGGCATGAAAAAATATTTGTAAGTAAAATTAAGGATAACCCAAAAATAAATATATAAAGAGCAAGAGGATAATTAAGGAAAGAGTAGAGCCTCCACACATAGACCAAAATGGTAACCTATGTGTGGAGGCGGAAGATGTGGGTATGGTCCTTAAAGAATACTTTGCGTCTGCCTTCACAAAAGAGGGGGACGATGCAGACATTTAGTTAAGGAGGAGGAGTGTGAAATATTGGATGGATTAAGTATAGTGAGAGAGGAAGTATTAAGGGTATTAGCATCTTTGAAAGTAGATAAATCGCCAGGCCTGGATGAAATGTAGCCCAGGCTGCTAAAAGAAGCAAGGGAGGAAATAGCGGAGTCTCTGACAATCATTTTCCAATCCTCCCTGGCTACAGGCGTGGTGCCGGAGGATTGGAGGACTGCTAATGTTGTACTGTTGTTTAAAAAGGGAGGAAAGGATAGACCTAGTAATTACAGGCCAATCAGCCTAACCTCGGCGGGCAAATTATTGGAATCAATTCTGAGGGACAGCATAAATCATCATTTAGAAAGGCACGGATTAATCAAGGACAGTCGGCATGGATTTGTTAAGGGAAGGTCATGTCTGACTAACTTGATTGAATTTTTTGAGGAGAGAACAAGGAGGATTGATGAGGGTAGTGTCTTTGATGTGGTCTACATGGATTTTAGCAAGGCTTTTGACAAGGTCCAACATGGCAGGCTGGTCAAAAAAGTAAAAGCTCATGGGATCCAAAGGAGAATGGCAAATTGGATCCAAAATTCACTCAGTAGCAGGAAACAAAGGGTAATGGTCGACGGGTGTTTTTGTGACTGGAAGGCTGTTCCCAGTGAGGTACCGCAGGGCTCAGTACTAGGTCCCTTGATTTTTGTGGTATATATTAATGATTTAGACTTAAATGTAAGGGGCATGATTAAGAAGTTTGCAAAAATTGGCCGTGTGGTTGATAGTGAGGAGGAAAGCTGTAGACTGCAGGAAGATATCAATGGACTGGTCAGGTGGGCAGAAAAGTGGAAAATGGAATTCAATCCAGAGAAGTGTGAAGTAATGCATTTGGGGAGGTCAAACAAAGCAAGGGAGTACACAATAAATGGGAGGATACTGAGAGGTGTAGAGGAACAGAGGGTCCTTGGAGTGCATGTCCACAGATCCCTGAAGGTAGCAGGGATAATGTGGTTAAGAAGGCATACAGGATACTTTCCTTTATTAGCCAAGGCATAGAATATAAGAGCAGGGAGGATATACTAGAGCTGTATAAAACACTAGTTAGGCCACAGCTTGAGTACTGTGTACAATTCTGGTCACCACATCACAGGAACAATGTGATTGCACTAGAGAGGGTACAGAGCAGATTTACAAGGATGTTGCCAAGGCTGGAGAATTTTAGCTCTGAAAAAAGATTGGATAGGCTGGGGTTGTTTTCTTTGGAACAGAGGAGGCTGAGAGGAGATTTAATTGAGGTGTATAAAATTATAAGGGGCCTAGATAGTGTGGACAGGAAAGACCTATTTCCCTTAGCAGAGAGGTCAATAACCAGGGGGCATAGATCTAAAGTAATTGGTAGAAAGATTAGAGTGAGCTGAGGAAATTTTTTTTTATCCAGAGGGTGGTGGGGGTCTGGAACTCACTACTTGAAAGGGTGGTAGAGGCAGAAACCCCCATCACATTTAAAAAGTACCTAGATATGCACTTGAAGTGCCGTGACCTACAAAGCTATAGACCAAGTGCTGAAAAGTGGGATTAGGCTGGGTAGCTCTTTTTCAACCGGCACAGACAAGATGGGCCGAATGACCTCCTTCTGTGCCATAAATTTTTCTATGTTTCTATGGATCACCCTCTCCTCCCCCTGGCTGCCACCTCTCCCCACCCCCCCCCCCCCATTAGACCCGGATCACCCTCTCCTCCCCCTGGCTGCCACCCCCCCCCCATCCCATTAGACCCGGATCACCCTCTCCTCCCCCTGGCTGCCACCTCTCCCCCCCGCCCCCCGTTAGACCCAGATCACCCTCTCCTCCCCCTGGCTGCCACCCCCCACCCCCCTCCCATTAGACCCAGATCACCCTCTCCTCCCCCTGGCTGCCACCTCTCCCCCCCGCCCCCCGTTAGACCCAGATCACCCTCTCCTCCCCCTGGCTGCCACACCCCCCCCCCCCTCCCATCCCATTAGACCTGGATCATGCTCTTGAGCATGAACAGCCACGAGTTGATTTCTTGGGAAGCCCGGTGCATACGCGACAAGAGAGGTCATGGGACAGCCCGAAATCCGGAAGTTAGGACACAGTGTCACTATTCACTTTGTAATTTAAAAGATCACCAACCCACCCCCCAAATAAACCTGAAAACAATCCATGACCCACCCACAATGCCCCATCAGCCACCGCAGCTCTCTCCCGGAGTGTTTAGTTTGACGGGAGTGATTAGTGACAGTGTGGGTACTTCCGGTTTTCGATCAATGTGCGATCGCATCCTTCTGCGCATGTACCGGGCCACCCGATGATGTCACTCTCAGTGCATGCTAAAAAAAACTACAGCTCCGCTAGTGACGTCACTTTCAATGACGTCACCCTCACCCATTCTCGTTGAATAAAATGCGCTCCACTAAAACTAACCTTGCAGCTCAAATTATGTAAAATAGTCAGTGCTGTGGATTTGTCAAATTCAGCCTCAGAGAAACGGCTACAGCCCCCCCCCATATGATCTTGCCGTGTCCATTCATGTGGTCACATATTTGAAACGGCCCACAAGTCAGTTGCTGGATTGGCCTGGCGTAGAGTATTTTCAGAGTCAAAGTGAATTGGGAGGCTGCTCAACATGGGGTTACATCAAGTTACATCAAAACTACAGTATAGAAACAGGCCATTCGGCCCAATTGGCCTATGCCAGCATTTATGGTGCACACGAACATCCTCCCTCCCTACTTCATCTAACCCTATCTGCATATCCTTCTATTCCTTTCTCCCTCATGTATTTATCTAGCTTCCACTTAAAGGCATCAATGCTATTTGCCTCAACTACACTTTTTGGCAGCATGATCCACATTATTACCACTCTTCGAGTAAAGAAGTTTCTCCTGAATTCCCTATTGGATTTATTAGCGACTATTTTATATTTATGGCCTTTAGTTTTGGACTCTCCCACAAGTGGAAACATTTTCTCTACGTCTACTCTATCAAACCCTTTCATTATCTTAAAGATCTCTATCAGGGCACCCCTCAGCCTCCTCTTTCCTGGAGAAAAGAGCCCCAGTCTGTTCAGTCTTTCATTGTTTCATAGTATCATTTTAAGCACAGCACAGAAGGAGGCCATTCGGCCCATCGTGCCTGTACCAGCTCTTTGAAAGAGCTATCCAATTCATCCCATTCTCCTACTCTTTCCCCGTGGCCCGGTAAATTTTTTTCTCCAAGTATTTATCTAATTCCCTTTTGAAAGTTGAATCTGCTTCCACCACCCTTTCCAGCAGTGCATTCCAGATCATTATAACTCGCTGCCTAAAAAAAAATGTTTCCTCATGTCACCTCTGGCTCTTTTGCCGATCACCTTAAATCTGTGCCCTCTGATTATCGAACCTTCTGCCAGTGGGAACAGTTTCTCCTTATTTACTCTGTCAATTGTAAACAATTTTACAACACCAAGTTATAGTCCAACGATTTTATTTGAAATCTACAAGCTTTCAGAGGCTTCCTCCTTCCTCAGGTAAATTCCTCACATTTACCTGAGGAAGGAGGAAGCCTCCGAAAGCTTGTAGATTTCAAATAAAATCGTTGGACTATAACTTGGTGTTGTAAAATTGTTTACAATTGTCAACCCCAGTCCATCACCGGCATCTCCACATCATTACTCTGTCAAAACCTTTCATGATTTTGAACACCACTATCAAATCTCCCCTTAACCATCTCTGTTCTAAGGAGAACAACCCCAGCTTCTCCAGTCTCTCCACGTAACTGAAGTCCCTCATCCCTTGTATCATTCTAGTAAATCTCTTCTGCACCCTCTCTAAAGCCTTCACATCCTTCCTAAAATGTGGTGCCCAGAATTGAGCACAATACTCCAGCTGAAGCCTAACCAGTGCTTTATAAAGGTTTAGCATAACTTCCTTGCTTTTGTACTCTATGCCTCTATTAATAAAGCCCAGCATCCCATATGCTTTTTTAACAGTCTTCTCAACTTGTCCTGCCACCTTCAAAGATTTATGTACATACAACTCCAGATCTCTCTGTTCCTGCACTCCCTTTAAAATTCTACCATTTAGTTTATATTGCCTCTCCTCATTCTTTCTACCAAAATGCATCACTTCACACTTCTCTGCCATGTGTCTGCCCATTTCACCAGTCTGTCTATGACCTCCTGAAGTCTGTTACTATCCTCTACATTGTTTACTACATTTCTGAGTTTTGTGTCACCTGCAAACTTTGAAATTATACCCTTTATACTCAAGTCCAGGTCATTACTATATTTCAAAAAGAGCAGTGGTCCTAATACTAACCCCTGGGGAATATCACTGTATACTTCCCTCCTGTCTAAAAAACACAACCGCTCATCACTACTCTCTGCTTTCTGACCCTTAGGCAATTTTGTATCCACACTGTCACTGTCCCTTTAATCCCATGGGCTTTAATTTTGCTAACAAATCTATTATGTAGCACTTTATCAAATGCCGTTTGAAAGTTCATATACACAACATCAACCGCATTACCCTCATCAATCCTCTCCGTTATTTCATCAAAGAACTCAACCAAGTTAGTCAAACATAATTTTCCTTTAACAAATCCATGCTGACTTTTATTTATTAGCCCATACTTTTCCAAGTGCCAATTAATTTTGTCCCGGATTGGCTCTAAAAATTTCCCCACTACAGACGGGCCTGTAATTGCCGGATTTATCACTCTCCCCCATTTTTGATAAATATATCCTTTCAGTTCTGGTACCATCCTAGTAAATCTTTTTTGCACCCTCTCCAATGCCTCTATATCTTTTCTATGGTATGGAGACCAGTACTGTGCACTATACCCCATGTGTGGTCTAACCAAGGCCCTATACAAGTTTAACATAACTTCTCTGCTTTTCAATTCTATCCCTCTAGTCCCGAGTGCTTGATTTGCCGTTTTTTTGGCCTTATTAACCTGCGTCACTACTTTTAGTGATTTGTGTATCTGTACCCCTAGATCCCTTTGTTCCTCTAGGCCATTTAGACTCTTATTATCCATGCAGTATGTGGCCTCCTTATTCTTCCTACCAAAATGCACCACCTCACATTTATCTATATTGAAATTAATTTGCCAATTACACACCCATTCTGCAAGTTTATTAATGTCCTCTTTCATTTTGACACATTCTTCCTTTGTATTAACTACATCCCCCAATTTGGTGTCGTCTGCCAATTTTGAAATTGTACGTCCAATTCCCAAATCCAAATCGTTAATGTAAATTGTGAACAATAGTGGTCCCAGCACCAATCCCTGTGTAACACCACTTCCCACCTTTTGCCAGTCTAAGTAGCTACCCTTAACCCCTACTCTCTGCTTTCTGTTTTGCACCCAACTTGCTATCCATTCTGTTACCTGTCCCCCGACTCTAAGTGCTCTGGCCTACAATGAGTCTACAATACGGTAACTTATCCAAGGCCTTTGGAAAATCCAAATATATTACAAGGCCTCACTCTCCCAGCAGATGGGAGCTTCGTGGAGTTTTTGCAGATCATGCTGATAGTGTGCCATGCATAACTCCAGGTTCACAACGGCACAAATTGGTGCCATGCAGCCCTCCATAGAGTGAGGCCTGGCTTGCCAGACTGGCCAGTCCTGAAAGCTACTTAATTCACCTCCTTGTCCGTTTGATCAGCCATAAACCAGGGAAGTAGCTACTGAGCGGCTTCTTTGCCTGGCCACGGAACCACTTTTGTGCCTCCTCACTGAGTTCTCTCATTATCAGTGCATGACATTTCAACGATTACCACCCACCTTTGAGTGGGCAAAGGCTAAAATTCTGTGAGAATCACAGTAAAGCCTTTACAGTGGCAGCAGTCGGCTCTCGACGAGGTGCGGGGAAATACTGATACTGAAGAGCAGCACAACCTTATGATGCACAAGTCAGTTGGTTGTTCTTTACATCCCTCAAAGATGCTGAACGCTTAGAAGTGTCTGAGCAGTCTGGTGCCTCCAGAAGGACCCTTTCTGCACCCTATCCACCCATTCTGTCATGGCATCTTGTTTACTCAAGCAACAGCGCAGATACACCCTGTCTGTGGAATTTGCTGCCCCATGAAGCTGTGGAAGCTACATCATTAAATAAATTTAAAACAGAAATAGACAGTTTCCTAGAAGTAAAGGGAATTAGGGGTTACGGGGAGCGGGCAGAAAATTGGACATGAATTTAAATTTGAGGTTAGGATCAGATCAGCCATGATCTTATTGAATGGCAGAGCAGGCTCGAGGGGCCGATTGGCCTACACCTGCTCCTATTTCTTATGTTCTTATGTACACCCATTCAGGGAGGCGGTAATACTGACAAAGAGCAGATATTACTGGGTGGATCCCAGAGCAGCAGTGAGCAGGACGAACTGGTAGGCAGTTTTGAGGAGACATCTGTCTCTCCCCAGAGGTGACATGAGCAAGAGCACTCAGCTGAGGATTCCAAGACCAAGATCTCAAGGGTCTAAGTTGTTAAAGATCAATGATTCAGGAGCATTAGTCTTACATGCAGGCAGTGGAGGCAGTGGTGCTGATGACCGGACAATTGGAGGAATCCAGAACCCACATCTGCAATGCAATGAGGGAAGCAGGACATGAAGTGAGGAAGACCCCCTGAACTCAGTAATGTTAAATCGATAGTGTTAGCTCTGTCTGTTCTCTGAAATCAGTAGTGTTAGCACTGTGCCTTGTCTGAACTCTGTAGCCTGCCCGACAATGACTGGATCAGATTACACATTGCAGATAACTTGAATTACTCTACAGCAGACTAGATCAAATTACACATTCCAGACAAAGTGTTGGGTGAGTATTGTCCCCCCACTTCCTCTTGGTAAGAATAAGAAAATGAGATATTTGCACAGCAATGGTGTAGGTGCAGCCATGGTTGGCTTATCTGGCTTGTCATATGACTCTTCTCCTCCAGTCCTAGCTGCATGCTGCATTGTGTGTTCATTTTAAGCCACATTCCAATATAAATCATGCCAAAATCTATTCAGTGGAAAAATGGCCCGAGATCCTGAAATGCAGCAATTATAAAAGGCAGTACAATCAAACAACAATGCCCTTTACGATTAGCCATGATGTGGAGATGCCGGTGATGGACTGGGTTGGACAAATGTAAGCAATCTTACAACACCAGGTTATAGTCCAACAGTTTTATTTGAAAATCACAAGCTTTCGGAGCTTACCTCCTTCGTCAGGTGATTGAGTGATGGGTTCTAAAATCGCATAGCATATATTAGGCTGGGAGATGGTCACAGCAATCAAAGATGTCGTTGTTGTTCAGGCAGGTTAGCCACGGAAAACATTACATCCCAGTAAACTGAATACACAATGGGTCAGATTACACAGACAAAGAGAGAAAGAGACCCGAAAGGCAAAGAGAGAGAGAGAGAATGTCCAGTTGTATTAAAAACAGATAACTTTTTTTCCGCTGGTGGGGTTACGTGGGATGAGAGCGCGTAGGATGCTTTGAAGGTCTGGATCGAAGGTCTTGATCAGTTTGTTGAGCTGGTGGGTGTGTTCTTTGGTCGGATCTGCAGGTAACCGTCTGTAGTGTTCCTGGTTGTCCAGTTGTCGGTATGCTTCTTTGCAATAGTCCATTCTGTTCTGTATGACGATGGCTCCTCCTTTGTCCGCTGGTTTGATGACGATGTTGCGGTTGGTCACGTACTCCCCGCGTGGGAGATTTCTACTGCCTCCCAAAGATACACAAAGCCAACACACCCGGACGTCCTATCATATCAGGCAATGGAACCCTGTGTGAGAACCTCTCTGGATACGTCGAGGGCATCCTGAAACCCATCGTACAGGGAACCCCCAGCTTCTGTCGCGACACTACAGACTTCCTCCAAAAACTCAGCACCCACGGACCAGTTGAACCAGGAACACTTCTCACCACAATGGACGTCTCGGCACTCTACACCAGTATCCCCCACAATGATGGCATCGCTGCAACAGCCTCAGTACTCAACACCAACAACAGCCAATCTCCAGACACCATCCTACAACTCATCCACTTCATCCTGGATCACAATGTCTTCACCTTCGACAACCAGTTCTTTACCCAAACACACAGAACAGCCATGGGGACCAAATTCGCACCCCAATACGCCAACATTTTCATGCACAAGTTTGAGCACGACTTCTTCACTGCACAGGACCTCCAACCAACGCTATACACCAGATACATTGACGACATTTTCTTCCTATGGACCCACGGCGAAGAATCACTGAAGAGACTACATGATAACATCAACAAGTTCCAGCCCACCATCAAACTCACCATGGACTACTCCTCAGAATCGGTTTCTTTCTTCGACACACGAATCTCCATCAAAGACGGGCACCTCAGCAACTCACTCTACCGCAAGCCCACGGACAACCTCACGATGCTCCACTTTTCCAGCTTCCACCCTAACCACGTCAAAGAGGCCATCCCCTATGGACAGGCCCTGCAAATACACAGGATCTGCTCAGATGAGGAGGAACGCGATGGACACCTACAGACGCTGAAAGACGCCCTCGTAAGAACGGGATATGACGCTCGACTCGTCGATCGACAGTTCCGACGGGCCACAGCGAAGAATCGCATAGACCTCCTCAGAAGACAAACACGGGACGCAACCAACAGGGTACCCTTCGTCGTCCAGTACTTCCCCGGAGCGGAGAAACTACGCCATGTTCTCCGCAGCCTTCAACATGTCATCGATGACGACGAACACCTCACTAAGGCCATCCCCACACCTCCACTACTCGCCTTCAAACAGCCACCCAACCTCTAACAGACCATTGTTCGCAGCAAATTACCCAGCTTTCAGGAGAACAGCGTCCACGACACCACACAACCCTGCCACGGCAACCTCTGCAAGACATGCCAGATCATCGACACAGATACCACCATCACACGAGAGGACACCACCCACCAGGTACATAGTTCATACTCTTGTGACTCGGCCAACGTTGTCTACCTCATACGTTGCAGGAAAGGATGCCCCAGAGCATGGTACATTGGCGAGACCATGCAGACACTGCGACAACGGATGAACGGACACTGCGCGACAATTGCCAGACAGGAGGGTTCCTTCCCAGTCGGGGAACACTTCAGCAGTCAAGGACATTCAGCCACCGATCTTCGGGTAAGCGTTCTTCAAGGCGGCCTTTGAGACACACAACAACGCAAAATCGTCGAGCAGAAATTGATAGCCAAGTTCTGCACCCATGAGGACGGCCTCAACCGGGATCTTGGGTTCATGTCACGCTACACGTAACCCCACCAGCGGAAAAAAAGTTATCTGTTTTTAATACAACTGGACATTCTCTCTCTCTCTCTCTCTCTCTGCCTTTCGGGTCTCTTTCTCTCTTTGTCTGTGTAATCTGACCCATTGTGTATTCAGTATACTGGGATGTAATGTTTTCCGTGGCTAACCTGTCTGAACACCAACGACACCTTTGATTGCTGTGACCGTCTCCCAGCCTAATATATGCTATGCGATTTTAGAACCCTTCACTCAATCACCTGACGAAGGAGGTAAGCTCCGAACGTTTGTGATTTTCAAATAAAACTGTTGGACTATAACCTGGTGTTGTAAGATTGCTTACTTTACGATTAGATAGAGCCAACATAGATTTGTAAAGGGTAGGTCATGTCTAACGAACCTAATTTAATTTTTTGAGCAAGTAACTAAAGTAGTAGGCTGGGGAATGTCTTTGGATGTAGTTCATATGAACTTCCAAAAGGCGTTCGATAAGGTTCCACATAAGAGACAATTAACTAAAATTAAAGCTCATGGAATTGAAAGCAAATTATTGACCTGCTCAGGAGATTGGTTAGGCGATAGAAGACAGAGAATGGTTATATACTCAAATTGGAAGGAAGTAACTAGTGTTGTCCCACAAGGATCTGTGCTGGGGCCTCAACTATTCACTATATTTATTAATGACTTAGATAACACAATAGAGAGCCGCATATCCAAGTTTGCCAATGACACAAAGGTTGGTGGCATAGTAAGTGTAGACTGGAGCATAAAATTACAAAGAGACATTGATAGATTAAATGAGTGGGCAAAGTGGATTACAGCGCCGGCAAGTGTGAGGTCATCCATTTTAGATCAAGATAGGATAGATCTGGGTATTTTTTAAATGGTGAAAAGCCAGGAACAGTGTAGGTCCAAAGAGTTTTAGGGGGTCCATGTACACAGATCACTAAAATGTAGTGGTCAGGTACAAAAAACAATCAAAAAGGCTAATGGAATGTTAGCCTTTATAACTAGAGGGCTAGAATATAAAGGGGAAGACGTTTTGCCACAGCTATACAAAGCCCTGGTTAGACCACATCTGGAGTACTGCGTATAGTTCTGGGCAGCGCACCTTAGAAAAGATATATTGGCCTTGGAAGGAGCGCAGCGCAGATTCAACAGAATGTTACCAGGGCTCCAAGGGTTAGATTATGAGGAGAGATTACATAAACTAGGCTTGAATTCCCTGGAATATAGAAGGTTAAGAGGTTGATTGATTGAGATTTTTAGGATTTTGAAAGGAATTGATAGGGTAGATAGAGCTGGTGGGGGAGTCTAGGACAAGGGGGAAATAACCTTAAAATCAGAGACAGGCCATTCAGGAGGGCAAAGGATGGTGGAACTTCCTCCCACAAAAAGCAGTAGATGCTAGCTCAATTAATAATTTTGAATCTGAGATCAATAGAATTTTTGCTAGCCAAGGGTATTAAGGGATATGGAGCCAAGGCGGGTGGATGGAGTTAGGATACAGATCAGCCATGATCTCATTGAATGGCGGAATAGGCTCGAGGGGCTGAATGGCCGACTTCTGTTCCCAGAGTCATCAATTAGCATTTCAAACCAATGCCCCAAATTACATGCAGAAAGCGTAGCTGGCTGAATTCTTTGTGAAGTGCCAGCTCAGTTTGACTGTAGTTACATCAGACAACAGTGCAGCGAGCTCAATAACGAATCAGGGACCATGCTTGCAGCGCAGCCAATGGTGTACCCTGCAGACCATGGCACTATAAAAAGCCAAGAACAGATGCTTTAACATAAAGCGAGGCTTGGCACTGGGCGGTAAATGTGCTGCCTGTTCTGAAAATACCCTCAGTCAATTTACAAATTGTCGTAAATCGCTGTAGAAAGTAATTTCCAATGTCTGCACACCCCTTCTTCCATGGTGAGGTCGCGGGAGGAATCGAGACGAGGCGGCTGAGCGCCCCAGGGAAGAAGGTGTGTGAAGTGGCACAGGCCTCCCCACCACACCCCACTGTGAGGGTTCTGACACAGAGGGGGGAGGCGAGACCGTGGTCACCATCCTCCCACCTTACCTGAGAGCGCCGCCTCATCACCGACTCCCAGCCCCTCGCACTCTGCAGCAGACACACCCGCCTCCCCACTAGCGTGCAGCCGCGCTGTGATAAACAGAGTATGTCAGGAAGGGACGGAGGGACGGAGCCTACAAACATAAGAGTTCACTAGCAAATGGGGCCGGGGTAGGAAAGAATGGTAAAAAGACAAAATTAAAGGTTCTTTATCTGAATGCGCGCAGCATTCGTAATAAGATAGATGAATTGACGGCACAAATAGAAACAAATGGGTATGATCTCGTGGCCATTACAGAGACGTGGTTGCAAGGTGACCAAGGTTGGGAGCTAAATATTCAGGGTTATTTAACATTTTGGAAGGATAGGAAAAAAGGTAAAGGTGGTGGGGTAACCCTGTTAATAAAGGATGAAATTGGTATAATAGTGAGAAATTATCTTGGCTCAGAAGACCAAGATGTCGAATCAATTTGGGTGGAGGTAAGAAATAGCAAGGGAAAGAAATCACTGGTGGGGGTAGTATATATGCCCCCTAACAGTAGCTACACTGTAGGGCAAAATATTAATAAGGAAATAAAGGGAGCTTGTAAAAAAGGTAATGCAATAATCATGGGCGATTTTAACTTTCACATAGATTGGACAAATCAAATTGGCAAAAATAGCCCTAAGGAGGAGTTCATAGAGTGTATTAGGGACTGTTTCTTAGACCAATACGTCGGGGAACCAACCAGGGAACTGGCCATTTTGGATCTGGTAATGGGTAACGAAACAGGATTAATTAATGATCTCAAAGTAAAGGATCCCTTGGGAAGCAGTGATCATAACATGATAGAATTTCACATCCAGTTTGAGAGCGAGGATCTTGGTTCTGAAACTACTGTATTAAACTTAAATAAGGGCAATTATAAAGGAATGAGGGCGGAATTGGCTAAAGTGGACTGGGTAAACAGATTAGATGGTATGATGGTGGATAAGCAGTGGCAAACATTTAAAAAGATATTTTATGACTCGCAACAAAAATATATCCCTGTTAGGAGGAAAGACTCCAAAAAAGGGTGAACCAACCATAGCTAACTAAGGAAGTAAAGGATAGTATCAGGTTAAAAGAAAAAGTATACAACATGGCAAAGATTACTGGTAAGCCCGAAGATTGGGAAAACTTTAAAAACCAGCAAAAGATGACTAAAAGAATAATAAAGAGGGAGAAAATAAATTGAGAGTAAACTAGCAAGAAATATAAAAACTGACAGTAAACGCTTCTACAAGTATATAAAAAGGAAGAGGGTAACTAAAGTAAACATTGGTCCTTAAAGGATTAGACTGGGGAAATAATAATGGAAAACAAGGAAATGGCAGAGGAATTGAACAGATATTTTGTATCTGTCTTCACAGTAGAAGACACTAATAACATACCAATAATAGTAGAAAATCAAGGGGCAAAGGGGAGCGAGGAACTAAAAACAATCACTATCACTAGAGAAAAAGTATTAGGTAAACTAATGGGTCTAAAGGCTGACAAGTCCCCTAGACCTGATGGCTTGCATCCGAGGGTCTTAAAGGAAGTGGCTACAGAGATAGTGGATGCATTGGTTGTAATCTTCCAGAATTCACTAGATTTTGGAAAGGTCCCAGCGGATTGGAAAACCGCAAACGTAACACCCCTATTCAAGAAGGGAGTGAGACAGAAAGCAGGTAACTATAGACCAGTTAGTCTAACATCTGTCATTGGGAAAATGCTAGAATCCATTATTAAGGAAGTAGTAGCAGGACATTTGGAGACTCATAATACAATCAAGGAGAGTCAACATGGTTTTATGAAAGGGAAATAGCGTCTGACAAATTTATTAGAGTTCTTTGAGGAAGTAACAGGCAGGGTGGATAAAGGGGAACCAATGGATGCAGTATATTTGGATTTCCAAAAGGCATTCAATAAGCTGCCACATAAAAGATTACTGCACAAGATAAGAGCTCATGGTGTTGGGGGTAATATACTGGCATGGATAGAGGATTGGCTAACTAACAGAATACAAATAGTTGGGATAAAAGGGTCATTTTCAAAATGGCAATCTGTAACTAGTGGGGTGCCACAGGGCTCAGTGCTGGGGCCTCAACTATTTACAATACATATCAATGACTTGGATGAAGGAACAGAGTGTCTTCTGGCCAAATTTGCTGATGATACAAAGATAGGTGGAAAAGCAAGTTGCGACAAGGACACAAAGTGTCTGCAAAGGGATATTGACAGGTTAAGTGAATGGGCAAAATTTGGCAGATGGAATATAATGTGGGAAAATGTGAAGTCATCCACTTTAGGAGGAAAAATAAAGAAGCAAAATATTATTTGAATGGAGAAATACTACAAAATGCTGCGGTACAGAGGGATCTGGGTGTCCTCGTAGATGAAACACAAAAAGTCAACATACAGGTGCAGCAGGTAATCCAGAAGGCAGATGGAATATTGGCCTTTATGTCTAGGGGGATGGAGTATAAAAGCAGGGAAGTCATGCAACACCTGTACAGGGTGCTGGTGAGACCACACCTGGAGTACTGCGTACAGTTCTGGTGCCCTTATTTAAGGAAGGACATACTCGCATTGGAGGCAGTTCAGAGAAGGTTCACTAGGTCGATTCCGGGTATGGAAGGGTTGTCTTATGAGGAAAGATTGAATAGGTTGGAGTTTAGAAGAATGAGAGGAGACCTTATTGAAACATACAAGATTCTGAGGGGACTCGATAGGGTAGATGCTGAGAGGATGTTACCCCTCATGGGGAATCTAAAACTAGGGGGCATAGTCTCAGAGTAAGGGGTCCCCCGTTTAAGACGGAAATGAGGAGGAATTTCTTCTTCCAGAGGGTTGTGATTCTTTGGAATTCTTTACCCCAAAAAGCTGTGGAGGCTGTCATTGAATACAAACAAGGCTGAGTTAGACAAATTTTTGATCAGCAAGGGAGTCAAAGGATATGGGGAAAAGGCGAGAAAGTGGAATTGAGGTAAAAATCAGATCAGCCATGATCTCATTGAATGGCGGAGCAGGCTCGAGGGGCCGAATGGCCTACTCCTGCTCCTATCTCTTATGGTCTTATAGAAGCAGATTCCATAGGAACTTTCAATGGACATGTAATTGAAGAGGACTAATTTGCAGAGTTATGGGGAAAAAGTTGGGGTGTGGGACTAAATTGGACAGCTCTTTCAAAGAGCCGGCACAGGCAAGACGGGCCGAATGGCCTCCTTCTGTGCTTTATGATTCTATATTACAGACCGCAATAATTATCTGCATTTAAAGCTATAATTAAACATAGAAACATGGAAAATAGGAGCAGGAGTAGGCCATTCAGCCCTTCGAGCCTGCTCTGCCATTCAATATGATCATGGCTGATCCTCTATCTCGATACCATATTCCCACTCTTTCCCCATACCCCTTGATGTCTTTTGTGTCTAGAAATCTATCTAGCTCCTTCATAAATATATTCAGTGACTTGGCCTCCACAGCCTTCTGTGGTAGAGAATTCCACAGGTTCACCACCATCTAAGTGAAGAAATTTCTCCTCATCTCAGTCCTAAATGTCCTACCCCGTATCCTAAGACTGTGACCCCTCGTTCTGGACCCCCAGACAGGAGAAACATCCCCCCTGCATCCAGTCTGTCTAGCCCTGTCAATTTTATATGTTTCAATGAGATCCCATCTCATTCTTCTAAACTCAAATGAATACAGGCCAAGTCGACCCAATCTCTCCTCATATGACAATCCTGCCATCCCAGGAATCAGTCTAGTGAACCTTTGCTGTACTCCCTCTATGGCAAGTAAATTCTTTCTTGGGTAAGGAGTCCAAAACTGCACGCAATACTCCAGATGTGGTCTCACCAAGACCCTGTATAACTGCAGTAAGACATCCTTGCTCCTGTACTCAAATCCTCTTGCAATGAAGGTCACCATACCATTTGCTTGCTGCACCTGCATGTTTACTTTCAGTGACTGGTGTACAGGGACACCCAGGTCCCTTTGTACATCAACATTTCCCAATCTATCACCATTTAAATAATACTCTGCCTTTCTGTTTTTCCTTCCGAAGTGGATAACTTCACATTTATCCACATTATACTGCATCTGCCATGTATTTGCCCACTCACTCAACTTGTCTAAATTGCCTTGAAGCCTCTTTGCATCCTCCTCACAACTCACAATCCCACCTAGTTTTGTGTCATCAGCAAACTTGGAAATTTTACATTTGGTTCCCTCATCCAAATCATTGATATATATTGTGAATAGCTGGGGCCCAAGCACTGATCCCTGCGGTACCCCCCCACTAGTCAAAGTCTGCCACCCCAAAAAAGACCCATTTATTCCTACTCCCTGTTTCCTGTCTGTTAACCAATTTTCAATCCATGCTGGTATGTTACCCCCAATCCCATGTGCTTTAATTTTGCATGCTAACCTCTTATGTGGGACTTTATTAAAGGCCTTCTGAAAATCCAAATAAACCACATCCACTGGCTCTCCCTTATCTATTCTACCAGTTACATCCTCAAAAAACTCCAGTAGGTTTGTCAAACATGATTTCCCTTTCATAAGTCCGTGTTGACTTTGTCTAATCCCGTTGATATTTTCTAAGTGTCCTGTTATCACATCCTTTATAATAAACTCTAGCATTTTCCCTACAACTGATGTTAGGCAAACCGGTCTGTAGTTCCCTGTTTTCTCGCTCCCTCCTTCTTCAAATAGTGGGGTTACATTTGCCACCCTCCAAACTGCAGGAACCGTTCCATAATCTATAGAATTTTGCAAGATGACAACTAATGCATCCACTATTTCCATGGCTACCTCTTTTAGTACTCTGGGATGCAGATTATCATGTCCTGGGGATTTATCGGCTTTCAGTCCCATTAATTTCTCCAGCACTTTTTTTACTAATACTAATTTCTTCTAATTCCTCCTTCTCACTAGTCCCTTGGTTCCCTAGCATTTCTGGGAAGTTATTTGTGTCCTCTTCCATGAAGACAGAACCAAAGTATTTGTTTAATTGCTCTGCCATTTCCCTGTTCCCCATTATAAATTCTCCCGTTTCTGACTGTAAGGGACCTACATTTGTCTTCACTAATCTTTTTCTTTTTACATACTTGTAGAAGCTTTTACAGTCCACTTTTATGTTCCTTGCAAGTTTATTCTCATACTCTATTTTTACCCTCTTAATCAATCTCTTGGTCCTTTTTTGCTGAATTGTAAACTGCTCCCAATCCTCAGGCTTGCTACTTTTTCTGGCAACTTTATATGACTCCTCTTTGGATCTAATACTATCCTTAATTTATTTTGTTAGCCATGGTTGGGCCACATTTCCATTTGTGTTTTTGCACCAGAAAGGAATGTATAATTGTTGCAATTCATGCACTCGATCCTTAAATGTTAGCCATTGCCTATCACCGTCATGCCTTATAATGAAGCTTCCCAATCTATCATAGCCAACTCACTCCTCCTGCCTTCATAGTTTCCTTTGTTTAGATTTAGGACCCTAGTTTCGGATTGGACTACTTCACTTTCCATCCTAATTAAGAATTCTATCATGTTACGGTCACTCTTCCCTAAAGGACCCCGCACAACAAGATTATTAATTAACCCCTTCTCATTGCACCATACCCAATCTAGGATAGCCTGTTCCCTGGTTGGCTCCTCAACGTACTGGTCTAAAAAAAACCATCTCGTACACACTCCAGGAATTCATCCTCCACAGTATTATTGATAATTTGGTTTGGCCAATCTATATGTAGATTAAAGTCACCCATGATTATTGTAGTACCCTTGTTACATGCATCTCTAATTTCCTGTTTGATCCCATCCCGTACATTACCAATACAGTTTTGAGGCCTTTAGACAACTCCCACCAGTGTTTTCTGCCCCTTGGTGCTTCTTAACTCCACCCAGACTGATTCTACATCTTGATTTTCTGAGCCAATATCCTTTCTCACTATTGCTCTCATTTCATCCTTTACTAACAATGCCACCCCACCTCCTTTTCCTTTTTGCCTGTCCTTCCTAAATATCAAGTACCCTTGGATATTCAGCTCCCAGCCTTGTTCACCCTGCAGCCATGTCTCTGTAATTGCTATTATATCATATCCGTTTACATCTATTTGAGCTGTTAATTCATCTACCTTATTATGAATGCTTCGTGCATTCAGATACAGTGCCTTTGGATTTGTCTTTTTAACATTTTTAGACACCTTAACATTTTTTGTACTATGGCTTTATTTGTTTATTACCATTTTTTCTTACCCGGACCCTATTTGTTAGTGCATTCTTTTGTTTGTACGCTCTGTCCCTTCCTGACACAATCTGGTTATCCTTACCCCAATCACTTAAAGCCTGGTTCTACTGATGATTATGATGTGGATTTTCCACACCGTTCACCTGACGAAGGAGGAAGCCTCCGAAAGCTTGTGGAATTTAAAATAAATTTGTTGGACTATAACTTGGTGTTGTAAAATTGTTTACTACTGATGATTGTGAACTGCTCAGAGTCCAATTTCACAATTTACAATCTCATTAGAATAACTTGATCGGATTACAGTTTAGCAATTTAGGCTGTCAGTTATCGATTGCTGTTTTTATGGCCATGATTGATGGTTTCACTGTTCACAGTAATGACAATTCACTTGTGCAAAATAACCCCTCGTGAAAATGCCTAAAAAATGGACCCCATGAATTTGGCAGTGGGACCAATGCCTGCATAGATGGGCGTAGGCTATCCCAATGCCAAATTGATATGCTTCGTGCTGTTTTACACCCAAAAAATGGGAACCACACATATTAACTTCTACCCCAAAGTGTACAAGAGGGAAGAAGAGAGAACAGCGAATAAAGAGACAAGTGTATATATTTTTATTTAAAATTCTGTTTGTAATATTCAATTTATATTTTAACCACTTTTCAACGTCATGAATTCACTAAGGACTTGTAAAACCGGTCAGCCCAACAAAACAAGAGTTTCCCTGAACTCATCAGTAGTTTTAGGGTAGTATATTGAGAAGAGCTATGTCTATTGTGTAAGTCCACAAGTAGCCTCAAGGAAATATTGACAGTACTCCTCTTAGTAACACTTCCATTCAACAAGTTTGGTTTTATCTGTCTTGCTACAGCTATTTGGCTCCTGTAACTATTTACCAGACCTTTTGCATTCCACACAGATTAAAAGTGTTAACATCAAGCAGACGATGACAACCCTCACCAATCTTAAACCTTGGACCACCTACAGTCTGAAAGTTGAACCTGTCATGCCTAACAGCACGACTCATCCTAGTTCAATTGTCTGTGAAACTACAATGGATAATGGTATTACTATTTTCTGCCACTAATACAGTCAGTTCCTCTTAAAGGAATACTCTGGGATAAAACCCTACAACACTCAATTCTTGATTTTCTTTTCTTTCAATTGGAACTGCAATTTCTTTCATTTTCACAGAGACTGGGTCTGCCAGGAGCTCATGTTGTATTGCTAAGCCACATATTCCCAGCCTCTCCCGCTGCTCAACAGTATATGTTCTGGTAGTTTAGGTGGACCACTGGCACTATTCAAAAAGGAGCAGAAGGTTATCTGTGTCCTGGCCAAGATTCCTCCCTGAACCAACACCATCATAAACAGATTAACTAGAAATTGATTCCATTTGCTGCTTGTGGAACCTTGCTGTATACAAATTGAATGGTGAATTTGCTTACAAATCAGTGACTACATTTCAAAAGAAATTCATTGGTTGTGAAGGTTTTCAACGTCTTGAGAATGTGATAAAGTGCTATATTAATGCAAGTTGTTATGTTGTTCTGCACTACAGAATGCTCTTTTGATGTTATGGTTAAGGCACGTTCATGGGACACAATAAGAAAGAAAAAAGTGTTTCTTTCTTATCGTACCCCATGAACGTGCCTTAACCATAATATCAAAGGAGCATTCTGTAGTGCAGAAGAACATAACAACGGCGTGCATGTATATAGCACCTTTAACATAAAATATATCCCAAGGTGCTTCATAGAGGTGTAATCAGACAAATATGGATGCCAAGGCAATGAAGAAGATATTGAGGAATGGGGGGAGGGGTGAGCAAAAGCTGGATCAAAGAGATGGTTTTTAAAGAGATGGTTTTTAAAGAGAGTCTTAAAGGAGGAGAAGCAGGTGGAAAGGTTTAGGGAGGCAGTAATAGTGTATGAGGCCTAGGCAGCTGAAGACTCGGCCGCCAATGGTGGGGTAAAGGGAGAGCAATGCACAAGAGACCAGAGTCAGAGGAACGCAGAGGTCTTTTGGGAGAGATTGTACGGCTAGGGGAGGTTACGGAGATAGCGAAGGATGAAGCCATGAAGGGATTTAAACACAAAAATGATCGTTTTAAATTGGAAGCATAGGGGTCCAGGAGTCAATGTAGGTCAGCAAGGACAGGGGTGATGGTTGAGCAGGACTAGGTGCAGGATACGACATGGGTAACTGAGTTTTTAGGGACAGGAAAATTTCATAGGCCCAAAAAAAACAATCCTTTTTGATTGATGTCACACTCACCTACTGACCTTCTCCTTAATTAAAGGTATGTGTTTGTATCCAATCAAGCATTGCAGCCTACAGGCGGAGGGAGCTGAGGAAGTATTAATCACTTATGGAACCATTGATGTAGTTCTAGTGATTTTAATATTGGCATCAATCTTTGCCCCATGTTACCCATGACATCACAGCAGCACTACAACATCAGCTAGATAAGTTCATTCTTTTTTTGAAATTATTAAAAAAGTAGTCTTTCTGCCATTTGCTTCCATGTTGTGTGTGTATTTTCGTTTAGTTTTCTGATTAGAGTCACCATGTGATGTCATTCTCCTCTCCTTCCCCTGAGCACAGATCGAAACATGGAGCAGAAGCACTTACAAATGATACCATGACATCGGTTAATCAGTGCAAAGCTACACCTTGTGCCTAATAACGGAATCCATTCTTATGCCATGCAGCGGTACAATTTGTACAATAATGCTTTGGCCTCATAAATCTTATCTTCATTCGTTTCAGCTTCCATCAGAACTGGGTTTCAAGCTGTGTGGCCAAATGATACTTCCTACTTATAAATGTTCTACCCCTGTTTCTGTTTGCAGGTAAAGTTCCAGTGTGGCTGATTACTGTGTTGCTTCTAATATCAATTTTTGGTGTCTTTGTTGTGACGATGGGAATTTTCTATGCATCGCTTCATGGTTACAGAACTGTCAGATATATTTTCTTTCCTTCCTACAACCTCCCCGAACACATAAAGGAGGTATGTGTTACTCTACTCATCTATCCCCAGTCCTGATTTACAGGCCATCAAATTTAACGTCATGCAACTTGGCAAATTTAAACAAATTCCAGATATCTTTTTAAAGGTGTGACTTAGAGGTTTACAAAGAGAGGTAAACATTAGAGTTTAAGGATGTGATTTGGTGACCGGAATTTCCTCTGAGCTTCTCCCACTTTGCTGACGTAGCTTCGGCCAGAAGCACAGCAGAAACCCCATTTACACACTGCACTTCCCACGACGTTATGGCAACAAAGTGGGAGCAGCTCCAAGGAAATTCCCGTCCAAAATTGCTTTGGTAGCTGCTAATAATTTTTGTCTTCATTTTAATAAGATTGAAAGTTCAAAGTAACAAGGCTGCAATGTAAGTCTTGCCAGTGCCGCCATGATATACAGTGATGTAGTGCAACAGTCGAGTTTTTCAGACTGGGTGTGGGGGCGATGAGGGAGGAGGGGGGAGTACCTGGCTGTCACAGGATGATTCCGCTTGAAACTTGGAGCTAAAACTTGGGCTTTCTCCCCAGATTACAAACTGCTATTGCTTTCCAGTCACCAGATGGCAACAACCCATAGTTGCCAGCTGCATGCTTTCTGAACAAGCCGTCAACTTTTCAGCCTTCCGTTTGTGCTACTTGGACAGTAGCCCCTATATTCGTTATTCAGGGGTGTTTGAATTCCCCCCATGACTTTGTGCGTTACCTCGTCTGTGGATGCTTAATGTTTCAGCGCACACACAGCAGAGATAGTGTGTAATACATTGTGGGGCATTCATTTGTAATGGGGGTTCCTGCATGAAGGTGGATAAGGAGGCAAATGTATCAGCCGATCTGTACCAGCGATATCCACAAACAGCAACGGATCTCTGAGTCCTACTTCATTTAGCTCATCCACTTCAAATGGGGCTCTGTAAATGTGATTAAGAGAAGTGAGTAGATAAAAATGAAATAACCGCCCTTGAAATATGTCTGTTAAGTATACACCATCCTGTAATATTTGAACACTAGTTTTCACTTTAGATGTGGACATCTGATTGCTTTCTAGACTTCCACCTTCCAATTCATTGGCGGGGCTTCACTTTTTTTAATCCCAGCAAAAACTCTGGATCCCAGTAAATCATCACATAAAACAAGTGACACGCTGGGTATGTTTGTTGGGAGATTATCATTTACACTGAATTGAGAATGACTCATCTGAAATGCTTGACTTTTCTTTTGTACAGTACCTGAAAGAACCTTCATTGAATTCTCAATTCCTGCTGCCCCAGACCAAGAACCTGTATGAAGAATCATTTGACAAGCTCAGTATTATTTCAGACTTCCCAGAGAGGTTTGACAACACAAATGTTGGCGTGAATACAAATATGGAAATGCTTGAGAAACAGCCCACGGAGGAGGAAAATCAGGCAACAGAGGATGAGGAGGAAGAGGAAGGGCCGCAAAATAATAGTAACAGCAATCCTTATGGAAGAATGCAGAAACTACTAGATATTGATGCTTGAAAGAAATGCCACCCACACATCCTCCTCTCTATTTTCGGGAATTTTTATGACACTCGCAAAATTTAGTCCTGTAGGTCTCTTTTGGCTGTACGTGGAGATAGCAATGTACGTGTGATCTGCACTGTTTTCTCACACTTCCTCTTCAGCAGATCATGAAGAATTATCGCTGATCCGAATAAAACTAGAAAATTAGTAATTTATTATATTTTAGCATGATGTGAATGATTGTGAAAAGGTTTTTTGCTGAATTTTGTTGCGACATTTTTATTGCCCCCCTAGCTTTCACCTAGAAATATATTTTTTTGCTTAAAAATATCTTTTTTCACTAATATTCATTTGGATTTAACCTCTTTTACAAAAAATGAAAAATTCCCAATAAAATTTAAAGAAATGGAAAGTAAGGGACTTCAATGTAGCTATTAATATATTAAAATTCTTATATCTGTGCACATTTCTTGTCATCTTTTTCCATTATAAATTCCCCTGTCACATTTATAAAGGAAACTGCCTATGTAAACTTGCCTTGCTGTAATTATACCCTTCCCCCACAAGTGGAGGCGCTGCAATGTCACTACGAGCTGGAGTGTGCAGTTCCAATGTGACAAGTTTACATAGGCACTTTCCATTATAAATGTGGACAGAAGAATTTATAATGGGATATAAAAATAAGGACAGAATGTATGGCTTTAAAATGTGGACTGAATTACATAGAAGTTACAACACAGAAACAGCCCAACCAGTCCATATTAGCGTTTACCCTCCATGCAATCAAATAGTCCTGATGACATTTACCCACCCTGTTCCTATATCCCTTCATCTCCTTTTCCTTCATCCAACTATCCAATCTAATCTTGAGTGTTGACATAGTTTCTGACTCCATCGATAATCCTGGAAGTGAATTGCACAACTTTCTGTGTAAAGAAGTTTCCCCTGCTCTCTGTTCTAAATCTCTTACATTTAATCTTGTATCTATTGCCCCTTGCTCTAAGACCCCTCAGCTGCTGGAAACACTGGTTTAAACTGTCCTGTCCCATCCTTTCATAATTTTAAACACTTCTATCATATTGTCCTGTAACCTGCATTGTTCTAACAAAAACAGACCTCATTATATCTGTGCGCCCTGGTCCAATTATCCTTCGGCCTCTAATCCCACTTCACCTGAAGACTTCACTTGCTCTTGACTCCCAGTGTGCAATGCCACAGGAGATCAACTAGTATTTTATTAATATATGCTACATATAGGATGTATGCTACATAGGATGTGGAAGGGAAGGGAGATGAGTTTTTTTTAAGCTGTGTGTTGTTATGATCCGGAATGCACTACCTGAAAGGGCGGTGGAAGCAGATTCAATGATAACTTTCAAAAGGGAATTGGATAAATACTTGAAAGAGAAAAAATTGCAGGGCTATGGGGAAAGAGCAGAGAAGTGGGACTAATTGGACTGCTCTTTCAAATAGCCAGCACAGGCACAATGGGCAGGATGGCCTTCTTCTGTGCTCTATGATTCTTTGATTCCATATCATGGATATGACTTGGCTTACTGCAAACACTTCAATGCTAGCATCTTCCTCTATGGTCAGATTAGGGAGCATGTCAGTGGAATTGTACCAGAAACAGGTAGCTTACATTTATTGTGTTATTCCACCCTGACTTTTCCCAGTACCATTTTACCATGACCGGCTAACACACAGTATATGTTTTGCACCTGTGTCTGTGGCACACGTGGGACTCTCCAATGTACTGCAGGGAACAAGACAGCAAATTGTTGGGACCGTAATGGAGAGAGAAAGAGCAAGAGACAGAAATTCAAGATTTCAGAAAGAGAGAATCTGATTTGTAAAATGAGTAATAAAAGAGAGCTATTCAGACCCCTTCATCAGAAGAAACTAATGGACAGAAAATCAGATAATACCAAGCAAAATATCTTCTTTTGCATATGATCTGTCAGAGGGTTGAAATGCTAACATTTTTGGATGAACATTTAGCAATGCAATCATTATATGTAGATTGTGGAGAGAGGTGTAGGATTGTTTCTTATTGGCCATCTACCTTCCTTTTACATTATGTAATTGTATAGTCCATCCCAGTATAAATACATTGCAAATGTGAATAATAAAAGTCATGTCTAATATGCATTCAATGAGGAGAGTGCTGATTTGGTTTATCTATCTTCCTCTGCTATGCCACACATACGTGAGCAAAAAGTGCCAGCTTGGCTCAGTGATGAATCTTGCTTTCAATCACAAGGTTGTGGGTTCAAGTACCATTCTGGGATTTGGGCATATAACTTAGGTTGACTTTCTGCTGCAGTACTGAGGGAGTTCTGCATTGTTGAAGATTCCATCCTTCAGAAACATTAAACAGAGGCCTCATCTGCCAGTTCAGGTGGATGTCATGGATCACGTAATTACATCAAGTCTATAGCATAGAAACCGTATGCCCAACTGATCTATGCTGGTGTTTATGTTCCACACGAGTCTCCTCTCACCCCTCTTCATCTGACTCTCTCAGCATACCATTCTTTTCCTTTCCTCATGTGCTTATCTAGCTTCCCCTTAAATGCACTATGCTATTTGCCTCAACAACTCCTTGTGGTAGTGCGTTCCACGTTCTTACCACTCTTTGGGTAAAGAAGTTTCTCCTGAATTCACTATTGGATTTATTGGTGAGTATCTTATATTTATGGCCCCTAGTTTTGGACCCCCCCCATAATTCAAAGAACAACAGAAAGTTCATCCCGTGTCCTCAGCCAACACCACCAAAAAAGCAAATTAACTGGTCGTTTGTCTCATTACTATTTGTGGGATTTTGTTATGTGTAAAATTGCTGCTATGTTTTTCGACATAGCAGAAGTCGCTATATTTCAAAATACCCTGTTGCATTTGATGTGTATTGAGATGTTTCTGAAAGATGGGATAAGGCACTATATGAATGCAAGTCTTTTTATTATTTCTTGCCCAAGATTTTGGGAGGTGACCTATTCCCAGGCTTCTCTCAATGCTACGCTATCGCTAGTCATGGAGGTGCGTGAGAAGTCTAATCTCCTTAACTTTGTACCTTCGTATGGAGAGGTGTTTTGTCTTCTCAATTTTTCCATTCCTTTACTAAAGGTGTTGACTGCTTGCTAGACTATGGCTCCATGGAGACCAGTACCCCTATTGCACCTTGACTACATAGCCATTCTTCATGTGTGAGTTTAGGCATTGTGCTTGACCATATGGGACATTACAGCCAAGTCCAATCCTGTCCTTGCACAAAGTCCACATACATGTACTTTGAACAACAGTTGCTGAATAGTGATCAGGAGCAGAAACTTTGGCTAATTTTCTGCATCCTAATCCAGAAATACTGAAGCCAATTGTAGTGACCCTACAGTAGCCCCACTTGAGATCAGCAAACTCAATACAGACCAGGGATTGAACTTAAGATCTTTCTTGACTGTATGGCCAGCTTAAAAAGGAAATGTGCCTCAGCCACATCGTTGCTCCAACCTGAAGACATTTTTATAAGGGTGAAGTTGTACCCAAATGCTGAAGGCGTGAGGTACATTCAAATTAGTTGGGGATTTAAGGACTATTTTAGGCCCAAAAAAGCTTTAGAATTGATCTGAGGTATATATGGGATTCTGAGATGCTAATTGTTTACTATTTGCGTTAAAACTTTGCACAGCAATTTGTGCACACGAAGCTGTTTCGCCAACCAAACTTGTTCCACTTGGCATAGCCTTCCTCACATGCTGTCTAATGAACTGATCTTTTGATCCTCCCTCAGTAGTGTGAAAACTGTGTGCTTGTGGCTCATGATCATGTGTGCCAGTCGTTCATATTCTTAGCTCTACCAGCACCAAACAAACCAAAGACTCCAAATATTTCATATAGTTTTTGATGCAAATTATATCAGTAAATTATCTACTGAGGAAGTGGATATATATAAAAAAATTAGAGCAACGTTTAATGGTATGAGGATATAACACAGTTATTGGTAAAGTCCCTTGATATATTTTTTAACTCGCATATTTAAAATGTATCCTTTAGTTTTAATTACAGCAAACTCATTCATCTATTCTTCAAGCAACTGTACACTGACCGTATCCTATTTCTAGAAAATGTATGCGGTAAGGTAACCAGTGCTTTGGTACTGGAGTAGGAACCCAGATATCATGAGACAAAATTCCACCATGAGAAATTGTGAAATTGAATTCAATAAATCTCATAGGGGCGAGCACCTGAAAACGATCATTAAAGCTGCCGATTGTTGCAAAAACCTAACTAGTTCATGTCCTACAGGAAAGGGAACCTACCATCCCTACCTGGTCTGGCCGAGATGTAACTCCAGTCCCAAACTACATGCCCTCTCCGAGCTCACCTTGACCATGAGACTCACCTCCTGCTCCCTCAACCCTATTCCCACCAAATTTCCCTTCCTGGCCCCCATGTTAGTTGATATTGTTAACGGTTCCCTCTCCTCAGGTACTGACCCCCTCCCCTTCAAATCTGCCGGCATCACCCTCCTCCTCAAAAAAACTCACCCTTGACCCCTCTGTCCATGCAAACTACCACGCAATCTCCAACCTCCCTTTCCTCTCCAAAATCCTTGAACGTGTTGTCACCTCCCAAATCTGTGCCCATCTTTCCTGCAACTCCAAGTTTGAATCCCGCCAATCAGGTTTCCACCCCTGTCACGGTACTGAAACAGCCCTTATTAAAGTCACAAATGACATCCTCTGTGACTGTGAACTTGGTAAACTATCCCTCCTCATCCTTCTTGAGCTGTCTGCAGCCTTTGATATGGTTGATCACACCATCCTCCTCCAATGCCTCTCCTCCATCGTCCAGCTGGGTGGGACTGCGCTCGCCCGGTTCCATTCTTATCTATCCAGTCATAGCCAGAGAATCACCTGCAATGGCTTCTCTTCCCAATCCCACACTGTTACCTCTGGAGTCCCCCAAGGATCTATCCTTGGCCCCCTCCTATATCTCAAATACATGCTGCCCCTCGGCGACATCATCCAAAAACACTATATCAGGTTCCACGTGTATGCTGACGACACCCAGCTCTACCTCACCCCCACCTCTCTCAACCCCTTCACTGTCTCTCATTTGTCATATAGCTTGATAGACATCCAATACTGGATGAGCAAAAATGTCCTCCAAAATATAGGGAAGACCGAACCCATTGTCTTTGGTTCATGCCACAAACTCCCTTCCCTAGCCACCAACTCCATCCCTCTCCCTGGCCACTGTCTGAGGCCGAACCAGACCGTTCAATACCTTGGCATCCCATATGACCCTGAGATGAGCTTCCAACCACATATCCACTCCATCACCAAGACTGCCTACTTCCACCTTCGTAACATCGCCTGTCTCCACCCCTGCCCCAGCTCATCTACTGCTGAAACCTTCATCCTTGCATTTGTTACCTCTATTATTCCAATGCTCTCCTGGCTGGCCTCCCATCCCCCGGTCCGGGAACGCCTCGATTTGAAAGTTCTCATTCTTGTTTTCAAATCCCTCCGTGGCCTCGCCACTCCCTACAGCCTTCTCCAGCCCTACAACCCTCCTAGAACGGCTGAGTGCACTGGATACCACAAAGTGTTTGGTCCCCCGACAACATCCCTGCTGTAGTGCTGAAAACTTGTGCTCCAGAACAAGCCGTGCCTCGAGCCAAGCTGTTCCAGTACAGCTACAACACTGGCATCTACCCAACAATGTGGAAAATTGCCCAGGTATGTCCTGTCCACAAAAAGCAAGACAAATCCAATCCGGCCAATTACCGCCCCATCAGTCTACTCTCAATCATCAGCAAAGTGATGGAAGGTGTCGTCGACAGTGCTATCAAGCGGCACTTACTCACCAATAACCTGCTCACCGATGCTCAGTTTGGGTTCCGCCAGGACCACTCGGTTCCAGACCTCAATACAGCCTTGGTCTAAACATGGACAAAAGAGCTGAATTCCAGAGGTGAGGTGAGAGTGACTGCCCTTGACATCAAGGCAGCATTTGACCGAGGAGCCCTAGTAAAATTGAAGTCAATGGGAATCAGGGGGAAAACTCTCCAGTGGCTGGAGTCATACCTAGCACAAAGGAAGATGGTAGTGGTTGTTGGAGGCCAATCATCTCAGCCCCAAGACATTATTGCAGGAGTTCCTCAGGGCAGTGTCCTAGGCCCAACCATCTTCAGCTGCTTCATCAATGACCTTCCCTCCATCATAAGGTCAGAAATGGGGACGTACACTGATGCTTGCACGGTGTTCAGTTCCATTCGCAACCCCTCAGATAATGAAGCACTCCGTGCCCGCATGAGCAAGACCTGGACAACATCCAGGCTTGGGCTTATAAGTGGCAAGTAACATTCGTGCCAGACAAGTGCCAGGCAATGACCATCTCCAACAAGAGAGAGTCTAACCACCTCCCCTTGACATTCAACGGCATTGCCATCGCTAAATCCCCCACCATCAACATCCTGGGGGTCACCATTGATCAGAAACTTAACTGGACCAGCCACATAAATACCGTGGCTATAAGTGCAGGTCAAAGGCTGGGTATTCTGCGACGAGTGACTCACCTCCTGACTCCCCAAAGCCTTTCCACCATCTACAAGGCACAAGTCAGAAGTGTGATGGAATACTCTCCACTTGCCCGGATGAGTGCAGCCCTAACAACAATCAAGAAGCTCGACACCATCCAGGACAAAGCAACCCGCTTGATTGGCGCACAATCCACCACCCTATACATTCACTCCCTTCACCACCGGTGCACTATGGCTGCAGTTTGTACCATCCACAGGATGCACTGCAGCAACTCGCCAAGGCTTCTTCGACAGCACCTCCCAAACCCGCGACCTCTACCACCTAGAAGGACAAGGGCAGCAGGCACATGGGAACAACACCACCTGGACGTTCCCCTCCAAGTCACACACCATCCCGACTTGGAAATATATTGCCGTTCCTTCATCGTCGTTGGGTCAAAACCCTGGAACTCCTCCAATTCTTGCCTCTTGCTCATCCCTGATTTTAATCGCTCCACCATTGCCTTCAGCTGTCTAGGCCCTAAGCTCTGGAATTCCCTCCCTAAACCTCTCCACCTTTATGACATTCCTTAAAGCCTACCTCTTTAACCAAGTTTTTGGTCACCTGTCCTAATATGTGGCTCAGTGTTAAATTTTGTTTGAAAACACTCCTGTGAAGTGCCTCGGGACATTTTACTACGTTAAAGGTGCTATATAAATGCAATTTGTTGTTGTTGTTGTTGACTGTTAGCACCCTAAGGACAACTAGGGAAAGGCAATAAATACTTTTCAGTGTTGCACACATTTCAAGAACAAATAAAGAAATGCACCATGATTGACAACTTATTAAAATTGGGAGGCCGACTGAATAAAACTAGTATCCAATCAAAACCTCGACAGCTGGCACCCCTAGGTTTCCTGTGTGGTTTTCTTCTTCATATCTTCACTTGAAATCAAAACTCAGTTTCCAATTCTAACTCAATTTTTCCCAGGACCTCAGAACAATTGTAATTACAGTTTGCCTTTAACATCACCTTAAATGTAGAACAATGAGCCAAGGAGCTTCACAAAGGAATGGATAGCAAGCAGTTATTGAAGAGTTAGGAGGGGTGATTGAAAGGATAGTTGAAAAGTTAGATTTTGAGGCAGCTTTAAAAGACAAAGTGAGAGCAAGCCAGAAGGGTTCAGGTTGGGAGCTGCACAAAACAGAATTGATGTGCCTGGAGGCTCCATCACCACTAGTGTTGGGAGGGGGCGCTTTGCACAGGAGGCCACTTAGCAGACCAAGGCTACTGACTGGGACGTAGTTACAAATGTCGGGTGTAATTAGGTAATGGAAAGATTTCTAAATGTTGAATTTGGTGCACTGAAAAACAGAGAACTGATCGAAGTTGGCAAGGACAGGGTGGCAGGGACACCTCAGAACAGTGGCTGGCAGTGCGGCTGATTCAATTCCTTCCTTGCGTTGCTGGGGGCAGTGTGGCAGTGAGTGTTACTCCGCCGCCTCGCTAGGGGCGGTGTGGGCTGAGTATTGTTGGCGCAGTTTCTCCGCCCCGTCGCTAGGGGCGGTGTGGGCTGAGTATCGATGGCGCAGTTTCTCCGCCCCGTCGCTAGGGGCGGTGTGGGCTGAGTATCGATGGCGCAGTATCTCCGCCGCGTCGCTAGGGGCGGTGTGGGCTGAGTATTGGTGGCGCAGTTTCTGTCGTGCGTCACGAGGGGCAGGTATGGTGTGACCCAGGCCTGGAGGTGTCTGGGCGACATCCTCCGCAATGAACTTAGTTCGTGGCGTATTGTTTCCTGTAAATCACATGGAAGCTGCGGGAAAGCTGTTCTCAGGGGCCGGCGAAGCGAACGAAGGCAGGAAGAGGAGAGCAGCATGGTGCCGGCGCTGCTCTGTGCCTTTCTAACGGCAGCGCTGACGCTCGAAGGTAAGGTCTGGGTTTTGGTTCCCAACACTCATCCCTTCCTGGGCCCTCGGGCTTGTGTTCGAGGACTAGCCGCCACTCCCCCCCCCCCCCGCCCCCAACTATACTGAGGCTCAAACCCGACGGTCCTCAGCCCGGAATTCAAGTGTGCGGCGGCGTCCTGTTTATTTTAAAACTGATGATTTTTAATTTAATTTTTGTTTAACTTAAATAGTTTAAGGCTTCAGATTTTTCTTTAATCTGCTTTTATTCTCCTCTTGGGCTAAAGCGTGTGTTGAACACGTAGCCTCGCCCCTGTGATTAAAAACAGAAAATACACGGGGAATTAGTCAAACAGGGTATGGAAAGAGAAATAGAGAGGGAACGAAAGATTGGATGAAGAGAAAAAAAGAGACAAAGTTAAATTAAGGGAAAAAATTAGAGATTTTAAAAATGTCAAATTTTAAGAACAATTTACTACCTGAAGGAATGAGACTCCATGGTTTAAATTGTTCAATTTCTGGGCCAGAGAGGTTGATTGGCACTTCATTAACAATAATCATGTTGTTAAAGTACTTATGCTCTTAATTATCAGACTTAACTTTGTGGTGAGTTTAATGTGCAATTAATGTGCCAATCCAGCAAGATCTTAAAAATAACGAGGAGGCTAAGGGCGCGATACTGTTTGTGTGAAGCAAATGGCAGAGCAATGTAAATTTATGTAAATTCTGGAGATTCGCAACTCGCCATTCACATACGCCATTATTTTTACAGCAAGATCCGACCCAATATTTCTGTTTTTTTCCCCTCCAATTTTTTCTTCTGCCCTAAAAGTGCTGTTTCATGTTTGGATATGGTGCTGCCAGCCATCTGGTGCCTCATCGAACTGGTCACTCTTCAGGTGTGAGCCTCGATGCAGGGTGGAGAGCATGATAATCGAGCACAATTTGATCCTCACTCAATGTGTACATTCAAGCAGTAGTCACTGGACAGTGATCAAGAATGGGAGTCTTGTTGATTTGTATTTCATTCCCTAGCCTAGAGGCACTAAGATAAATTGTAGTGCCGATACTGTTGATGACCTAAAGAATTAATAGATTGTAGAAAATAAATCATCAAGGCTGCACTTTGACTTCCAAAAAGCATTTGACAACTTCTATGTGAAAGGATACCATTTAAACTTCAAGTCGTGGAGATTCACATGAAAACTTGATATTAGATAAGAAACTGTCTGAAGGGTAGGAAGGAGTTTTCTTATCGGCAGGATAATAGGCTAAAAAATTTTTTGTGGGTCTACCATTCTGCTGCTAGAAAAATCGAGTCAGATTTAGTAGGGTAAACAAAGAACTGTAGTTCGTGGATTTCAATCCCCTTAATATCTAAATTTAAGCGCCAGTGTAAAAGCAACCGCAAATTGGTCAAATTCGCAGACTTATCAAACTAGGAGGGGGGTGTTAAATCTGGGATGGCAACTCAGTAACTACAAAATAAGTTGATCAAAATCTTTAGGGTAGAAAAATGACAGGTGAAATTCAGTCAGGATAAGTATAAAGTAGGAAGACAATGTGGATGTCACAAGTGCTGCATGAATGGTGTTGAAATAGCTCAGGTTGTGTCTCACCGAGAGCACTGTGTCCATTCTACCTCACCGAGAGCACTGTGTCCATTCTACCTCACCGAGAGCACTGTGTCCATTCTACCTCACCGAGAGCACTGTGTCCATTCTACCTCACCGAGAGCACTGTGTCCATTCTACCTCACCGAGAGCACTGTGTCCATTCTACCTCACCGAGAGCACTGTGTCCATTCTACCTCACCGAGAGCACTGTGTCCATTCTACCTCACCGAGAGCACTGTGTCCATTCTACCTCACCGAGAGCACTGTGTCCATTCTACCTCACCGAGAGCACTGTGTCCATTCTACCTCACCGAGAGCACTGTGTCCATTCTACCTCACCGAGAGCACTGTGTCCATTCTACCTCACCGAGAGCACTGTGTCCATTCTACCTCACCGAGAGCACTGTGTCCATTCTACCTCACCGAGAGCACTGTGTCCATTCTACCTCACCGAGAGCACTGTGTCCATTCTACCTCACCGAGAGCACTGTGTCCATTCTACCTCACCGAGAGCACTGTGTCCATTCTACCTCACCGAGAGCACTGTGTCCATTCTACCTCACCGAGAGCACTGTGTCCATTCTACCTCACCGAGAGCACTGTGTCCATTCTACCTCACCGAGAGCACTGTGTCCATTCTACCTCACCGAGAGCACTGTGTCCATTCTACCTCACCGAGAGCACTGTGTCCATTCTACCTCACCGAGAGCACTGTGTCCATTCTACCTCACCGAGAGCACTGTGTCCATTCTACCTCACCGAGAGCACTGTGTCCATTCTACCTCACCGAGAGCACTGTGTCCATTCTACCTCACCGAGAGCACTGTGTCCATTCTACCTCACCGAGAGCACTGTGTCCATTCTACCTCACCGAGAGCACTGTGTCCATTCTACCTCACCGAGAGCACTGTGTCCATTCTACCTCACCGAGAGCACTGTGTCCATTCTACCTCACCGAGAGCACTGTGTCCATTCTACCTCACCGAGAGCACTGTGTCCATTCTACCTCACCGAGAGCACTGTGTCCATTCTACCTCACCGAGAGCACTGTGTCCATTCTACCTCACCGAGAGCACTGTGTCCATTCTACCTCACCGAGAGCACTGTGTCCATTCTACCTCACCGAGAGCACTGTGTCCATTCTACCTCACCGAGAGCACTGTGTCCATTCTACCTCACCGAGAGCACTGTGTCCATTCTACCTCACCGAGAGCACTGTGTCCATTCTACCTCACCGAGAGCACTGTGTCCAGTTTTCTTCATCACGACACAAGGGAACCATTCAAGCCCTGGAGGTTTCGAGAAGAACCACAGATCTAACATCAGAGACTGAATTATTTGGAAAGACTGGAGAAACTTGAGGTTTTCAGCTTTGAAAGGAGGTGACTGAAGTTGACCGTGCAGAGTTGGATGATAGTACTCACAATGGAAAAGGCAAATTTAGGACATTAGTTAAAACTAAAGTGTGACAGTAAGACCACAGGGCATAGGTTCAAACTATTGAAAGGCAAATTGAGATTGATATCAGGAAGTTTTCACAAATGGAATGAACTTCCAGGTAGTGTTGTAGAGACAAAAACCCTGGAATCATTCTAGAAACATTCTAGATGGATGAGTTAAGAAGGGCCAAATGGCCGCCTTCATTTTTATCTGTTTTCTGACCACTGTCACTAGTGGTTTATTTAATGTAACTCAGTTGTACATTAATTTTTTTCTCACTTTTTATATATTTAGTAATGCTGTGACCTTACAGAATTCATTGTTAGGGTTCTTAGTTTTTATGGATCCCTCTGGGACCTTTGCAAAAGGAAACAAATGGAGCTTGATGGAGGTTCATCAGGAAGCTGAAGTGAAAAGAGATAATATTAGGAACATACAACAGGTTGATCTGAAAAATAGGGATTGTTTTGTGTGTAATCCTTCATCAAAATTGACCTCCTGAGTTCTGTTGAGAGCATTAACCTTTTTCAGATGCTGATTGACCTGTTATGTTTTTCTACCATTTTCTGTTTATAACCAGATTTGCAGTTTTTTTTGTGTATCTATGGTCAAGCTATTTATCCAAATGTCATTTATTTATCGATCAGCAAACTGAACTAGTTTGATGGGCATACATACATGAAATTAGTCATGTGGTACATTCTGACTTTGGGTTCAATGCAGCAATCCTGTTTACACTAACGTCAGACTGCCTATACCATACACTATGTGACTACTGAGTAATAATTTAATTTTTTTTAAAAACTAACTCTCTAATACACATTATAAAGAGACTTTAAGAAGCTGATAATGAAGTTAAGGCAGTATTGCAATCTTGAGATTTAACTAATGTTTGTAAATACTACAAATCACAAAAGTGAAGTTATCAGAACAGCTCCAATTGTGCTTTGTAACTCATTAGCAGTCATTAAGTGTTCTGGTTGAAGAAATCTGTTCTGTATGGCAGTTGTTTAAAAGCTAGATGCATGTGTTCAGCCTACTTGTCATGCTGAGTTCTGCACTTTGTCCTGGTTCCTGACTCTGAGGTCAGGGATAGGGAGTTCCACATAGAAATCTTTTTAAAGAAGCACTTGGTAAAAATGAAACTATATTTCTCTTAGTAATGAAATTGCAAGTGCCTCGACTATCTGCGGTCCAACTGTCTGCCTTCTCAATTATCCAATAGAATCTTTGCAGGGCAAAATCTTGCATGAGACATCTTATTCCACCGCCCACCACTATCTTGTCTGATGTAAATCAACCCAAGAAGGTTACTTTTGTTATTTGTATTGTAGTTGTCTTCATTCCTATGCCTACAGTACATGTAAAGACTAATATTTGGGTACTCATTGTATACCAATTTCCATTCACCAGTAAGGTGACCCAGTCATGGCAGATAATGGAGGTTCCACTGTAAATTCCAGAAAGCAGAATTTTTTTTCTCAATTATTAACTTGATCTCTTCCCTCATAATGACAATCTGTCAGATACATGGGGTTACATATTTGATACTGAGCGTGAACTGCAGTTGCTCCACTTGTGATTAATTTAGATTTTTTTCCTAAGGCAGAATAGGTGGATTGTCCAGATTGATTACTGTATCTGATGTTGCATTACTCAGACCAATGTTTTTTGTGTTTGTTGTTTTGAGGGTATGAAATTCTTCGATTTTCTCCTTGGTACTTGTGCCAATTGTAGCCAAGAATCAGACATATGATCTGCTCGCAGACTTCTGCCAGTGCTGCTGTAAGCCATTCACCAAAGGTGTGCGACATTAACCCAAGGATGTGTCTCCCTCGTTTCCATCTCCCCCGCCCCATCTTGTATGAGTGTGCGTCTGGCCTCCACTTGGCACCATCCTGTAAGTTGAGGTTAGCAGCTCAGTAATATGGCGAGAACAAACAATCAGGTTATCAGTGCATAATGCTATTGCTATTAATCTTGGTTTTAATTTGTCCCACAAAAGGGAAGAAAGGGAGTGTCTCTCTTTATGTAAAAATCTTGTTAATAAAAGAAGTCTCTTGTTTAGGGGAGGTAAAAAACCATTGAAGTTGAGAAATGTTAATTACTTTGATGTGCATATGACATTCAGTGTCTTGTATTTATTTTTGGACAGTGTTTGGAGAAATACAGTCCCCAACAAATATACAGATTCATGCTTTAAATCTAAAGTATCTGCTTAAATGGGATGATGAACAGAGAAGCAATTACAGTATGAAATATACTGTACAGTACAGAAGGTAAGCCAATAATTGCCATTTCTAAATTGAGTGTTTTAACATCTTACATTTCTATAACTCTGATCACATACAGAAAGATATCTTATAGCACTTTACAGAGCAGAATTAAAAAATGGAAGTATGTGGCAGGGAAAGTGGGAAACAAAGATGGATAGGGGCCAAAAATGATGTCAAAGAGAAGGGTTTTCCAGAAGATGGCAGGGCAGAAGGAACAAAGGGAGAGTGCAAGGGGCCTAACAGTTAGCAGATGCCAATAGTAAAGTGAAGGCAGCGGGGAATGAAGTTTAAACCAGTTTAAAGGAGTAGAGGGCGTGGGAAGGGGCATATGGCTGGAAATGATCACTGAGGTAGAGTAAGACAAACCTATGAAAGGATTTGAAAACAAGAGAAAATCTTAAAATCAATTCAGCAGGGCACAGGGAACCAGTGGAGTTTCACCAGAACAGTGCTGATAGGAGTGCAAGATTTAATGCAGGTGAGGATGTTTTAGTTTGCAGCCTGTGAAGGTAAGGAGGCTAGCAAGAAGAGATTGGAGCAGTCAAGCCTTGATGTGATAAAGATGTGGTTTAGGGTTTCAGCAGAGTGGGATTGAGGTAGTGATAGAGTTGAGTGATTAGGAAGGCCTTGTTTGTACCCTAGGAACGTGTGAAGTGTTTTTTGACTAAGTGTTCTGACAAAAGGTCTTTGACGTGAAGTGTTAACTCTTTCTTTCTCCACAGATGCTGCCTCACTTGCTGAGCTTTTCCAGCATTTTCTGTTTTTATTTCAGATTTCCAGCATCCGCAGTATTTTGCTTTTGTTTGTTTTTTTTATTATTGTATACAAATCTCTAAAGCGAGTGACGAACAGTCTGTTTTATATATAAATATAAAATTTACAATGCAGTTTGTCTATGTCTCCAATGATGTCTGCAACTACAGGCCAGTCAGTTTAACCTCAGTGGAGGGGAAGCTTTTAGAAACGAAAACCCAGGACAAAATTAATAGTCACTTGGACAAACTTGGATTAATAAAGGAAAGCCAGCACGGATTTGTTAAAGGCAAATTGTGTTTAACTAACTTAATTGAGGTTTTTGATGAGGGCAATGCGGTTGATGTGTATATGGACTTTCAAAAGATGTTTGATAAAGTGCCACATAATAGGCTTATCAGCAAAATTGAAGCCCATGGAATAAAAGGGGTAGTGGCATAGATATGAAATTGGCTAAGTGACAGGAAACAGTAGCGGTGAACGGTTGTTTTTCGGACTGGAGGAAGATATACAGTGGTGTTCACCAGGGGTCAGTACCAGGACCACTGCTTTCTTTGATCTGTTAATGACTTGGACTTGGGTGTACAGGGCACAATTTCAAAATTTGCAGACGACGCAAAATTTGGAAGTGTAGTAAACAGTGAAGAGGATAGTAATAGACTTCAAGAGGACATAAACAGGTTGGTGGAATAGGCGACACATGGCGGATGAAATTTAACGCAGACACGTGCAAAGTGATACATTTTGGCAGGAAGAATGAGGAGAGGCAATATAAACTAAATGGTACAATTCTAAAGGGGGTGCAGGAACAGAGAGATCTCGGGAATATTTTCACAAATCTTTGACGGTGGCAGGACAGGTTGAGAAAGCAGTCAAAAAAGCATATGGGATGAGGGGGGTTATCTTATGAGGAAAGGTTAGACAAGTTGGGCCTGTATACACTGGAGTTTAGAAGAATGAGAGATGATCTTATTGAAACATATAAGATCCTGAGGGGACGAGAAGGGGTAGATGCTGAGAGGATGTTTCCCCTTGTGGGAGAGACTAGAACTAGGGGCCACAGTTTAAAAATAAAGGGTCTCCCATTTAAGATGGAGATGAGGAGAAATTTTCTCTGAGGGTCGTAAGTCTGTGGAACTCCCTTCCCCAGAGAGCGGTGGAGGCAGGATCATTCAATATTTTTAAGGCTGAGTTGGATAGATTAACAAGGGAGTCAAAAGTTTTTGTAGATAGAGTAGGTAGAAAGTAGGGTTGAGGTCACAATCAGATCAGCCGTAATCTTATCAAATGGCAGAGCAGGCTCGAGGGGCCGAATGGCCTACTCCTGCTCTTAATTCGTATGTTTGTTTGGGATCCTGGGTTTTATAAATAGAGGCAGAGAGTACAAAAGCAAGGAAGTGATGATGAACCTTTATAAAACACTGATACGGCCACAACTGGAGTATTGTGTCCAATTCTGGGCACCGCACTTTAGGAAGGATGTGAAGGCCTTAGAGAGGGTGCAAAAAAGATTTGCTAGATTGGATCCAGGGATGAGGGACTTCAGTTACGTAGATACACTGGAGAGGCTGGGGTTGTTCTCCTTAGATCAGAGAAGGTTGAGGCGATTTGATAAGTGTTCAAAATCATGAAGGGTTTCGATAAAGTAAATAAAGAGAAACTATTCCTATTGACGGAAGGGTCGAGAACCAGAGGACACAGATTTAAGGTTATTGGCAAAAGAACCAATGGCGAGGAAAAGCTTTTTTATGCAGCGAGTAATGATGATCTGGAATGTGCTGCCTGAAAGGGTGGCGGAAGCGAATTCAATCATGGCTTTTAAAAAGAAATTGGATAAATACTTGAAGGGAAAAAAGTTGCAGGGCTATGGAGGAAGAGTGAGGGAATGGGACTAACTGGATTGCTTTGCTCTTACAAAGAGCTGGCATGGGCTTGATGGGCCGAATGGCCCACTGTGCTGTAACCACTCTATGATTCTAAGTCAGGTTGCTGATGCTGTAAACTATTTCAGTTCATGTAAGGTTTGTTCTTTTTCCTTAGTTACAAGGATCCATGCAAAAAGAGCACTTTTTTTCTGTTAAACTTATCACCATCAATTTACCATGCTGACCACCTGTCTTCCTCCTCATTAGTGTTCATCTTAGCGCTCCAGGACCAGAAATCTATCTTTGGCTTTGCCTCAAAATTGTAAAACCAAAATGGCAATGTCAGTAGGTCAGAGTCTAAGACGCAGCAGAATCTGGCAGCAAGAAAAACCCCAGGGGAAACTCTGATTTATGTTGAAGAAACATTTTCCTCCACCCAACCCAGTGAGAACTGACATCACACAGCCAATGGTCAGACAGTTTGAAGCAGATGAAGATGTGAAGAACTGGGGTATCGAGCTCCAGTCCCTGGTTTCTCATCACTAAACTTTCCCCTTTCTGAGTTGGGTGGGGATATTATAAGAAGTTACTTTCTTCTTGCTCCTTTTTCCCCCTGGTGTCCCCACCGAAGGATCTGTTCAGCGCCATCGCCTTTTGCTCACGGGCAGTGATCGTATGGGAGTTGGAGGCAATTATGGTATTTTCATTTTCCTCCCAATTTAGCCAGCTATTGTTAACTCTGCACTACTGTTCCTGCCACCCAGCCCTATAATCAATCCTCATGCTATTTTGGCAAGAGATGGGGCTAGGCAGGTCCAGTGCTAACTACTCTCAGCAGCTCTTCACTGCTGCTCTGGACATTTGGTACACAAGAATAATATAGGATGAGAAAAGACCAATTGGCCCACAAAAGGTGGTCTGTTTATTGCTGTAACTCTCCCAGGCTATCATCCAGGTGCATTTTAATTCCTCTGATATATTTTAATATCTATGAACCTGCCTGTCAGTTTACTCTATGCGTTGACCGTCCTTTGTATAAAAAAGATTTTCCTAATATTTTAAAAATGTATTTTCAACTAATTTAAACTTATGTCCTCTGTTCCTACCAGCCTGCCCTCCTTGGAGGCACAACAGGTAAACCACACAATGAACAGTGTGTAAGTATCAAAACTTTGTGAGGATAACACAAACTTAATCATCACAGTAAAATCCGCCTTTGATGATGATGTGGATTATAGTACTCAAATCACAATTTCCAAAAGTAAATTGCATGAAGCCTGCTTTTTCTATTATTTGTACTAATCAGTACAAATTGGTTATGCTAATCAGGTTTGAATTTCTCCTATTGCTGACACCTCTTTTTGCATAGACCTACTAATCATCTTAATTTAACTTTTCTCCTATTGCAATTCATACATATTTGCTGCATAGCTGATGTGCTGGTTCAGAGCTGATAGATCTGTATACACAAGACAAGTCTCCGCCAATAAAGCAGCTGTTATGCTGCTGCTTTAGTTTGGATCCTGGGGGATCAGCCTCTGTCATGTGGCTCCAGACGATTACACTGCTAAAGACAGCTGCCATTTTGCGGCAGCAGACTCCAATGATGACAAACTGGTACTGAGTGTGGTGCTGCTCAGTTCTTTAAAGTGGAAGAGCATCGTTGTTGAATGGCTGAGCAGAGCAGATGGGCAATTAAACAGCTGGTTGGTCAACTATGTAAAAGCTTCAATTTTGAAATCAGCTAACAGGATCAAAATATTGCTCATCTTCAGTATTTTTGAAGTTTGATCAGTATAGGATGTTTATATAGTTTACCGATCAGCTGTTCCCAACTATTCAATGTTGCTACTTACCAGTACTTTAAATAGCTGAGCAGCAGTCTACTCCAAGTGCCAGTTTTGAACAAATTGTGGTCATGTTACACTTAGAGCGAAAATAATTTTATTTTTATCTCCCACTTTTTAACAATAATAAACAATAACCATAAAACAAACCAATCCGATTGCTCCGATATGTAAGCATGTTACCTATCTCACTCTGCCCCACCTGAGTGTTCCCCAGGCCTATCCTGTTCCACCTCATCTTTGTGGCTCACTTATTCTGGCTCAGCTCCTGACCAGCACCTGTATTCAGGTTCACTGTGAGCAATGCCACGCGATCCTCTTGTTAGTTTGTAATAGTGGCATGGCTGTGTGGTGTGTTATCGACTAAAGCAGCACTTATCTAATTTTTCTTCAACTGGCCAGAGAAGAAAGCCAGCCTTTGTCTACTAAATGAAGTCAAGTTTATCATTTACAGAATTGTTGCTTGTTTCTTCATAGTGCCATTGGAGTCTGGAAAGATGTGAAGGGATGTCAAAGCATCAGCCGTACAGAGTGCGATTTCACTTCAAAAGACATTCTCTTTCTTGGGAAATATATCCTGCGTGTACGAGCACAGCGAGGGAGTCAAAAATCAGCCTGGTTGAAATCAAAACCATTTACTCCCTTCAAGCAGAGTGAGAAAAGTTTTAAAGATAAAATTCAAAGTGTTTGGGTCCACAGTGGCTTTTCATCTCTAGGATCTGCGTTCAAGCAGAGCCAAGACTGATGGGGTGCAAATCTGTCCCCTAGGATCCTACATTATATGTATATTCTGTATATGGCAAGTTTTTCTGCCTCAACACTAAAAAAGTCTTTTGTGATACTTAAGCAAAGATGTTTCAAGATCAAAAAATATAGTCTATATACTGTATTTTGCAGTATAATGTACTCATGTAAGGTATACTTTTATATGCTTCAGGGCTGTACACTTAAGCTGAGCACATAAGTGAATTATTCAATTTCTGGTTTGTTAGCTTGTGATAAGAGGGTCCAGTGCTGCTGTATTGGTTTGCTGTTTGCTGCTTTTTTTTAATGAATTTTGTGCTAGTCAAGGTTGAGGGATGCTAATTTTTTGACAATGGGATTTTTTTTTTATTCGTTCATGGGATGTGGGTGTCACTGGCGAGGCCAGCATTTATTGCCCATCCCTAATTGCCCTTGAGAAGGTGGCGGTGAACTGCCTTCTTGAACCGCTGCAGTCCGTGTGGTGAAGGTTCTCCCAAGTGCTGTTAGGTAGGGAATTCCAGGGTTTTGACCCAGCGACGATGAAGGAACGGCGATATATTTCCAAGTCGGGATGGTGTGTGACTTGGAGGGGAACGTGCAGGTGGTGTTGTTCCCATGTGCCTGCTGCTCTTGTCCTTCTAGGTGGTAGAGGTCGCGGGTTTAGGAGGTGCTGTCGAAGAAGCCTTGGCGAGTTTCTGCAGTGCATCCTGTGGATGGTATACACTCAGCCACAGTGCGCGGTGGTGAAGGGAGTGAATGTTTAGGGTGGTGGATGGGGTGCCAATCAAGCGGGCTGCTTTGTCCTGGATGGTGTCGAGCTTCTTGAGTGTTGTTGGAGCTGCACTCATCCAGGCAAGTGGAGAGTATTCCATCACACTCTTGACTTGTGCCTTGTAGATGGTGGAAAGGCTTTGGGGAGTCAGGAGGTGAGTCACTCGCTGCAGAATACCCAGCCTCTGACCTGCTCTTGTAGCCACAGTATTTATATGGCTGGTCCAGTTAAGTTTCTGGTCAATGGTGACCCCCATGATGTTGATGGTGGGGGATTCGGCGATGGTAATGCCATTGAATGTCATGGGGAGGTGGTTCGACCCTCTCTTATTGGAGATGGTCATTGTCTGGCACGAATATTACTTGCCACTTATCAGCCCAAGCCTGGAAGTTGTCCAGGTCTTGCTGCATGCATACAGACATGTGTCTGTACTATGTACTCTCAGCCCAGATGTAGTATGATTAGATGCAAAGAAAATCTCCCTCTACTCTGCTTCAGCCCCTCAAGCTACTGCAACAGTATGATATTTTTCCATTTGCTGCACTATCCATTCTGTGATGTGACCTGACTGAGTGAGATTGCCAAATTAGGAGTACTTAGGGTCCATGATTACCAGGAACTGGTTGAGATTGTTCAAACTTATTTCACATCGGAACCCTTGAAGCCATCAGACTGGCTGGAGGGTCCTGTCCTACACCATGTGTCACTCAGCCTCCTAGTTGAGTCGGCTTCACGGTGGACATATCTCCATCAAAGCCCCTCACCTGCGGACTTAGGTTAGGAGTTGAAGCTTGATGTACAGTATTGGACTTGGATGGCTAGAATATCTAAAGTGGATGTTCCGGTTAAGCTGTCATGTGTAATACTTTCACTATGTTGAAGTCAAATGTCTTCTCCGGTGATCTGATGATGAATGATAGCTACTGGACGGATAAAAGAACGTGCAAGTGGTAGTTTAGTTTGGAGACTGTTACACATGATGAGGCATGTTAGACATCTGGCTGAGCAAAAAAAGAAGTCAAGATTTTCATCCCCTCTGTCTGACTTAGGTAGGATCCCAGTCCCAGACGTAAAGGTTCTCTGCACTAGAGGTCTAGCCCATTGCGTCACATGTTCCCCAAAGCCACTTTTTGATACAAGTTGTATAAAATGAAATGGTATAACCTCATTGCAAACTCATGGAAACCTGTAAAGTAATTGTAATTGTGGGTGGGTCCAGAGTTTTGAACTCCTGACTAAAATGGATAATTAGTCAGGATCAGATTGTAAATAGGCTTGTAATAGTTTTGTAATGAGATTCAACTTTATAGAATAGCTGAATTGTTCATGTTTTCTGAAATGTTAATTTTTTATTTACCTGTTTTATGTGTACTAATTTATTGTAATTCTGCATTTGATTGTTGAATTGTAATATTTTTTTCTTTAAATTACAGATGAAATTGGTCCTCCATCGGTACATGTAAAATCAAAAGGAGATTTGCTTAATGTCCACATTTACAACCCCCAAATGGAAAATAACGAATCCATACTGAAGTTTTATGAAGACATTGTATACAGGATATCTTTCTGGAAAAATGATTCTTATGAAACTAGAAATGTATGTTCTGTGAAGTAGAGTTGCATTATATATAACATGTTAACCTCACAAAAGAAAAATTAATAGTTCAAGTTTCTCTCTTTCCCACCCATTACTAGGTTATGGTGCTATAGAGCACAAACAAACTTTCTTTATATTAAATGTTTAAATATGTATTTAGTAGTGCTTGAAATGTAGGATGTGCTCTTGTTAGATTTGTTTTAATTGGGGGAAGCAGGGAAGGTTCAGCCAGTCATTATCCTGGAACAGCTACGGAAGAATAGTTTGTGTTTGCCATCTGGAATGATACTGAGCTAAGTGAATTTGATGGTGTTAAAAATAAGTAGAACTATCAGACTCCATCAGGAAAAATGTTTAATTGATTTTAAACAAGGGTAAGACAGTTGGGGCCCATCAAGCCTGTCCCATCCAGTTGACAGTACAACTTTGCAAAACCCCAGCAATGCTTTCTCCTGAGAGGCTAATTTACCACAAACTCTGGAAAATTCCTCGCTGATTCCCTAAGACAATTAAACAAGCTCCAGGAGACCTTGGTTGCCTGTAACTTACTACAATTACAGCTAACTAGCAATTTACAACAGGGTTAATAATATTAGTTGATTTTAGCAATCCTAAAATGGACGTGTGTGTGTGTGTGTGTGTGTGTGTATATATATATATAGAGAGAGAGAGATAGAGACTGCTTCCTACATCAGTGTGTTTCTAGTCCAAACAGAGAAATATAGCTTGATTTAATTCTGGGAAATAAAATGGGAAGGATGAGTGGAGGAGAACAATTAGGAATTAGTGACTATAACATAGTTGGGTTCATTGTGAAAATAGAAAAAGATAATGAACAGTAAGAAATGAGGATGTTTAACCTAAAATAACAACAGAAAATGCTGGAGACAATCAACTCTTTCTCTCCACAGATGCTAACATTTCAGGTTGATGACCTTTCATCATGTTTAACCTATCTAACCTGACTCTTCAATCCCATCGTTTTTTTTTAAACCTTCAATTAAATACCTTTAAGTAAATAACCCTAACTTTTTGGAGCCTATCCATGCAAGTAAGAGATTTGAATCATCCTGGTAGACCTCCTGTACAACCTCACTGGAAACTCAATGTCCTTCACGATGTGCAGGGACCAAATCTGGACACAGTAGTCCCAAGTTCCAACATACTAGAACCTTATATAGCTTAAGTATAATACCTTTGCTATTGCTGTTCCCAGCAATATAAACTAATCACACTTTGCTTTCCCTCCAGCCACCTCACACTGCTTGGGTACCTATAAAGAGCAATCAACTATTACCCCCAGATCTATTACTTGATCCGTTACCTTTAATAGGTATCCCTGCATGGTATACACATACCTGGAGTTTCCTAACTTGACGTGCATGGCACTTAACTTATCCGCATTAATTGATAAATATCATAAAAATGCTTTCAAGACCACTTAATTTCCACCAAGACTGCTTGCTTCCAGCTCTGTTGAAAAGCATGTTTGTGTTGATATGATTGGACTTGGCAGTGTTGTCTTGTACAGTCAAATAGCCTGCTGACACTCTTGAGGTTTAATCTCATATAATCTTGAGGAAATTGTTAGTATTCACTTTATAATTCCCAAATTCCTGTCATTTTATAGTTTTTGGTGGAAAACTTGGTTTCTGTTTTACATATTTTCATACAATAATTTTACTCAGACTGCTTTCCTCCTCATTAGTCATTGAAAACATTGCTATGGACTGGATTGAGATAGTGCAAACTCATTTCACTTAGAAACCTTCCAGCTGTCAGAAAGGACATTATCCATCAGCAAGTCATAGTTAGTGTTGCGAATCGTCGCCTAGATGCCCTTCTATTTTTTCAATGAAATAAACTTGATAGCACCCTTTTCTTTCCTAGCCATGAATGCTTTGGATTGTTAATATGATTTTGTTTTCTGGTCTCAGGAAGCAGACCACAACATATCCCATTAGGAGAACATATAGTATTTTTGTTAATGCTTCACTTTAGACATTTAAAATCAGTACACCCTCATCTCTTGCTATGTGCATCAGTGTTGACTGGTTGGAATGCAACAGTATATCACTCCAAAAGCACTCTGCACTAAACTGCATTAACCCATGAAATTGATTTAAATTGTCTTTGTAGAGTCAAATGCTTTTAACCTGAATACTGCATTAGACTGAATCCTTTGCATAGGAAAAAAATATTACAGCAAAATGAGCAATGTGTTAAATGGAATGTTTATTACTTGTTTGAATTACAGATGAAAAACAGCACTGGTAAAGTGGTGCCACTCAAACTCGAACCTTGGACCACATACTGTCTGCGCGTTCAGGCTTTCAGCACTACATTTAATCGACTAGGACAGTTTAGTCCAGTTGTATGTGAAAAGACCGATGGTATGATTTTAATTACTTCTCTTTAAAATAGTAGTGGTAGACAGCATTGTCAAATTGACATTCCCCCGCCCCCCCCAAATCATCATTTGATATATTTAATTCTCTTGCCTCTCGTGCATTTGCACCACATACCAATTACCTGGCCAAGTGAGCGAGCAGGCCATTGTTCCGTTTGCACATTAACTTCATAGCGTAACTTGTTTGTGCTCCCATTCAGGCCAGGTTCATGGATGAACATACTGCTTTTGTTGTGGCAGTGGAATGTTCCTTCTGATTAAAATATATGGTCTTCCCAGTTGAAGGGAAGCTGTGCTGTGGGCTGTCAATAGAAGGTGGTCTGGTCGCACAAGCATTTGTGTTTCACAGGATTGGTAGTCTACTCGGTTTATTCAGTCTTGGTCAGACTGTCAGCTGGAGTATTAAAAAGAAACCTAATGGGAAAGAGGGAAAAAAATGATCTCTGTTTCAGCTTTCTTGAGTTATGCTACCCGCTGGCAGATTATTTTGCCCACCAATCTCGCTACGTCTACAGCTTAGACTCTCCCACCCTCCATTTTGGAGGAAAATCTGTGGTGATGAATTATCCATCCAACAGCAGTTTTATAATAAAATCATATTAGTTTGTATCACTTATTACTGTAAAATTGTTCTCATGCCATAAGCAAGTGAAAAGGTAAAACTGATCATGTTTCTAATTTTCTTTAGGTACTATTCTGCTGTGGCAGATTGGTGTCGCCTTCCTCATTTCACTAGCAGTTGTTTTTGTTGTGGTAGTGGGATGCTCCTTCTGTATACATCACATGTACAGATGCATAAAGTATGCCTTCTTTCCCCCACACACTTTGCCAGAACATATACAAACGGTAGGTTTCTTGTTTTACATCTGGACTTCAAATTTTGATTTTTTTTCAGCTTAAAATGTTTTTAAAGGGGAGGTGAGGAAATAGTAGAATTCATTGTATAAAATGTTTAGAAATTTAATACAGGTTTATGCAAACTACAGTAAATGTACTTTTTTTTGGATTCGTGAATATGGCATGTTATTCACATGCTAAAGTTACCAATTGCTGAGTTTTGAGGAGGACCTTTTTTGTCCTTGCTGAGTAAACTCTGGCCTTGTTTAGTGTGTTGACTTCTATCTTGAGATGAGAAGTGGCCACGTAACTTGTCATTTAAATGTGTACATTCAAGATATTAAGTCTTATGGGCATTATGATTTCAGTAGGGGATTTATTGTCAGATTGTAGAAAGCCCAACATTTGGAATTTATAGTTGGAGGTTTACTTTTTTTTATTTGTTCATGGGATGTGGGCATCGTTGGCGAGGCTGGCATTTATTGCCCATCAGTAGTTGCCCTTGAGAAGGTGGGGGTGAGCCGCCGCCTTGAACCGCTGCAGTCCGTGTGGTGAAGGTTCTCCCACAGTGCTGTTAGGAAGGGCGTTCCAGGATTTTGACCCAGCGACGATGAAGGAACGGCGATATATTTCCAAGTCGGGATGGTGTGTGACTTGGAGGGGAACGTGCAGGTGGTGTTGTTCCCATGTGCCTGCTGCTCTTGTCCTTCTAGGTGGTAGAGGTCGCGGGTTTGGGAGGTGCTGTCGAAGAAGCCTTGGCGAGTTCTGCAGTGCATCCTGTGGATGGTGCACACTGCAGCCACAGTGCGCCGGTGGTGAAGGAAGTGAATGTTTAGGGTGGTGGATGGGGTGCCAATCAAGCGGGCTGCTTTATCTTGGATGGTGTCGAGCTTGATTATTGTTGGGGCTGCACTCATTCAGTCAAGTGGAGGGTATTCCATCACACTCCTGACTTGTGCCTTGTAGATGGTGGAAAGGCTTTGGGGAGTCACTCACCGCAGAGTACCCAGCCTCTTACCTGCTCTTGTAGCCACAGTATTTATATGGCTGGTCAATGGTGACCCCCAGGATGTTGATGGTGCGGGATTCAGCGATGGTAATGCCGTTGAATGTCCATGGGGAGGTGGTTAGACCCTCTCTTGTTGGAGATGGTCATTGCCTGGAACTTGTCTGGCACAAATGTTACTTGCCACTTATGAGCCAAAGCCTGGATGTTGCCTGCATGCGAGCTCGGACTGCTTCATTATCTGAGGGGTTGCGAATGGAACTGAACACTGTGCAATCATCAGCGAACATCCCCATTTCTAACCTTATTGTAATTAAGGAAATTGGAGGGAAGGTCATTGATGAAGCAGCTGAAGATGGTTGGGCCTAGGACACTGCCCTGAGGAACTCCTGCAGCAATGCCCTGGGGCTCAGATGATTGGCCTCGAACAACCACTCCCATCTTCCTTTGTGCTAGGTATGACTCCAGCCACTGGAGAGTTTTCCCCCTGATTCCCATTGACTTCAATTTTACTAGGGCTCCTTGGTGCCACACTCGGTCAAATGCTGCCTTGATGTCAAGGGCAGTCACTCTCACCTCACCTCTGGAATTCAGCTCTTTTGTCCATGTTTGGACCAAGGCTGTAATGAGGTCTGGTGCCGAGTGGATCTGGTGGAACCCAAACTGAGCATTGGTGAGCAAGTGCCGCTTGATAGCACTGTCGACGACACCTTCCATCACTTTGCTGATGATTGAGAGTAGACTGATGGGGCGGTAATTGGCCGGATTGGATTTGTCCTGCTTTTTGTGGACAGGACATACCTGGGCAATTTTCCACATTGTCGGGTGGATGCCAGTGTTGTAGCTGCACTGTCAGGCTTTCAAGGAGGTGAAGAATATCTTCAAGTAAATTTGCTAAGAAGCATAGTGAAAAGATTAGAAAGATGGTGTACAAAAGATTTTTATTTAAAAGTAGAAAATAAAAAAATTCTCTGGCTAGCAATAGATTATTATTTTGTCACCAACTCCAAGAGTTTGGTGCTTTTAAAATATTGCCCATCTATTTTGACAAGTCTCCCTCCTAGCTGTTTGCCAATGTGGTTCCAAAGATAAAGTTGTAAAATAATCAGGGGTCTGAGTGCCGGTTGCCCTCCCAACATCTGATCCGTAACTTGGTCCCACCTAATGAGCAGAAAGGGGTGAAAGAAGAAAGGTAGGTCACCACGGGTGGAATTCTTGTAAGGTGTCAGTTTTGGTTTAGTGGTAGCACTCGTCTCTGAATCAAAAGGATGTGGGTTATCGTAGAATTATAGAATGGTTACAGCACAGAAGGAGGCCATTCGGCCCGTCGAGCCCGTGCCGCCTCTCTGCAAGAGCAATCCAGCTAGTCCAACTCCCCCGCCCTTTCCCTGTAGCCCTGAAAATTTTTTCCCTTCAAGTACTTATCCAATTCCCTTTTGAAAACCCCAATTGAATCTGTTTCCACCAGCCCCTCAGATCATAACCACTCGCTGCGTTTTTTTTAAAAGAAAGATTTTCCTCATGTCGCCTTTGGTTCTTTTGCCAATCACCTTAAATCTGTGTCCTCTGGTTCTTGACCCTTCCGCCAATGGGAACAGCTTCTCTCTGTCTAGACCCCTCATGATTTTGAACACCTCTATCAAATCTCCCCTCAACCTTTTTTGCTCTAAAGAGGTCAACCCCAGCTTCTCCAGTCTTATCCATGTAACTGAAGTCCACCATCCCTGGAACCATTCTAGTACATCTTTTCTGCACCCTCTCTAAGGCCTTCACGTCCTTCCTAAAGTGCGGTGCCCAGAATTGGACACAACACTCCAGTTGCAGCCAAACCAGTGTTTGGTAAAGCTGGAGCGTAACTTCCTTGCTTTTGTACTCTATGCCTTTATTTATAAAGCCCAGGATCCCGAATGCTTTTTTTTACTGTTTTCTTAACTTATACCCCCAAGTATCTCTGTTCCTACACCCCCTTTAGAATTGTACTCAGTTTATATATTCTCCTCATTCTTCCTACCAAAATGTATGACTTTGCACTTCTCTGCATTAAATTTCATCTGCCACGTGTCCGTCCATTCCACCAGCCTGTCTCTGTCCTCTTGAAGTCTATTTCTATCCTCACTGTTTATTGCACTTCCAAGTTTTGTGTCATCTGCAAATTTTGAAATTGTGCCCTGTATATCAAGAAAAGCAGTGGTCCTAGTACTGACCCCTGGGAAACACCACTGTATACCTTCCTCCAGTCTGAAAAACAACCGTTCACTGCTCTCTGTTTCCTGTCACTTAGCCAGTTTTGTATCCATACTGCCACTGCCCCTTTTATTCCATGGGCTTCAACTTTGCTGATAAGCCTATTATGTAGCACTTTATCAAACACCTTTTGGAAGTTCATATACACCACATTGCCCTCATCAAAAAACTCAATCAAGTTAGTTCAACACAATTTGCCTTTAACAAATCCATGCTGGCTTTCCTTAATTAATCTGCACTTGTCCAAGTAACTGTTCATTTTGACCCAGATTATCGTTTCTAAAAGTTTCCCCACCACCGAGGCTAAACTGGCTTGTAGTCACTGGGTTTATCCTTGCACCCTTTTTTGAACAAGTGTGTAACATTTGCAATTCTCCAATCCTCTGACACCACCCCCGTATCTAAGGATGATTGGAAGATTATGGCCAGTACCTCCACAATTTCCACCCTCACTTCCCTCAGCAACCTAGGATGCATCCCATCCGGACCTGGTGACTTATCTACTTTTAAGTACAGCTAGCCTTTCTAGTAACTCCTCTTTATCAATTTTTAGCCCTCAAGTACCTCTTCTGCTCCCCACACCTGAGACTTGAGCACATAATCTAGGCTGACACTTCAGTGCAGTACTGAGGGACAACTGCACTGTTGGAGGTGCCGTCTTGCATACAAGACTTTAAACCGAGGCACCGTCTGCCCTCTCAGGTGGACATAAAAGATCCCAAGGTACTATTCACACAAGAGCAGGGGTGTTTTCCCATTGTCCTGTGTATATCCCTCAACCAGCATCATTAAAATAGATGATTTGGTCGTGTATCTCATTGCTGTTTGTGGGACCTTACTCTGTGCAAATTGGCTGCCACGTTTTCCTACATTATAATAGTGACCACACTTCAAAATGTACTACATTGGCTGTAAAGCACTTTGGGATGTCCTGAGGTTGTGAAAGGTGCTATATAAATGCAAATCCTTTCCTTATTTAAAATAAAAGACATGATCTTAGCTCTGTATAAAATATTATAGCCAGATATACAATTCTATTTACCACCCTCTCCCCTTTGTTTTATTCGCAGTATTTCAGTGAATCTTCCCAGAATGCTCCTTTCCTTGTGCTGGCATCGGAAGATGCCGAGGAGTGCTGTGACCAGATCAAAGTCATTTCTGAAACAGAAAGCTGGAGTTCCTATTCTGGTTCCTCTGCACCAAGTACTGAGTGTGAGCAATATGATCAAAGTGGTGGAACCAGTACAGATTCTGGACAATTTTCTAATGAAGAAAGCTCCAGGAGTGGTGGTATTGAAGAATCAGAGGAAAGAATGTTAACAGAACTAGATTTACATACATAGATTATGTACTTTTGTGATAAAACTGAAGTTTTTCCACTGAGTCCCAACTTCTTTTTGCATTGCTGAAGCTGCCATATGCAAGTATGCCGGGTGTGTTTGTGTGTGAGAGAGAGAGAATTGTTACCAGGCTTATTTAGTGTTTTGGTGCCCAAACATTTTTAATATGTAATGCATTTGTTTTAGGTGCTATTAGTTCATCGTAACTTATTGCTTCTGCCACGCACTGACAGACCTGTAACCACTACTACTTCACCCTTGTGTTATACAGACTGAAATGCCCACTCTAGATATAAATCAAGTTTGGAAGGACAAAATCTATAATTGTACAACTGGATCTGTTTCACAGTTCAAGTAGACAAGATGCAAAAATCTAATGAAGATTTCACACAGCCACCATTGTACTTAACTGAAATCCTAGTGACAATGCTGATAGTGTCGGTAGAGCACATGAGCAAAGTTGCAAGATGCTTTCAAACAGCAATGCCAAGATATATTAATGTAACTGTACTAGATGTCCAGTGTTAATGTAATTAAGATTTTTTTAAATAAAAGTGTACGTCCCTTAATTTGGCATTGTTAATGGAATCCATAAGGAAATAATTCTGACTCCCTCAGTTGCTAACTGCATGGTGTGGTATTGATCCATAGGGAGTGGAAGAATTGTAGGTTCAGTGCCTGGTTACTGTTGTGTGAACTTACTTCAGCCAGATTACCAATGAAATGTTACAGTAGGCTTCCTTGTGCCTGAGTTAGGGAAGGAAACAATCAGCCTTGTTCCTGCTAGTGAGTACTGTACTTAAATACCTGCTGGAAGGAGTGAGGGCAAGATCAGAGCTCCACCTATATAGCAATAGCCCTCCTCATCTCATCACAGGTGTATTGTCCATGGTTTGGGGAGACTTTGAAAGAGAAAATTACACTAAAAAAGTTTTAAAACAAACAATTGAATTGTGTTGTTAGGGATTGTAAGCAGTCATTAGTGCATGCTCCAGTGCAGTGGATCAAGAGTTTCCTTTCATAGGGAGTTCAAGGTGATCTATCGAACTTCCACTATGCAGTTGCAGTCACAAGCTACTGATTTTCAGATTACATGTGGATTTAAACATTTGAGATTCATCTCTCTTCCCCACCTGAGTTTTTTTTCCCAAGGGATAAACAGTTCTCCAGACTCAGTTTATAATTAGTCAAGTGTTATTCCATACTACTGATCTGTGTGGAAACACAATTAGGGTTCAGATCTAATGGTACCAAGTGTACTATATCTCCATGCAAGGGCTTTCTCTTCAGCATTCCTGACCATTTTATATCATCCTCACTGCCACTCCTGGATTAAGTGGATGTAAGAATGCAGAATATTGTTTTGTTTTTCTCTGCCTTGTACTGAGTTTTCTTCCTTCATTTGCCACATTTGGCTTTGTTGTTTTGCACTGAATTTGTAAAAATATTTTGTATTTTATACCGTAGAGAGCAGTAGGAAGAAAAGCTGCTGAAATAAATGTAAGAAATGGGTACAATCTATAATAATCTCTCAATATTAAACTGTATTCTTTATTGTTTTCATTTACTTAATTATCACTAAATAAACCTTTTATTTTTACTTAAGTCATTTACAAAGGCACGGGTTAATCAAGGACTGTCGGCATGGATTTGTTAAGGGAATGTAGTGTCCAACTAACTAGATTAAATTTTTTGAGCAGGTAACAAGGAGGGTTGATGAGGGTAACGTATTTGATGTAGTCTACATGGCTTTTGACAAGGTCCCATGTGGCAGACTAGTCAAAAAAAAATAAAAGCCCATGGGATCCTAGGTAAAGTGGCTAGTTGGATCCAAAATTGGCTGAGGCTGGAAACAAAGGGTAATGATTGACGGGTGTTTTTGCGACTGGAAGGCTGTTTCCAGTGGGGACCCTGCAAGGCTCAGTACTAAGTCCCTTGCTTTTTGTGGTATAAATGATTTTGACTTGGATGTGGGGGGCTTGATCAAGAAGTTTAGAGATGATACAAAACTTGGGCACGTGGTTGATAGTGAGGAGGAAAGCCGTAGACTGCAGGAACGTATCAATGGACTGGTCAGGTGGGCAGAAAAATGGCAAATGGAATTCACTCCAGAAAAGTATGACGTAATGCATTTGGGGAGGGCAAACAAGGCAAGAGACTTCACAATAAATGGAAGGATACTGAGAGCTGTAGAGGAACAAAGGGACTTTGGAGTGCATGTCCACAGATCCCAGAATGTAGCACTTCAGGTCGATAAGGTGGTTAAAATGCAATCGGGATCTTTTTCTTTGTTGGTCAAGGCATAAAATGTAAGAGCAGGGAGGTTATGCTCAAACTGTATAAAACGTTGGTTAGGCCACAGCTTGAGTACTGAATACAGTTCTGTTCACCACATTACAGGAAAGATGAGATTGCACTAGAGAGGGTACAGAGGAGATTTACGAGAATGTTGCCAGGGCTGGAGAATTTTAGCTATGAGAAATGGTTGGATAGGCTGGAGTTGTTTTTGGAACAAAGGAGGCTGAGGGGAGATTTAATTGAGGTATATAAAATTATGACTGGACTAGATAAAGTGGATAGGAAGGACCTATTTTGCTTAGAGGGGTCAATGAGCAGGGGGCATTTTTTTTATTCGTTCATGGGATGTGGGCATTGCTAGCAAGGCCAGCATTTATTGCCCATCCCTAATTGCCCTTGAGAAGTTGGTGGTGAGTTGCCTTCATGAACCGCTACAGTCCGTGTGGTGAAGGTTCTCCCATAGTGCTGTTAGGTAGAGTGTTCCAGGATTTTGACCCAGCAACGATGAAGGAATGGCGATATATTTCCAAGTCGGGATGTTGTGTGACTTGGAGGGGAACGTGCAGGTGGTGGTGGTCCCATGTGCCTGCTGCCCTTGTCCTTCTAGGGGTAGAGATCGCAGGTTTGGAAGATTCTGTCGAAGAAGCGTTGGCGAGTTGCTGCAATGCATCCTGTGGATGGTACACACTGCAGCCATGGTGTGCCAGTGGTGAAGGGAGTGAATGTTTCAGGTGGTGGATGGAGTGCCAATCAAGTGGGATGCTTTGTCCTGGATGGTGTTGAGCTTCTTGAGTGTTGGAGCTGCACTCATCCAGGCAAGTGGAGAGTATTCCATCACACTCCTGACTTGTGCCTTGTAGATGGTGGAAAGGCTTTGGGAAGACAGGAGGGGAGTCACTCGCCACAGAATCCCTGGCCTCTGATCTGCTCTTGTAGCCACATTATTTATGTGGCTGGTCCAGTTAAGTTTCTGGTCAATGGTGACCCCCCAGGATGGTGGGGGATTCGGCGATGGTAATGCCGTTGAATGTCATGGGGAGGTGGTTGGACTCTCTTGTTGGAGATGGTCTTTGCCTGGCACTTGTCTGGTGCGAATGTTACTTGCCACTTATCAGCCCAAGCCTGGATGTTGTCCAGGTCTTCATTGTCTGAGGGGTTGCAAATGGAATTGAACACTGTGCAAGCATCAGCGAACATCCCCATTTCTTACCTTATGATGGAGGGAAGTTTATTGATGAAGCAGCTGAAGATGGTTGGGCCTAGGACACTGCCCTGAGGAACTCCTGCAGCAATGTCCTGGGGCTGGGATGATTGGCCTCCAACAACCACTACCATCTTCCTTTTGTGCTGGGTATAACTCCAGCCACTGGATAGTTTTCCCCCTGATTCCCGTTGACTTCAATTTTACTCGGGGTCTTTGGTGCCACACTCGGTCAAATGCTGCCTTGATGTAAAAGGGCAGTCTCTCTCACCTTACCTCTGGAATTCAGCTCTTTTGTCCATGTTTGGACCAAGGCTGTAACGAGGTCTGGAGCCGAGTGATGCTCAGTTTGGGTTCCGCCAGGACCAGTGAGCAGGTTATTGGTGAGTAAGTGCCACTTGATAGCACTGTCAATGACACCTTCCCATCACTTTGCTGATGATTGAGAGTAGACTGATGGGGCGGTAATTGGCCGGATTGGATTTGTCCTGCTTTTTGTGGACAGGACATACCTGGGCAATTTTCCACATTGGTAGATGCCAGTGTTGTAGCTGTACTGGAACAGCTTGGCTAGAGGCGCAGCTAGTTCTGCAGTACTACGGCCAGGATGTTATCCGGGTCCATGGCCACTGCTGTATCCAGTGCACTTAGCCGTTTGTTGATATCACGTGGAGTGAATCGAATTGGCTGAAGGCTGGCTTCTGTGATGGTGGGATGTCGGGAGGAGGCCAAGATGGATCATCCACTCGGCACTTCTGGCTGAAGACGGTTGCAAACGCTTCAGCCTTGTCTTTTGCACTCACGTGCTGGCCTCTGCCATCATTCAGGATGGGGATGTTCACAAAGCCTCCTCCTCCTGTTAATTGTTTAATTGTCCACCACCATTCACGACTGGATGTGGCAGGACTGCAGAGCTTTGATCTGATCTGTTGGGTACGGAATCGCTTAGCTCTGTCTATAGCATGTTGCTTCCGCTCTTTAGCATGCATGTAGTTCTGTGTTGTAGCTTCACCAGGTTGGCACCTCATTTTTAGGTACGCCTGGTGCTGCTCCTGGCATGCTCTTCACTCATTTAACCAGGGTTGATCCCCTGGCTTGTTGGTAATGGTGGGGTGAGGAATATGCTGAGCCATGAGGTTACAGATTGTGGTGAAATACAATTCTGCTGCTGCTGATGGCCCACAGCGCCTCATGGATGTCCAGTTTTGAGCTGCTAGATCTGTTCTGAATCTATCCCATTTAGCACGTTGGATGGTGTCCTCAGTGTGAAGACAGGACTTCGTCTCCACAAGGACTGTGCGGTGGTCACTCCTACCAATACTGTCATGAACAGATGCATCTGCGACGTGTAGATTGGTGAGGACAAGGTCAAGTCGGTTTTTCCCCTCGTGTTGGTTCGCTCACCACCTGCCGCAGGCCCAGTCTGCGAGCTATGTCCTCAGGGCTCGGTCAGTAGTGGTGCTACCGAGCCACTCTTGATGGACATTGAAGTCCCCCACCCAGAGTACATTCTGTGCCCATGCTACCCTCAGTGCTTCCTCCAAGTGATGCTAAACATGGAGGAGGACTGATTCATCAGCTGAGGGAGGGAGGGAGGTAGGTGGTAATCAGCAGGTGGTTTCCTTGCCCATGTTTGACCTGATGCCGTGAGATTTCATGGGGTCCGGAGTCAATGTTGAGGACTACCAGGGTCACTCCCTCCTGACTGTATACCACTCTACCGCAACCTCTGGTCGGTCTGTCCTGCAGGTGGGACATGACATACCCAGGGAGGGTGATGGAAGAGTCTGGGATGTTGGCTGAAAGGTATGATTCTGTGAGTATGGCTGTTAGGCTGTTGTTTTAACTAATCTGTGGGACAGCTCTTCCAGATGAGGACTTTGCAGGGTTGACTGGGCTTGGTTTGCCTTTGGCGTGTCCGGTGCCTAGGTGGTCCGTCCGGTTTTATTCTTATTGTGACTTTTTGTAGCAGGATTGTACAATCTGAGTGGCTTGCTAGGCTATTTCAGAGGGCGATTAAGAATCAACTACATTGCTGTGAGTCTGGAGTCACATAGGCCTGACCGGGTAAGGTTTCCTGAACCAAATGGGTTTTTATGACAATCCGGTGTTTCATGGCCACCATTATTGATACTAGTTTTTTTTTTATTCCAGATTTTATTTGATTAATTGACTTTAAATTCCCCAGCTGCCGTGGTGGAACATATGACTCCGGATTATTAGCCTAGGCCTCTGGATTACAGTAACATAACCACTATGCTACTGCACCCTGGCAGAGATTTAAGTAATTGGTAGAAGGATTAGAGGGGAGCTGAGAAGAATATTTTTCACCCAGAGGGTGGTGGAGGTCTGGAACTGACTGCCTGTAAGGGTGGTAGAGGCAGAAATCCTCAACTCATTTAAAAAGTAATTGGATGAGCTCTTGAAGTGCTGTAACCTACAGGGCTATGGACCAAGTGCTAGAAAGTGGGAGAGCTCTTTTTGGGCAGGCACGGACACAATGGGCCGAATGGCCGCCTTCTATGCCGTAACTTTCTATGATTCATTCCGAGTCATCGCCGTGGACTACTGTTCTTTTCTATACACGAGTTCTACAAAAATGAATGATGTTGCCAAGCAAAACGGTGATCATCAGATTTAACCTTAAAATAGTGTCCATTGCAGTTTGCTTGTGTTCGGGTTTTTCTTTTCTGTCCATTTTCTTCCACCCTTTACTGATCTGGTGACTTCTTGCTGAGGTGTGGTTCCATGGGCACCGGTCACCCTCCAGTACCATGCTCAAGTGGTTATTCTTCATGCTTGAGCTCAGACAATGAATCTGTGAGCTGGGGCATCACAGCTAATCCTGCTCTCACCCAACATTACGTGCGCACTTTTAGCGAGTGTTCCTAGATAGTGATCGATAACGGGCACCTTAGATGATTTTCCTTCCCTAATCCAGGGGCCGTGAGACCAGTTGCAGTGCCCCAAGATCAGCTAACACAGCAATGTAGGGATCAAAAATCATGGCGTCTATCCTGGTCTTTATGGCTCAGTTACTCGTTGATTTGATTCCATTGAGTGGACTCACAAGCATCAACAGTTGTGCCTGTTGCAGCATTGGATGCCAAAATCAAGTTCACAAATTAGGACATACACAACATCTAGCTGCTTCTGTGTATTTGATTGTAGACTATATTACAATTCAGGTTTTTAAAGTGCTGCTTTCACTATTTAAAGGTTTCATAATTTCTGTAGGCAGACCTTGTCCCTTGCAATCTGGAAGGTGTACATTTCATGTGATCTGTTCTTGCCATGGTGGAATAACCTGAGCTGACAATTACCCCAATTGCAGTGAACTGCATGCTGGAATTTACTTAGATTAATCCTGCTAGACAGAATATCACCACACAGATCATGCTATTTACAACATAAAGAGCACACAAAACATTGCGAACTAGATTACTGTTACAAATTTCGGGTCTGCCTTAGATTTTCTCTTAGATTAGCATCACCACTCTCTCATAAACAGCCATAGGTTCCTCACAATCAGGAATTGACTTTTACTACCCAATATCTAGACACGTAGTTTAACCAAGGGCTGTGCCAGAGAACCCTTTGTTACATGAACTGGATATCACAACCCTTGTATGAGATCCTCTGCACTTCTCCAATTTTCCACTAGGTGGAACTGATGAGCTAAGGCTAATGTAAAATCAAGAAACTGGCTAATTTTGCAGAATTTAACAGGGTTATAATACCAGACTTCTTTTAATTCTATGACACTTCCCGTAACACAGAAAACAAGAAAGCACGCCACACTATTCCAGTTAGCAGATGGAATACTTGCATTTGAGGACACAGATTTAATGTGATTGACAAAAGAACCAAAGGTGACATGAGGAAAAACTTTTCTATGCAGCGAGTAGTTATGATCTGGAATGCGCAGCAAAAGGGTGATGGAAGCAGATGCAATCGTGGCTTTGAAAAAGGAATTGGATAAATACATGAAAAAATTTGTAGGGCTACGGAAAAAGAGCGGGGGAATGGGACTAACTGGATTGCTCTTACAAAGAGCCGGCACGGGCTCGATGGGCCGAATGGTCTCCTGTGCTGTAACCATTCTGAGTCTATGATTTGTTTTCTTTCTGGTCAGTCATGCTGTAATCTGACCAGCTATATCTTAATTTCCTGTCTAGGCCCTAACCTGCTTCATGCACCCTTTGTTGGATCTGACCTTGAACATGTGCCTATCATTTTTGAGGCCTTCCAGAACAAGACGTTTTCATGTTTTACCTTGACTCCTTCCTTGACCAAGGGCTAGTCAGCAGAGTTGGCACGTAAGCCTGCCACTGCCCACCTCCTAGGATATGGGTTTCTGAATGACTGACTCCTGCTGTTTTCAGAATGGATATTGTTATTCCCAACACAATTAAAAATAGATGGCAGGGGTCATGACCCTCCATCTTGGTCCAACTAGTTAAGGATAACGGCTTCAATGGTTGGCCACTGTGAATAGTGATAGGCAATGAGAACGTCCTCTTTCACTAACGTGCATGCGCGGGACTCTGACTTTTCCCTGCACATTGCCAGTCACCAACTGCGCATGTGCACCACGCTGGGCCCTCCTTGCTGCCATTCACTAAAAGCGCCACCCAAAGGTCGACCACCAACAATGTAGTCGATGCCGGTAGCCATAAGGGCAGGGAGGAGGAAGCAGGAGCCCGGAGGGCACAGAGCAAGATGGGGTTGGGGGGGGGGGAGCAGAGGGGGAACGTGGTCCAGCTAGGGAGATGCAAGGAATATAGTGAATAAGGCAGGTGAGCTGAGGGCACAGATAGACATGTGGTAGTATGATATCTCAACTATTACTGAAACTTGGCTCGAGCAGTGGCAGGAATGGCTACTCAATGTTCCTGGTTACAGTGTTTTCAGATGAAATAGGGGGATAAAAAAGGAGGCCGGGGTGTGAGGCTGTGAGGAGGAATGATATGTTAGAAGGATCATCAAATGAGGCCATGTGGGTTGAGCTAAAGAACAAAAAGAGGCAATCACACTGCTGGGAGTGTACTATAGACCCCCAAAACAGTCAGTGGGATACAGAAGAGCAAATATGTAGGCAAATTTCTGAGAAGTGTAAAAACAATAGGGCAGTAATGGTCGGGGATTTCAACTACCCTAATATTAACTGGGATACAATCAGCGTAAAAGCTATAGAGGGTGCAGAATTCTTAGATTGCATTCAGGAGAAGTTTTTTTAGCCAGTATGTAGCAAGCCCAACAAGAGTGGGGGTGGGGGGGGGTGGAGGGACAGTTCTGCGTTTAGTTTTAGGGAATGAAGCTGGGCAGGTGGAAGGAGTATCAGTGGGAGAGCATTTTGGTGGTAGTGATCATAATTCAGTTAGATTTAACATAGTTGTGGAAAAGGACAAAGATAAAAGGGTACGGTGGCATAGTGGTTATGTTACTGGGCTAATAATCCAGAGGCCTGGACTAAAATCCAGAGTCATGAGTTCAAATCCTGCCACAGCAGCTGGTGAATTTAAATTCAATCAATTAATTAATTAAATTCAATTAATTATATAAAAATCTGGAATTAAAATACAAGTATCAGTAATGATGGCCATGAAACTACCGGATTGTCGTAAAAACCCATCTGGTTCACTAATGTCCTTCAGGGAAGGAAGCCTGCCGCCCTTACCCGGTCTGGCCTATATGTGACTCCAGACCCACAGCAATGTGGTTGATTCTTAATTGCCCTCTGAAATGGCCCAGCAAGCCACTCAGTTGTAAAATCTCGCTACGAAAAGTCATAATAAGAATAAAACCGGACGGACCACCCGGCATCGGACCACTAGGCACCGGACACGACAACGGCAAAACACCAAGCCCAGTCGACCCTGCAAGGTCCTCCTTACTAACATCTGGGGACTTGTGCCAAAATTGGGAGAGCTGTCCCACAGACTAGTCAAGCAACAGCCTGACATAGCCATACTCACAGAATCATACCTTTCAGCCAACGTCCCAGACTCTTCCATCACCATCCCTGGGTATGTCCTGTCCCACCGGCAGGACAGACCCACCAGAGGTGGCGGTACAGTGATATACAGTCAGGAGGGAGTGGCCCTGGGAGTCCTCAACATTGACTCTGGACCCCATGAAATCTCATGGCATCAGGTCAAACATGGGCAAGGAAACCTCCTGCTGATTACCACCTACCGTCCTCCCTCAGCTGATGAATCAGTCCTCCTCCATGTTGAACACCACTTGGAGGAAGCACTGAGGGTAGCAAGGGCACAAAATGTACTCTGGGTGGGGGACTTCAATGTCCATCACCAAGAGTGGCTCGGTAGCACCACTACTGACCGTGCTGGCCGAGTCCTGAAGGACATAGCTGCTAGACTGGGCCTGCGGCAGGTGGTGAGCGAACCAACACGAGGGAAAAACTTACTTGACCTCGTCCTCACCAATCTACCTGTCGCAAATGCATCTGTCCATGACAGTATTGGTAGGAGTGACCACCGCACAGTCCTCGTGGAGATGAAATCCCGTCTTCGCACTGAGGACATCATCCAACGTATTGTGTGGCACTACCACCGTGCTAAATGGGATAGATTCAGAACAGATCTAGCAGCTCAAAACTGGGCATCCATGAGGCGCTGTGGGCCATCAGCAGCAGCAGAATTGTATTCCAGCACAATCTGTAACCTCATGGCCCGGCATATTCCTCACTCTACCATTACCAACAAGCCAGGGGATCAACCCTGGTTCAATGAGGAGTGTAGAAGAGCATGCCAGGAGCAGCACCAGGCGTACCTAAAAATGAGGTGCCAACCTGGTGAAGCTACAACTCAGGACTATATGCATGCTAAACAGCGGAAGCAACATGCTATAGACAGAGCTAAGCGATTCCACAACCAACGGATCAGATCAAAGCTCTGCAGTCCTGCCACATCCAGTCGTGAATGGTGGTGGACAATTAAACAACTAACGGGAAGAGGAGGCTCTGCAAACATCCCCATTCTCAATGATGGCGGAGTCCAGCACGTGAGTGCAAAAGACAAGGCTGAAGCGTTTGCAACCATCTTCAGCCAGAAGTGCCGAGTGGATAATCCATCTCAGCCTCCTCCCGATATCCCCACCATCACGGAAGCCAGTCTTCAGCCAATTCGATTCACTCCACGTGATATCAAGAAACGGCTGAGTGCACTGGATACAGCAAAGGCTATGGGCCCGGACAACATCCCAGCTGTAGTGCTGAAGACTTGTGCTCCAGAACTAGCTGCGCCTCCAGCCAAGCTGTTCCAGTACAGCTACAACACTGGCATCCACCCGACAATGTGGAAAATTGCCCAGGTATGTCCTGTCCACAAAAAGCAGGACAAATCCAATCCGGCCAATTACCGCCCCATCAGTCTACTCTCAATCATCAGCAAAGTGATGGAAGGTGTCGTCGACAGTGCTATCAAGTGGCACTTACTCACCAATAACCTGCTCACCGATGCTCAGTTTGGGTTCCGCCAGGACCACTCGGCTCCAGACCTCATTACAGCCTTGGTCCAAACATGGACAAAAGAGCTGAATTCCAGAGGTGAGGTGAGAGTGACTGCCCTTGACATCAAGGCAGCATTTGACTGAGTGTAGCACCAAGGAGCCCTAGTAAAATTGAAGTCAATGGGAATCAGGGGGAAAACTCTCCAGTGGCTGGAGTCATACCTAGCACATTGACCAGAAACTTAACTGGACCAGCCATATAAATACTGTGGCTACAAGAGCAGGTCAGAGGCTGGGTATTCTGCGGCGAGTGACTCACCTCCTGACTCCCCAAAGCCTTTCCACCATCTACAAGGCACAAGTCAGGAGTGTGATGGAATACTCTCCACTTGCCTGGATGAGCGCAGCTCCAACAACACTCAAGAAGCTCGACACCATCCAAGATAAAGCAGCCCGCTTGATTGGCACCCCATCCACCACCCTAAACATTCACTCCCTTCACCACCGGCGCACTGTGGCTGCAGTGTGCACCATCCACAGGATGCACTGCAGCAACTCGCCAAGGCTTCTTCGACAGCACCTCCCAAACCCGCGACCTCTACCACCTAGAAGGACAAGGGCAGCAGGCGCATGGGAACAACACCACCTGCACGTTCCCCTCCAAGTCACACACCATCCCAACTTGGAAATATATCGCCGTTCCTTCATTGTCGCAGGGTCAAAATCCTGGAACTCCCTTCCTAACAGCACTGTGGGAGAACCGTCACCACACGGACTGCAGCGGTTTAAGAAGACGGCTCACCACCACCTTCTCGAGGGCAATTAGGGATGGGCAATAAATGCCGGCCTTGCCAGCGACGTCCACATCCCGTGAACGAATAAAAAAAAAAGCACGGGAATAAAAGTTCTAAATTGGGGAAAGGCCAATTTTGCTAAGCTGTGAAGCGATTTAGCAAAAGTGGACTGGAAACAGCTACTTGAAGATAAATCAGTCTCAGAGCAGTAGGAGGCGTTCCAGGGGGAGATTCAAGGGGTTCAGAATAAACATCTTCCCACAAAAAAGGGTGGGACTGCCAAATCTAGAGCCCCCTGGATGACAAGGAGCATACAGGGTAAGATAAGGCAAAAAAGGGAATCTTATGTCAGATATCGAGAGCTCAATACTGCAGAAAGCCTAGAGGAGCATAGAAAGTGCAGGGGTGAAATTAAAAAGGAAATTAGGAAAGCAAGAGGAGGCATGAAAAAATATTTGTAAGTAAAATTAAGGATAACCCAAAAATAAATATATAAAGAGCAAGAGGATAATTAAGGAAAGAGTAGAGCCTCCACACATAGACCAAAATGGTAACCTATGTGTGGAGGCGGAAGATGTGGGTATGGTCCTTAAAGAATACTTTGCGTCTGCCTTCACAAAAGAGGGGGACGATGCAGACATTTAGTTAAGGAGGAGGAGTGTGAAATATTGGATGGATTAAGTATAGTGAGAGAGGAAGTATTAAGGGTATTAGCATCTTTGAAAGTAGATAAATCGCCAGGCCTGGATGAAATGTAGCCCAGGCTGCTAAAAGAAGCAAGGGAGGAAATAGCGGAGTCTCTGACAATCATTTTCCAATCCTCCCTGGCTACAGGCGTGGTGCCGGAGGATTGGAGGACTGCTAATGTTGTACTGTTGTTTAAAAAGGGAGGAAAGGATAGACCTAGTAATTATAGGCCAATCAGCCTAACCTCGGCGGGCAAATTATTGGAATCAATTCTGAGGGACAGCATAAATCATCATTTAGAAAGGCACGGATTAATCAAGGACAGTCGGCATGGATTTGTTAAGGGAAGGTCATGTCTGACTAACTTGATTGAATTTTTTGAGGAGAGAACAAGGAGGATTGATGAGGGTAGTGTGTTTGATGTGGTCTACATGGATTTTAGCAAGGCTTTTGACAAGGTCCAACATGGCAGGCTGGTCAAAAAAGTAAAAGCTCATGGGATCCAAGGGAGAATGGCAAATTGGATCCAAAATTGGCTCAGTAGCAGGAAACAAAGGGTAATGGTCGACGGGTGTTTTTGTGACTGGAAGGCTGTTCCCAGTGAGGTACCGCAGGGCTCTGTACCAGGTCCCTTGATTTTTGTGGTATATATTAATGATTTAGACTTAAATGTAAGGGGCATGATTAAGAAGTTTGCAAAAATTGGCCGTGTGGTTGATAGTGAGGAGGAATGCTGTAGACTGCAGGAAGATATCAATGGACTGATCAGGTGGGCAGAAAAGTGGAAAATGGAATTCAATCCAGAGAAGTGTGAAGTAATGCATTTGGGGAGGTCAAACAAAGCAAGGGAGTACACAATAAATGGGAGGATACTGAGAGGTGTAGAGGAAGAGAGGGTTCTTGGAGTGCATGTCCACAGATCCCTGAAGGTAGCAGGGATAATGTGGTTAAGAAGGCATACAGGATACTTTCCTTTATTAGCCGAGGCATAGAATATAAGAGCAGGGAGGATATACTAGAGCTGTATAAAACACTAGTTAGGCCACAGCTTGAGTACTGTGTACAATTCTGGTCACCACATCACAGGAACAATGTGATTGCACTAGAGAGGGTACAGAGCAGATTTACAAGGATGTTGCCAAGGCTGGAGAATTTTAGCTCTGAAAAAAGATTGGATAGGCTGGGGTTGTTTTCTTTGGAACAGAGGAGGCTGAGAGGAGATTTAATTGAGGTGTATAAAATTATAAGGGGCCTAGATAGTGTGGACAGGAAAGACCTATTTCCCTTAGCAGAGAGGTCAATAACCAGGGGGCATAGATCTAAAGTAATTGGTAGAAAGATTAGAGTGAGCTGAGGAAATTTTTTTTTATCCAGAGGGTGGTGGGGGTCTGGAACTCACTACTTGAAAGGGTGGTAGAGGCAGAAACCCCCATCACATTTAAAAAGTACCTAGATATGCACTTGAAGTGCCGTGACCTACAAAGCTACAGACCAAGTGCTGAAAAGTGGGATTAGGCTGGGTAGCTCTTTTTCAACCGGCACAGACAAGATGGGCCGAATGACCTCCTTCTGTGCCATAAATTTTTCTATGTTTCTATGGATCACCCTCTCCTCCCCCTGGCTGCCACCTCTCCCCACCCCCCCCCCCCCATTAGACCCGGATCACCCTCTCCTCCCCCTGGCTGCCACCCCCCCCCCATCCCATTAGACCCGGATCACCCTCTCCTCCCCCTGGCTGCCACCTCTCCCCCCCGCCCCCCGTTAGACCCAGATCACCCTCTCCTCCCCCTGGCTGCCACCCCCCACCCCCCTCCCATTAGACCCGGATCACCCTCTCCTCCCCCTGGCTGCCACCCCCCCCCCCATCCCATTAGACCCGGATCACCCTCTCCTCCCCCTGGCTGCCACCTCTCCCCCCCGCCCCCCGTTAGACCCAGATCACCCTCTCCTCCCCCTGGCTGCCACCCCCCACCCCCCTCCCATTAGACCCGGATCACCCTCTCCTCCCCCTGGCTGCCACCACTCCCCCCCGCCCCCCGTTAGACCCAGATCACCCTCTCCTCCCCCTGGCTGCCACCCCCCACCCCCCTCCCATTAGACCCGGATCACCCTCTCCTCCCCCTGGCTGCCACACCACCCCCCCTCCCATCCCATTAGACCTGGATCATGCTCTTGAGCATGAACAGCCACGAGTTGATTTCTTGGGAAGCCCGGTGCATACGCGACAAGAGAGGTCATGGGACAGCCCGAAATCCGGAAGTTAGGACACAGTGTCACTATTCACTTTGTAATTTAAAAGATCACCAACCCACCCCCCAAATAAACCTGAAAACAATCCATGACCCACCCACAATGCCCCATCAGCCACCGCAGCTCTCTCCCGGAGTGTTTAGTTTGACGGGAGTGATTAGTGACAGTGTGGGTACTTCCGGTTTTCGATCAATGTGCGATCGCATCCTTCTGCGCATGTACCGGGCCACCCGATGATGTCACTCTCAGTGCATGCTAAAAAAAACTACAGCTCCGCTAGTGACGTCACTTTCAATGACGTCACCCTCACCCATTCTCGTTGAATGAAATGCGCTCCACTAAAACTAACCTTGCAGCTCAAATTATGTAAAATAGTCAGTGCTGTGGATTTGTCAAATTCAGCCTCAGAGAAACGGCTACAGCCCCCCCCCATATGATCTTGCCGTGTCCATTCATGTGGTCACATATTTGAAACGGCCCACAAGTCAGTTGCTGGATTGGCCTGGCGTAGAGTATTTTCAGAGTCAAAGTGAATTGGGAGGCTGCTCAACATGGGGTTACATCAAGTTACATCAAAACTACAGTATAGAAACAGGCCATTCGGCCCAATTGGCCTATGCCAGCATTTATGGTGCACACGAACATCCTCCCTCCCTACTTCATCTAACCCTATCTGCATATCCTTCTATTCCTTTCTCCCTCATGTATTTATCTAGCTTCCACTTAAAGGCATCAATGCTATTTGCCTCAACTACACTTTTTGGCAGCATGATCTACATTATTACCACTCTTCGAGTAAAGAAGTTTCTCCTGAATTCCCTATTGGATTTATTAGCGACTATTTTATATTTATGGCCTTTAGTTTTGGACTCTCCCACAAGTGGAAACATTTTCTCTACGTCTACTCTATCAAACCCTTTCATTATCTTAAAGATCTCTATCAGGGCACCCCTCAGCCTTCTCTTTCCTGGAGAAAAGAGCCCCAGTCTGTTCAGTCTTTCATTGTTTCATAGTATCATTTTAAGCACAGCACAGAAGGAGGCCATTCGGCCCATCGTGCCTGTACCAGCTCTTTGAAAGAGCTATCCAATTCATCCCATTCTCCTACTCTTTCCCCGTGGCCCGGTAAATTTTTTTCTCCAAGTATTTATCTAATTCCCTTTTGAAAGTTGAATCTGCTTCCACCACCCTTTCCAGCAGTGCATTCCAGATCATTATAACTCGCTGCCTAAAAAAAAATGTTTCCTCATGTCACCTCTGGCTCTTTTGCCGATCACCTTAAATCTGTGCCCTCTGATTATCGAACCTTCTGCCAGTGGGAACAGTTTCTCCTTATTTACTCTGTCAATTGTAAACAATTTTACAACACCAAGTTATAGTCCAACGATTTTATTTGAAATCTACAAGCTTTCAGAGGCTTCCTCCTTCCTCAGGTAAATTCCTCACATTTACCTGAGGAAGGAGGAAGCCTCCGAAAGCTTGTAGATTTCAAATAAAATCGTTGGACTATAACTTGGTGTTGTAAAATTGTTTACAATTGTCAACCCCAGTCCATCACCGGCATCTCCACATCATTACTCTGTCAAAACCTTTCATGATTTTGAACACCACTATCAAATCTCCCCTTAACCATCTCTGTTCTAAGGAGAACAACCCCAGCTTCTCCAGTCTCTCCACGTAACTGAAGTCCCTCATCCCTTGTATCATTCTAGTAAATCTCTTCTGCACCCTCTCTAAAGCCTTCACATCCTTCCTAAAATGTGGTGCCCAGAATTGAGCACAATACTCCAGCTGAAGCCTAACCAGTGCTTTATAAAGGTTTAGCATAACTTCCTTGCTTTTGTACTCTATGCCTCTATTAATAAAGCCCAGCATCCCATATGCTTTTTTAACAGTCTTCTCAACTTGTCCTGCCACCTTCAAAGATTTATGTACATACAACTCCAGATCTCTCTGTTCCTGCACTCCCTTTAAAATTCTACCATTTAGTTTATATTGCCTCTCCTCATTCTTTCTACCAAAATGCATCACTTCACACTTCTCTGCCATGTGTCTGCCCATTTCACCAGTCTGTCTATGACCTCCTGAAGTCTGTTACTATCCTCTACATTGTTTACTACATTTCTGAGTTTTGTGTCACCTGCAAACTTTGAAATTATACCCTTTATACTCAAGTCCAGGTCATTACTATATTTCAAAAAGAGCAGTGGTCCTAATACTAACCCCTGGGGAATATCACTGTATACTTCCCTCCTGTCTAAAAAACACAACCGCTCATCACTACTCTCTGCTTTCTGACCCTTAGGCAATTTTGTATCCACACTGTCACTGTCCCTTTAATCCCATGGGCTTTAATTTTGCTAACAAATCTATTATGTAGCACTTTATCAAATGCCGTTTGAAAGTTCATATACACAACATCAACCGCATTACCCTCATCAATCCTCTCCGTTATTTCATCAAAGAACTCAACCAAGTTAGTCAAACATAATTTTCCTTTAACAAATCCATGCTGACTTTTATTTATTAGCCCATACTTTTCCAAGTGCCAATTAATTTTGTCCCGGATTGGCTCTAAAAATTTCCCCACTACAGACGGGCCTGTAATTGCCGGATTTATCACTCTCCCCCATTTTTGATAAATATATCCTTTCAGTTCTGGTACCATCCTAGTAAATCTTTTTTGCACCCTCTCCAATGCCTCTATATCTTTTCTATGGTATGGAGACCAGTACTGTGCACTATACCCCATGTGTGGTCTAACCAAGGCCCTATACAAGTTTAACATAACTTCTCTGCTTTTCAATTCTATCCCTCTAGTCCCGAGTGCTTGATTTGCCGTTTTTTTGGCCTTATTAACCTGCGTCACTACTTTTAGTGATTTGTGTATCTGTACCCCTAGATCCCTTTGTTCCTCTAGGCCATTTAGACTCTTATTATCCATGCAGTATGTGGCCTCCTTATTCTTCCTACCAAAATGCACCACCTCACATTTATCTATATTGAAATTAATTTGCCAATTACACACCCATTCTGCAAGTTTATTAATGTCCTCTTTCATTTTGACACATTCTTCCTTTGTATTAACTACATCCCCCAATTTGGTGTCGTCTGCCAATTTTGAAATTGTACGTCCAATTCCCAAATCCAAATCGTTAATGTAAATTGTGAACAAGAGTGGTCCCAGCACCAATCCCTGTGTAACACCACTTCCCACCTTTTGCCAGTCTAAGTAGCTACCCTTAACCCCTACTCTCTGCTTTCTGTTTTGCACCCAACTTGCTATCCATTCTGTTACCTGTCCCCCGACTCTAAGTGCTCTGGCCTACAATGAGTCTACAATACGGTAACTTATCCAAGGCCTTTGGAAAATCCAAATATATTACAAGGCCTCACTCTCCCAGCAGATGGGAGCTTCGTGGAGTTTTTGCAGATCATGCTGATAGTGTGCCATGCATAACTCCAGGTTCACAACGGCACAAATTGGTGCCATGCAGCCCTCCATAGAGTGAGGCCTGGCTTGCCAGACTGGCCAGTCCTGAAAGCTACTTAATTCACCTCCTTGTCCGTTTGATCAGCCATAAACCAGGGAAGTAGCTACTGAGCGGCTTCTTTGCCTGGCCACGGAACCACTTTTGTGCCTCCTCACTGAGTTCTCTCATTATCAGTGCATGACATTTCAACGATTACCACCCACCTTTGAGTGGGCAAAGGCTAAAATTCTGTGAGAATCACAGTAAAGCCTTTACAGTGGCAGCAGTCGGCTCTCGACGAGGTGCGGGGAAATACTGATACTGAAGAGCAGCACAACCTTATGATGCACAAGTCAGTTGGTTGTTCTTTACATCCCTCAAAGATGCTGAACGCTTAGAAGTGTCTGAGCAGTCTGGTGCCTCCAGAAGGACCCTTTCTGCACCCTATCCACCCATTCTGTCATGGCATCTTGTTTACTCAAGCAACAGCGCAGATACACCCTGTCTGTGGAATTTGCTGCCCCATGAAGCTGTGGAAGCTACATCATTAAATAAATTTAAAACAGAAATAGACAGTTTCCTAGAAGTAAAGGGAATTAGGGGTTACGGGGAGCGGGCAGAAAATTGGACATGAATTTAAATTTGAGGTTAGGATCAGATCAGCCATGATCTTATTGAATGGCAGAGCAGGCTCGAGGGGCCGATTGGCCTACACCTGCTCCTATTTCTTATGTTCTTATGTACACCCATTCAGGGAGGCGGTAATACTGACAAAGAGCAGATATTACTGGGTGGATCCCAGAGCAGCAGTGAGCAGGACGAACTGGTAGGCAGTTTTGAGGAGACATCTGTCTCTCCCCAGAGGTGACATGAGCAAGAGCACTCAGCTGAGGATTCCAAGACCAAGATCTCAAGGGTCTAAGTTGTTAAAGATCAATGATTCAGGAGCATTAGTCTTACATGCAGGCAGTGGAGGCAGTGGTGCTGATGACCGGACAATTGGAGGAATCCAGAACCCACATCTGCAATGCAATGAGGGAAGCAGGACATGAAGTGAGGAAGACCCCCTGAACTCAGTAATGTTAAATCGATAGTGTTAGCTCTGTCTGTTCTCTGAAATCAGTAGTGTTAGCACTGTGCCTTGTCTGAACTCTGTAGCCTGCCCGACAATGACTGGATCAGATTACACATTGCAGATAACTTGAATTACTCTACAGCAGACTAGATCAAATTACACATTCCAGACAAAGTGTTGGGTGAGTATTGTCCCCCCACTTCCTCTTGGTAAGAATAAGAAAATGAGATATTTGCACAGCAGTGGTGTAGGTGCAGCCATGGTTGGCTTATCTGGCTTGTCATATGACTCTTCTCCTCCAGTCCTAGCTGCATGCTGCATTGTGTGTTCATTTTAAGCCACATTCCAATATAAATCATGCCAAAATCTATTCAGTGGAAAAATGGCCCGAGATCCTGAAATGCAGCAATTATAAAAGGCAGTACAATCAAACAACAATGCCCTTTACGATTAGCCATGATGTGGAGATGCCGGTGATGGACTGGGTTGGACAAATGTAAGCAATCTTACAACACCAGGTTATAGTCCAACAGTTTTATTTGAAAATCACAAGCTTTCGGAGCTTACCTCCTTCGTCAGGTGATTGAGTGATGGGTTCTAAAATCGCATAGCATATATTAGGCTGGGAGATGGTCACAGCAATCAAAGATGTCGTTGGTGTTCAGGCAGGTTAGCCACGGAAAACATTACATCCCAGTAAACTGAATACACAATGGGTCAGATTACACAGACAAAGAGAGAAAGAGACCCGAAAGGCAAAGAGAGAGAGAGAGAATGTCCAGTTGTATTAAAAACAGATAACTTTTTTTCCGCTGGTGGGGTTACGTGGGATGAGAGCGCGTAGGATGCTTTGAAGGTCTGGATCGAAGGTCTTGATCAGTTTGTTGAGCTGGTGGGTGTGTTCTTTGGTCGGATCTGCAGGTAACCGTCTGTAGTGTTCCTGGTTGTCCAGTTGTCGGTATGCTTCTTTGCAATAGTCCATTCTGTTCTGTATGACGATGGCTCCTCCTTTGTCCGCTGGTTTGATGACGATGTTGCGGTTGGTCACGTACTCCCCGCGTGGGAGATTTCTACTGCCTCCCAAAGATACACAAAGCCAACACACCCGGACGTCCTATCATATCAGGCAATGGAACCCTGTGTGAGAACCTCTCTGGATACGTCGAGGGCATCCTGAAACCCATCGTACAGGGAACCCCCAGCTTCTGTCGCGACACTACAGACTTCCTCCAAAAACTCAGCACCCACGGACCAGTTGAACCAGGAACACTTCTCACCACAATGGACGTCTCGGCACTCTACACCAGTATCCCCCACAATGATGGCATCGCTGCAACAGCCTCAGTACTCAACACCAACAACAGCCAATCTCCAGACACCATCCTACAACTCATCCACTTCATCCTGGATCACAATGTCTTCACCTTCGACAACCAGTTCTTTACCCAAACACACAGAACAGCCATGGGGACCAAATTCGCACCCCAATACGCCAACATTTTCATGCACAAGTTTGAGCACGACTTCTTCACTGCACAGGACCTCCAACCAACGCTATACACCAGATACATTGACGACATTTTCTTCCTATGGACCCACGGCGAAGAATCACTGAAGAGACTACATGATAACATCAACAAGTTCCAGCCCACCATCAAACTCACCATGGACTACTCCTCAGAATCGGTTTCTTTCTTCGACACACGAATCTCCATCAAAGACGGGCACCTCAGCAACTCACTCTACCGCAAGCCCACGGACAACCTCACGATGCTCCACTTTTCCAGCTTCCACCCTAACCACGTCAAAGAGGCCATCCCCTATGGACAGGCCCTGCAAATACACAGGATCTGCTCAGATGAGGAGGAACGCGATGGACACCTACAGACGCTGAAAGACGCCCTCGTAAGAACGGGATATGACGCTCGACTCGTCGATCGACAGTTCCGACGGGCCACAGCGAAGAATCGCATAGACCTCCTCAGAAGACAAACACGGGACGCAACCAACAGGGTACCCTTCGTCGTCCAGTACTTCCCCGGAGCGGAGAAACTACGCCATGTTCTCCGCAGCCTTCAACATGTCATCGATGACGACGAACACCTCACTAAGGCCATCCCCACACCTCCACTACTCGCCTTCAAACAGCCACCCAACCTCAAACAGACCATTGTTCGCAGCAAATTACCCAGCTTTCAGGAGAACAGCGTCCACGACACCACACAACCCTGCCACGGCAACCTCTGCAAGACATGCCAGATCATCGACACAGATACCACCATCACACGAGAGGACACCACCCACCAGGTACATAGTTCATACTCTTGTGACTCGGCCAACGTTGTCTACCTCATACGTTGCAGGAAAGGATGCCCCAGAGCATGGTACATTGGCGAGACCATGCAGACACTGCGACAACGGATGAACGGACACTGCGCGACAATTGCCAGACAGGAGGGTTCCTTCCCAGTCGGGGAACACTTCAGCAGTCAAGGACATTCAGCCACCGATCTTCGGGTAAGCGTTCTTCAAGGCGGCCTTTGAGACACACAACAACGCAAAATCGTCGAGCAGAAATTGATAGCCAAGTTCTGCACCCATGAGGACGGCCTCAACCGGGATCTTGGGTTCATGTCACGCTACACGTAACCCCACCAGCGGAAAAAAAGTTATCTGTTTTTAATACAACTGGACATTCTCTCTCTCTCTCTCTCTCTGCCTTTCGGGTCTCTTTCTCTCTTTGTCTGTGTAATCTGACCCATTGTGTATTCAGTATACTGGGATGTAATGTTTTCCGTGGCTAACCTGTCTGAACACCAACGACACCTTTGATTGCTGTGACCGTCTCCCAGCCTAATATATGCTATGCGATTTTAGAACCCTTCACTCAATCACCTGACGAAGGAGGTAAGCTCCGAACGTTTGTGATTTTCAAATAAAACTGTTGGACTATAACCTGGTGTTGTAAGATTGCTTACTTTACGATTAGATAGAGCCAACATAGATTTGTAAAGGGTAGGTCATGTCTAACGAACCTAATTTAATTTTTTGAGCAAGTAACTAAAGTAGTAGGCTGGGGAATGTCTTTGGATGTAGTTCATATGAACTTCCAAAAGGCATTCGATAAGGTTCCACATAAGAGACAATTAACTAAAATTAAAGCTCATGGAATTGAAAGCAAATTATTGACCTGCTCAGGAGATTGGTTAGGCGATAGAAGACAGAGAATGGTTATATACTCAAATTGGAAGGAAGTAACTAGTGTTGTCCCACAAGGATCTGTGCTGGGGCCTCAACTATTCACTATATTTATTAATGACTTAGATAACACAATAGAGAGCCGCATATCCAAGTTTGCCAATGACACAAAGGTTGGTGGCATAGTAAGTGTAGACTGGAGCATAAAATTACAAAGAGACATTGATAGATTAAATGAGTGGGCAAAGTGGATTACAGCGCCGGCAAGTGTGAGGTCATCCATTTTAGATCAAGATAGGATAGATCTGGGTATTTTTTAAATGGTGAAAAGCCAGGAACAGTGTAGGTCCAAAGAGTTTTAGGGGGTCCATGTACACAGATCACTAAAATGTAGTGGTCAGGTACAAAAAACAATCAAAAAGGCTAATGGAATGTTAGCCTTTATAACTAGAGGGCTAGAATATAAAGGGGAAGACGTTTTGCCACAGCTATACAAAGCCCTGGTTAGACCACATCTGGAGTACTGCGTATAGTTCTGGGCAGCGCACCTTAGAAAAGATATATTGGCCTTGGAAGGAGCGCAGCGCAGATTCAACAGAATGTTACCAGGGCTCCAAGGGTTAGATTATGAGGAGAGATTACATAAACTAGGCTTGAATTCCCTGGAATATAGAAGGTTAAGAGGTTGATTGATTGAGATTTTTAGGATTTTGAAAGGAATTGATAGGGTAGATAGAGCTGGTGGGGGAGTCTAGGACAAGGGGGAAATAACCTTAAAATCAGAGACAGGCCATTCAGGAGGGCAAAGGATGGTGGAACTTCCTCCCACAAAAAGCAGTAGATGCTAGCTCAATTAATAATTTTGAATCTGAGATCAATAGATTTTTTGCTAGCCAAGGGTATTAAGGGATATGGAGCCAAGGCGGGTGGATGGAGTTAGGATACAGATCAGCCATGATCTCATTGAATGGCGGAATAGGCTCGAGGGGCTGAATGGCCGACTTCTGTTCCCAGAGTCATCAATTAGCATTTCAAACCAATGCCCCAAATTACATGCAGAAAGCGTAGCTGGCTGAATTCTTTGTGAAGTGCCAGCTCAGTTTGACTGTAGTTACATCAGACAACAGCGCAGCGAGCTCAATAACGAATCAGGGACCATGCTTGCAGCGCAGCCAATGGCGTACCCTGCAGACCATGGCACTATAAAAAGCCAAGAACAGATGCTTTAACTTAAAGCGAGGCTTGGCACTGGGCGGTAAATGTGCTGCCTGTTCTGAAAATACCCTCAGTCAATTTACAAATTGTCGTAAATCGCTGTAGAAAGTAATTTCCAATGTCTGCACACCCCTTCTTCCATGGTGAGGTCGCGGGAGGAATCGAGACGAGGCGGCTGAGCGCCCCAGGGAAGAAGGTGTGTGAAGTGGCACAGGCCTCCCCACCACACCCCACTGTGAGGGTTCTGACACAGAGGGGGGAGGCGAGACCGTGGTCACCATCCTCCCACCTTACCTGAGAGCGCCGCCTCATCACCGACTCCCAGCCCCTCGCACTCTGCAGCAGACACACCCGCCTCCCCACTAGCGTGCAGACGCGCAGTGACAAGGGCTCCCGCGGGGCCAAGAGAGCGGCCCGACTCTGATGTGTCAAAGAGCGTCGCGGAAGGTGGGGGAAGAGAAGATGTGTCCCGGTCCCCCGTGTGGCAGGGTCGACGTCGGGACAGGACTGAGGGGGCTTGGGAGTAGGATTACAGGGATCTGCGCCCGAGAAGAAGGCTGCTGCGGCAGAAGCACAAGCTGGACACCCTTTGCCAGGAGGTTGTACGAGACCATCATGATTGTGCGGAGGCCTCGACAGCCGCCCTGCAGCTGGTGCCTGTGGATCTACCCCCTCCCCCTCCCCCAGTCAGTGCCACCCTCAGGGTCACGTCCTTCCTCCCCCAGGCTCTGTGCCGGTCGCATAAGTTACACGAGACCATTTTGTGTCTTCCGATTTTACGTAGGTACCAACGACATAGGTAGGACTAAGAAAGAGGTTCTGCTGAGGGGGTTTGAGCAGCTAGGGACTAAATTAAAAATCTCCAGATTATTACCTGAGCCACGAGCAAATTGGCACAGGGTAAATCAGATCAGAGAGATGAATGTGTGGCTCAAAGATTGGTGTGGGAGAAGTGGGTTTCGATTCATGGGGCACTGGTATCAGTACTGGGGAAAGAGAGAGCTGTTCTGTTGGGATGGGCTTCACTTGAACCATGCTGGGACCAGTGTTCTGGCAAACTGAAAAACTAGGGCGGTAGAGAAGGCTTTAAACTAAATAGAGGGGGGGAGGGCTCAGGTGGGGCGAAGTTTAGATTGATAAAGAGAAAAGACAAGGAAGTAGTACAGGAAAGTGACGGGGGTAATGATAAACACAGTGTTTCAGGGACGGACAGAGCGTACAAACATAACAGTGCAAGAGCAACTGGGGCCGGGGTAGGAAAGAATGGTAAAAAGACAAAATTAAAGGTTCTTTATCGGAATGCGCGCAGCATTCGTAATAAGATCGATGAATTGACGGCACAAATAGAAACAAATGGGTATGATCTCGTGGCCATTACAGAGACGTGGTTGCAAGGTGACCAAGGTTGGGAGCTAAATATTCAGGGTTATTTAACATTTTGGAAGGATAGGAAAAAAGGTAAAGGTGGTGGGGTAACCCTGTTAATAAAGGATGAAATTGGTATAATAGTGAGAAATTATCTTGGCTCAGAAGACCAAGATGTTGAATCAATTTGGGTGGAGGTAAGAAATAGCAAGGGAAAGAAATCACTGGTGGGGGTAGTATATATGCCCCCTATCAGTAGCTACACTGTAGGGCAAAATATTAATAAGGAAATAAAGGGAGCTTGTAAAAAAGGTAATGCAATAATCATGGGCGATTTTAACTTTCACATAGATTGGACAAATCAAATTGGCAAAAATAGCCCTAAGGAGGAGTTCATAGAGTGTATTTGGGACTGTTTCTTAGACCAATACGTCGGGGAACCAACCAGGGAACTGGCCATTTTGGATCTGGTAATGGGTAACGAAACAGGATTAATTAATGATCTCAAAGTAAAGGATCCCTTGGGAAGCAGTGATCATAACATGATAGAATTTCACATCCAGTTTGAGAGCGAGGATTTTGGGTCTGAAACTATTGTATTAAACTTAAATAAGGGCAATTATAAAGGAATGAGGGCGGAATTGGCTAAAGTGGACTGGGTAAACAGATTAGATGGTATGATGGTGGATAAACAGTGGCAAACATTTAAAAAGATATTTTATGACTCGCAACAAAAATATATCCCTGTTAGGAGGAAAGACTCCAAAAAAGGGTGAACCAACCATAGCTAACTAAGGAAGTAAAGGATAGTATCAGGTTAAAAGAAAAAGTATACAACATGGCAAAGATTACTGGTAAGCCCGAAGATTGGGAAAACTTTAAAAACCAGCAAAAGATGACTAAAAGAATAATAAAGAGGGAGAAAATAAATTGAGAGTAAACTAGCAAGAAATATAAAAACTGACAGTAAACGCTTCTACAAGTATATAAAAAGGAAGAGGGTAACTAAAGTAAACATTGGTCCTTAAAGGATTAGACTGGGGAAATAATAATGGAAAACAAGGAAATGGCAGAGGAATTGAACAGATATTTTGTATCTGTCTTCACAGTAGAAGACACTAATAACATACCAATAATAGTAGAAAATCAAGGGGCAAAGGGGAGCGAGGAACTAAAAACAATCACTATCACTAGAGAAAAAGTATTAGGTAAACTAATGGGTCTAAAGGCTGACAAGTCCCCTGGACCTGATGGCTTGCATCCGAGGGTCTTAAAGGAAGTGGCTACAGAGATAGTGGATGCATTGGTTGTAATCTTCCAGAATTCACTAGATTCTGGAAAGGTCCCAGCGGATTGGAAAACCGCAAACGTAACACCCCTATTCAAGAAGGGAGTGAGACAGAAAGCAGGTAACTATAGACCAGTTAGTCTAACATCTGTCATTGGGAAAATGCTAGAATCCATTATTAAGGAAGTAGTAGCAGGACATTTGGAGACTCATAATACAATCAAGGAGAGTCAACATGGTTTTATGAAAGGGAAATAGCGTCTGACAAATTTATTAGAGTTCTTTGAGGAAGTAACAGGCAGGGTGGATAAAGGGGAACCAATGGATGCAGTATATTTGGATTTCCAAAAGGCATTCAATAAGCTGCCACATAAAAGATTACTGCACAAGATAAGAGCTCATGGTGTTGGGGGTAATATACTGGCATGGATAGAGGATTGGCTAACTAACAGAATACAAATAGTCGGGATAAAAGGGTCATTTTCAAAATGGCAATCTGTAACTAGTGGGGTGCCACAGGGCTCAGTGCTGGGGCCTCAACTATTTACAATACATATCAATGACTTGGATGAAGGAACAGAGTGTCTTCTGGCCAAATTTGCTGATGATACAAAGATAGGTGGAAAAGCAAGTTGCGACAAGGACACAAAGTGTCTGCAAAGGGATATTGACAGGTTCAGTGAATGGGCAAAATTTGGCAGATGGAATATAATGTGGGAAAATGTGAAGTCATCCACTTTAGGAGGAAAAATAAAGAAGCAAAATATTATTTGAATGGAGAAATACTACAAAATGCTGCGGTACAGAGGGATCTGGGTGTCCTCGTAGATGAAACACAAAAAGTCAACATACAGGTGCAGCAGGTAATCCAGAAGGCAAATGGAATATTGGCCTTTATGTCTAGGGGGATGGAGTATAAAAGCAGGGAAGTCATGCAACACCTGTACAGGGTGCTGGTGAGACCACACCTGGAGTACTGCGTACAGTTCTGGTGCCCTTATTTAAGGAAGGACATACTCGCATTGGAGGCAGTTCAGAGAAGGTTCACTTGGTCGATTCCGGGTATGGAAGGGTTGTCTTATGAGGAAAGATTGAACAGGTTGGAGTTTAGAAGAATGAGAGGAGACCTTATTGAAACATACAAGATTCTGAGGGGACTCGATAGGGTAGATGCTGAGAGGATGTTACCCCTCATGGGGAATCTAAAACTAGGGGGCATAGTCTCAGAGTAAGGGGTCCCCCGTTTAAGACGGAAATGAGGAGGAATTTCTTCTTCCAGAGGGTTGTGATTCTTTGGAATTCTTTACCCCAAAAAGCGGTGGAGGCTGAGTCATTGAATATATTCAAGGCTGAGTTAGACAAATTTTTGATCAGCAAGGGAGTCAAAGGATCTGGGGAAAAGGCGAGAAAGTGGAATTGAGGTAAAAATCAGATCAGCCATGATCTCATTGAATGGCGGAGCAGGCTCGAGGGGCCGAATGGCCTACTCCTGCTCCTATCTCTTATGGTCTTATGGTCTTATAGAAGCAGATTCCATAGGAACTTTCAATGGACATGTAATTGAAGAGGACTAATTTGAAGAGTTATGGGGAAAAAGTTGGGGTGTGGGACTAAATTGGACAGCTCTTTCAAAGAGCCGGCACAGGCAAGACGGGCCGAATGGCCTCCTTCTGTGCTTTATGATTCTATATTACAGACCGCAATAATTATCTGCATTTAAAGCTATAATTAAACATAGAAACATGGAAAATAGGAGCAGGAGTAGGCCATTCAGCCCTTCGAGCCTGCTCTGCCATTCAATATGATCATGGATGATCCTCTATCTCGATACCATATTCCCACTCTTTCCCCATACCCCTTGATGCCTTTTGTGTCTAGAAATCTATCTAGCTCCTTCATAAATATATTCAGTGACTTGGCCTCCACAGCCTTCTGTGGTAGAGAATTCCACAGGTTCACCACCGTCTAAGTGAAGAAATTTCTCCTCATCTCAGTCCTAAATGTCCTACCCCGTATCCTAAGACTGTGACCCCTCGTTCTGGACCCCCAGACAGGAGAAACATCCCCCCTGCATCCAGTCTGTCTAGCCCTGTCAATTTTATATGTTTCAATGAGATCCCATCTCATTCTTCTAAACTCAAATGAATACAGGCCAAGTCGACCCAATCTCTCCTCATATGACAATCCTGCCATCCCAGGAATCAGTCTAGTGAACCTTTGCTGTACTCCCTCTATGGCAAGTAAATTCTTTCTTGGGTAAGGAGTCCAAAACTGCACACAATACTCCAGGTGTGGTCTCACCAAGACCATGTATAACTGCAGTAAGACATCCTTGCTCCTGTACTCAAATCCTCGTGCAATGAAGGCCACCATACCATTTGCTTGCTGCACCTGCATGTTTGCTTTCAGTGACTGGTGTACAGTGACACCCAGGTCCCTTTGTACATCAACATTTCCCAATCTATCACCATTTAAATAATACTCTGCCTTTCTGTTTTTCGTTCCGAAGTGGATAACTTCACATTTATCCACATTATACTGCATCTGCCATGTATTTGCCCACTCACTCAACTTGTCTAAATTGCCTTGAAGCCTCTTTGCATCCTCCTCACAACTCACAATCCCACCTAGTTTTGTGTCATCAGCAAACTTGGAAATTTTACATTTGGTTCCCTCATCCAAATCATTGATATATATTGTGAATAGCTGGGGCCCAAGCACTGATCCCTGCGGTACCCCCCCACTAGTCAAAGTCTGCCACCCCAAAAAAGACCCATTTATTCCTACTCCCTGTTTCCTGTCTGTTAACCAATTTTCAATCCATGCTGGTATGTTACCCCCAATCCCATGTGCTTTAATTTTGCATGCTAACCTCTTATGTGGGACTTTATTAAAGGCCTTCTGAAAATCCAAATAAACCACATCCACTGGCTCTCCCTTATCTATTCTACCAGTTACATCCTCAAAAAACTCCAGTAGGTTTGTCAAACATGATTTCCCTTTCATAAGTCCGTGTTGACTTTGTCTAATCCCGTTGATATTTTCTAAGTGTCCTGTTATCACATCCTTTATAATAAACTCTAGCATTTTCCCTACAACTGATGTTAGGCAAACCGGTCTGTAGTTCCCTGTTTTCTCGCTCCCTCCTTCTTCAAATAGTGGGGTTACATTTGCCACCCTCCAAACTGCAGGAACCGTTCCATAATCTATAGAATTTTGCAAGATGACAACTAATGCATCCACTATTTCCATGGCTACCTCTTTTAGTACTCTGGGATGCAGATTATCATGTCCTGGGGATTTATCGGCTTTCAGTCCCATTAATTTCTCCAGCACTTTTTTTACTAATACTAATTTCTTCTAATTCCTCCTTCTCACTAGTCCCTTGGTTCCCTAGCATTTCTGGGAAGTTATTTGTGTCCTCTTCCATGAAGACAGAACCAAAGTATTTGTTTAATTGCTCTGCCATTTCCCTGTTCCCCATTATAAATTCTCCCGTTTCTGACTGTAAGGGACCTACATTTGTCTTCACTAATCTTTTTCTTTTTACATACTTGTAGAAGCTTTTACAGTCCACTTTTATGTTCCTTGCAAGTTTATTCTCATACTCTATTTTTACCCTCTTAATCAATCTCTTGGTCCTTTTTTGCTGAATTGTAAACTGCTCCCAATCCTCAGGCTTGCTACTTTTTCTGGCAACTTTATATGACTCCTCTTTGGATCTAATACTATCCTTAATTTATTTTGTTAGCCATGGTTGGGCCACATTTCCATTTGTGTTTTTGCACCAGAAAGGAATGTATAATTGTTGCAATTCATGCATTCGATCCTTAAATGTTAGCCATTGCCTATCACCGTCATGCCTTATAATGAAGCTTCCCAATCTATCATAGCCAACTCACTCCTCCTGCCTTCATAGTTTCCTTTGTTTAGATTTAGGACCCTAGTTTCGGATTGGACTACTTCACTTTCCATCCTAATTAAGAATTCTATCATGTTACGGTCACTCTTCCCTAAAGGACCCCGCACAACAAGATTATTAATTAACCACTTCTCATTGCACCATACCCAATCTAGGATAGCCTGTTCCCTGGTTGGCTCCTCAACGTACTGGTCTAAAAAAAACCATCTCGTACACACTCCAGGAATTCATCCTCCACAGTATTATTGATAATTTGGTTTGGCCAATCTATATGTAGATTAAAGTCACCCATGATTATTGTAGTACCCTTGTTACATGCATCTCTAATTTCCTGTTTGATCCCATCCCGTACATTACCAATATAGTTTTGAGGCCTTTAGACAACTCCCACCAGTGTTTTCTGCCCCTTGGTGCTTCTTAACTCCACCCAGACTGATTCTACATCTTGATTTTCTGAGCCAATATCCTTTCTCACTATTGCTCTCATTTCATCCTTTACTAACAATGCCACCCCACCTCCTTTTCCTTTTTGCCTGTCCTTCCTAAATATCAAGTACCCTTGGATATTCAGCTCCCAGCCTTGTTCACCCTGCAGCCATGTCTCTGTAATTGCTATTATATCATATCCGTTTACATCTATTTGAGCTGTTAATTCATCTACCTTATTATGAATGCTTCGTGCATTCAGATACAGTGCCTTTGGATTTGTCTTTTTAACATTTTTAGACACCTTAACATTTTTTGTACTATGGCTTTATTTGTTTATTACCATTTTTTCTTACCCGGACCCTATTTGTTAGTGCATTCTTTTGTTTGTACGCTCTGTCCCTTCCTGACACAATCTGGTTATCCTTACCCCAATCACTTAAAGCCTGGTTCTACTGATGATTATGATGTGGATTTTCCACACCGTTCACCTGACGAAGGAGGAAGCCTCCGAAAGCTTGTGGAATTTAAAATAAATTTGTTGGACTATAACTTGGTGTTGTAAAATTGTTTACTACTGATGATTTTGAACTGCTCGGAGTCCAATTTCACAATTTACAATCTCATTAGAATAACTTGATCGGATTACAGTTTAGCAATTTAGGCTGTCAGTTATCGATTGCTGTTTTTATGGCCATGATTGATGGTTTCACTGTTCACAGTAATGACAATTCACTTGTGCAAAATAACCCCTCGTGAAAATGCCTAAAAAATGGACCCCATGAATTTGGCAGTGGGACCAATGCCTGCATAGATGGGCGTAGGCTATCCCAATGCCAAATTGATATGCTTCGTGCTGTTTTACACCCAAAAAATGGGAACCACACATATTAACTTCTACCCCAAAGTGTACAAGAGGGAAGAAGAGAGAACAGCGAATAAAGAGACAAGTGTATATATTTTTATTTAAAATTCTGTTTGTAATATTCAATTTATATTTTAACCACTTTTCAACGTCATGAATTCACTAAGGACTTGTAAAACCGGTCAGCCCAACAAAACAAGAGTTTCCCTGAACTCATCAGTAGTTTTAGGGTAGTATATTGAGAAGAGCTATGTCTATTGTGTAAGTCCACAAGTAGCCTCAAGGAAATATTGACAGTACTCCTCTTAGTAACACTTCCATTCAACAAGTTTGGTTTTATCTGTCTTGCTACAGCTATTTGGCTCCTGTAACTATTTACCAGACCTTTTGCATTCCACACAGATTAAAAGTGTTAACATCAAGCAGACGATGACAACCCTCACCAATCTTAAACCTTGGACCACCTACAGTCTGAAAGTTGAACCTGTCATGCCTAACAGCACGACTCATCCTAGTTCAATTGTCTGTGAAACTACAATGGATAATGGTATTACTATTTTCTGCCACTAATACAGTCAGTTCCTCTTAAAGGAATACTCTGGGATAAAACCCTACAACACTCAATTCTTGATTTTCTTTTCTTTCAATTGGAACTGCAATTTCTTTCATTTTCACAGAGACTGGGTCTGCCAGGAGCTCATGTTGTATTGCTAAGCCACATATTCCCAGCCTCTCCCGCTGCTCAACAGTATATGTTCTGGTAGTTTAGGTGGACCACTGGCACTATTCAAAAAGGAGCAGAAGGTTATCTGTGTCCTGGCCAAGATTCCTCCCTGAACCAACACCATCATAAACAGATTAACTAGAAATTGATTCCATTTGCTGCTTGTGGAACCTTGCTGTATACAAATTGAATGGTGAATTTGCTTACAAATCAGTGACTACATTTCAAAAGAAATTCATTGGTTGTGAAGGTTTTCAACGTCTTGAGAATGTGATAAAGTGCTATATTAATGCAAGTTGTTATGTTGTTCTGCACTACAGAATGCTCTTTTGATGTTATGGTTAAGGCACGTTCATGGGATACAATAAGAAAGAAAAAAGTGTTTCTTTCTTATCGTACCCCATGAACGTGCCTTAACCATAATATCAAAGGAGCATTCTGTAGTGCAGAAGAACATAACAACGGCGTGCATGTATATAGCACCTTTAACATAAAATATATCCCAAGGTGCTTCATAGAGGTGTAATCAGACAAATATGGATGCCAAGGCAATGAAGAAGATATTGAGGAATGGGGGGAGGGGTGAGCAAAAGCTGGATCAAAGAGATGGTTTTTAAAGAGATGGTTTTTAAAGAGAGTCTTAAAGGAGGAGAAGCAGGTGGAAAGGTTTAGGGAGGCAGTAATAGTGTATGAGGCCTAGGCAGCTGAAGACTCGGCCGCCAATGGTGGGGTAAAGGGAGAGCAATGCACAAGAGACCAGAGTCAGAGGAACGCAGAGGTCTTTTGGGAGAGATTGTACGGCTAGGGGAGGTTACGGAGATAGCGAAGGATGAAGCCATGAAGGGATTTAAACACAAAAATGATCGTTTTAAATTGGAAGCATAGGGGTCCAGGAGTCAATGTAGGTCAGCAAGGACAGGGGTGATGGTTGAGCAGGACTAGGTGCAGGATACGACATGGGTAACTGAGTTTTTAGGGACAGGAAAATTTCATAGGCCCAAAAAAAACAATCCTTTTTGATTGATGTCACACTCACCTACTGACCTTCTCCTTAATTAAAGGTATGTGTTTGTATCCAATCAAGCATTGCAGCCTACAGGCGGAGGGAGCTGAGGAAGTATTAATCACTTATGGAACCATTGATGTAGTTCTAGTGATTTTAATATTGGCATCAATCTTTGCCCCATGTTACCCATGACATCACAGCAGCACTACAACATCAGCTAGATAAGTTCATTCTTTTTTTGAAATTATTAAAAAAGTAGTCTTTCTGCCATTTGCTTCCATGTTGTGTGTGTATTTTCGTTTAGTTTTCTGATTAGAGTCACCATGTGATGTCATTCTCCTCTCCTTCCCCTGAGCACAGATGGAAACATGGAGCAGAAGCACTTACAAATGATACCATGACATCGGTTAATCAGTGCAAAGCTACACCTTGTGCCTAATAACGGAATCCATTCTTATGCCATGCAGCGGTACAATTTGTACAATAATGCTTTGGCCTCATAAATCTTATCTTCATTCGTTTCAGCTTCCATCAGAACTGGGTTTCAAGCTGTGTGGCCAAATGATACTTCCTACTTATAAATGTTCTACCCCTGTTTCTGTTTGCAGGTAAAGTTCCAGTGTGGCTGATTACTGTGTTGCTTCTAATATCAATTTTTGGTGTCTTTGTTGTGACGATGGGAATTTTCTATGCATCGCTTCATGGTTACAGAACTGTCAGATATATTTTCTTTCCTTCCTACAACCTCCCCGAACACATAAAGGAGGTATGTGTTACTCTACTCATCTATCCCCAGTCCTGATTTACAGGCCATCAAATTTAACGTCATGCAACTTGGCAAATTTAAACAAATTCCAGATATCTTTTTAAAGGTGTGACTTAGAGGTTTACAAAGAGAGGTAAACATTAGAGTTTAAGGATGTGATTTGGTGACCGGAATTTCCTCTGAGCTTCTCCCACTTTGCTGACGTAGCTTCGGCCAGAAGCACAGCAGAAACCCCATTTACACACTGCACTTCCCACGACGTTATGGCAACAAAGTGGGAGCAGCTCCAAGGAAATTCCCGTCCAAAATTGCTTTGGTAGCTGCTAATAATTTTTGTCTTCATTTTAATAAGATTGAAAGTTCAAAGTAACAAGGCTGCAATGTAAGTCTTGCCACTGCCGCCATGATATACAGTGTTGTAGTGCAACAGTCGAGTTTTTCAGACTGGGTGTGGGGGCGATGAGGGAGGAGGGGGGAGTACCTGGCTGTCACAGGATGATTCTGCTTGAAACTTGGAGCTAAAACTTGGGCTTTCTCCCCAGATTACAAACTGCTATTGCTTTCCAGTCACCAGATGGCAACAACCCATAGTTGCCAGCTGCATGCTTTCTGAACAAGCCGTCAACTTTTCAGCCTTCCGTTTGTGCTACTTGGACAGTAGCCCCTATATTCGTTATTCAGGGGTGTTTGAATTCCCCCCATGACTTTGTGCGTTACCTCGTCTGTGGATGCTTAATGTTTCAGCGCACACACAGCAGAGATAGTGTGTAATACATTGTGGGGCATTCATTTGTAATGGGGGTTCCTGCATGAAGGTGGATAAGGAGGCAAATGTATCAGCCGATCTGTACCAGCGATATCCACAAACAGCAATGGATCTCTGAGTCCTACTTCATTTAGCTCATCCACTTCAAATGGGGCTCTGTAAATGTGATTAAGAGAAGTGAGTAGATAAAAATGAAATAACCGCCCTTGAAATATGTCTGTTAAGTATACACCATCCTGTAATATTTGAACACTAGTTTTCACTTTAGATGTGGACATCTGATTGCTTTCTAGACTTCCACCTTCCAATTCATTGGCGGGGCTTCACTTTTTTTAATCCCAGCAAAAACTCTGGATCCCAGTAAATCATCACATAAAACAAGTGACACGCTGGGTATGTTTGTTGGGAGATTATCATTTACACTGAATTGAGAATGACTCATCTGAAATGCTTGACTTTTCTTTTGTACAGTACCTGAAAGAACCTTCATTGAATTCTCAATTCCTGCTGCCCCAGACCAAGAACCTGTATGAAGAATCATTTGACAAGCTAAGTATTATTTCAGACTTCCCAGAGAGGTTTGACAACACAAATGTTGGCATGAATACAAATATGGAAATGCTTGAGAAACAGCCCACGGAGGAGGAAAATCAGGCAACAGAGGATGAGGAGGAAGAGGAAGGGCCGCAAAATAATAGTAACAGCAATCCTTATGGAAGAATGCAGAAACTACTAGATATTGATGCTTGAAGGAAATGCCACCCACACATCCTCCTCTCTATTTTCGGGAATTTTTATGACACTCGCAAAATTTAGTCCTGTAGGTCTCTTTTGGCTGTACGTGGAGATAGCAATGTCTCTTTTGGCTGTACGTGGAGATAGCAATGTCTCTTTTGGCTGTACGTGGAGATAGCAATGTCTCTTTTGGCTGTACGTGGAGATAGCAATGTACGTGTGATCTGCACTGTTTTCTCACACTTCCTCTTCAGCAGATCATGAAGAATTATCTCTGATCCGAATAAAACTAGAAAATTAGTAATTTATTATATTTTAGCATGATATGAATGATTGTGAAAAGGTTTTTTGCTGAATTTTGTTGCGACTTTTTTATTTTCCCCCGAACTTTCACCTAGAAATATATTTTTTCACTTAAAAATATCTTTTTTCACTAATATTCATTAACCTCTTTTAAAAAAAATGAAAAATTCCCAATAAAATTTAAAGAAATGGAAAGTAAGGGACTTCAATGTAGCTATTAATATATTAAAATTCTTATATCTGTGCACATTTCTTGTCATCTTTTTCCATTATAAATTCCCCTGTCACATTTATAAAGGAAACTGCCTATGTAAACTTGCCTTGCTGTAATTATACCCTTCCCGCACAAGTGGAGGCGCTGCAATGTCACTACGAGCTGGAGTGTGCAGTTACAATGTGACAAGTTTACATAGGCACTTTCCACTTCACCTGAAGACTACACTTGCTCTTGACTCCCAGTGTGCAATGCCACAGGAGATCGACTAGTATTTTATTAATATATGCTACATATAGGATGTATGCTACATAGGATGTAGAAGGGAGATGAGATTTTTTTTAAGCTGTGAGTTGTTATGATCCGGAATGCACTACCTGAAAGGGTGGTGGAAGCAGATTCAATGATAACTTTCGAAAGGGAATTGGATAAATACTTGAAAGAGAAAAAATTGCAGGGCTATGGGGAAAGAGCAGGGGAGTGGGACTATTTGAACTGCTCTTTCAAATAGTCAGCACAGGCACAATGGGCAGGATGGCCTCCTTCTGTGCTCTATGATTCTTTGATTCCATATCATGGATATGACTTGGCTTACTGCAAACACTTCAATGCTAGCATCTTCCTCTATGGTCAGATTAGGGAGCATGTCAGTGGAATTGTACCAGAAACAGGTCGCTTACATTTATTGTGTTATTCCACCCTGACTTTTCCCAGTACCATTTTACCATGACCGGCTAACACACAGTATATGTTTTGCACCTGTGTCTGTGGCACACGTGGGACTCTCCAATGTACTGCAGGGAACAAGACAGCAAATTGTTGGGACCGTAATGGAGAGAGAAAGAGCAAGAGACAGAAATTCAAGATTTCAGAAAGAGAGAATCTGATTTGTAAAATGAGTAATAAAAGAGAGCTATTCAGACCCCTTCATCAGAAGAAACTAATGGACAGGAAATCAGATAATACCAAGCAAAATATCTTCTTTTGCATATGATCTGTTAGAGGGTTGAAATGCTAACATTTTTGGATGAACATTTAGCAATGCAATCATTATATGTAGATTGTGGAGAGAGGTGTAGGATTGTTTCTTATTGGCCATCTACCTTCCTTTTACAGTTAAGTAATTGTATAGTCCATCCCAGTATAAATACATTGCAAATGTGAATAATAAAAGTCATGTCTAATATGCATTCAATGAGGAGAGTGCTGATTTGGTTTATTTATCTTCCTCTGCTATGCCACACATACGTGAGCAAAAAGTGCCAGCTTGGCTCAGTGATGAATCTTGCTTTCAATCACAAGGTTGTGGGTTCAAGTACCATTCTGGGATTTGGGCATATAACTTCGATTGACTTTCTGCTGCAGTACTGAGGGAGTTCTGCATTGTTGAAGATTCCATCCTTCAGAAACATTAAACAGAGGCCTCATCTGCCAGTTCAGGTGGATGTCATGGATCACGTAGTTACATCAAGTCTATAGCATAGAAATCGTATGCCCAACTGATCTATGCTGGTGTTTATGTTCCACACGAGTCTCCTCTCACCCCTCTTCATCTGACTCTCTCAGCATACCATTCTTTTCCTTTCCTCATGTGCTTATCTAGCTTCCCCTTAAATGCACTATGCTATTTGCCTCAACAACTCCTTGTGGTAGTGCGTTCCACGTTCTTACCACTCTTTGGGTAAAGAAGTTTCTCCTGAATTCACTATTGGATTTATTGGTGAGTATCTTATATTTATGGCCCCTAGTTTTGGACCCCCCCCCATAATTCAAAGAACAACAGAAAGTTCATCCCGTGTCCTCAGCCAACACCACCAAAAAAAACTGGTCGTTTGTCTCATTACTATTTGTGGATTTTGTTATGTGTAAAATTGCAGAAGTTGCTATATTTCAAAATACCCTGTTGCATTTGAAGTGTATTGAGATGTTTCTGAAAGATGGGATAAGGCACTATATGAATGCAAGTCTTTTTATTATTTCTTGCCCAAGATTTTGGGAAGTGGCCTATTCCCAGGCTTCTCTCAATGCTACGCTATCGCTAGTCATGGAGGTGCGTGAGAAGTCTAATCTCCTTAACTTTGTACCTTCGTATGGAGGGGTGTTTTGTCTTCTCAATTTTTCCATTCCTTTACTAAAGGTGTTGACTGCTTGCTCGAATATGGCTCCATGGAGACCAGTAGCCCTATTGCACCTTGATTACGTAGCCATTCTTCATGTGTGAGTTTAGGCATTGTGCTTGACCATATGGGACATTACAGCCAAGTCCAATCTTGTCCTTGAACATACATGTACTTTGAACAACAGTTGCTGAATAGTGATCAGGAGCAGAAACTTTGGCTAATCTTCTGCATCCTAATCCAGAAACACTGAAGCCAATTGTAGTGACCCTACAGTAGCCCCACTTGAGATCAGCAAACTCAATACAGACCAGGGATTGAACTTAAGATCTTTCTTGTCTGTATGGCCAGCTTAAAAAGAAAATGTGCCTCAGCCACATCGTTGCTCCAACCTGAAGACATTTTTATAAGGGTGAAGTTGTACCCAAATGCTGAAGGCGTGAGGTACATTCAAATTAGTTGGGGATTTAGGGACTATTTTAGGCCCAAAAAAGCTTTAGAAATGATCTGAGGTATATATGAGATTCTGAGATGCTAATTATTTACTCTTTGCGTTAAAACTTTGCACAGCAATTTGTGCACATGAAGCTGTTTCGCCAACCAAACTTGTTCCACTTGGCATAGCCTTCCTCACATGCTGTCTAATGAACTGATCTTTTGATCCTCCCTCAGTAGTGTGAAAACTGTGTGCTTGTGGCTCATGATCATGTGTGCCAGTCGTTCATATTCTTAGCTCTACCAGCACCAAACAAACCAAAGACTCCAAATATTTCATATAGTTTTTGATGCAAATTATATCAGTAAATTATCTACTGAGGAAGTGGATATATATTAAAAAATTAGAGCAACATTTAATGGTATGAGGATATAACACAGTTATTGGTAAAGTCCCTTGATATATTTTTTAACTCGCATATTCAAAATGTATCCTTTAGTTTTAATTACAGCAAACTCATTCATCTATTCTTCAAGCAACTGTACACTGACCGTATCCTATTTCTAGAAAATGTATGCGGTAAGGTAACCAGTGGTTTGGTACTGGAGTAGGAACCCAGATATCATGAGACAAAATTCCACCATGAGAAATTGTGAAATTGAATTCAATAAATCTCATAGGGGCGAGCACCTGAAAACGATCATTAAAGCTGCCGATTGTTGCAAAAACCTAACTAGTTCATGTCCTACAGGAAAGGGAACCTACCATCCCTACCTGGTCTGGCCGAGATGTAACTCCAGTCCCAAACTACATGCCCTCTCCGAGCTCACCTTGACCATGAGACTCACCTCCTGCTCCCTCAACCCTATTCCCACCAAATTTCCCTTCCTGGCCCCCATGTTAGTTGATATTGTTAACGGTTCCCTCTCCTCAGGTACTGACCACCTCCCCTTCAAAACTGCCGGCATCACCCTCCTCCTCAAAAAACTCACCCTTGACCCCTCTGTCCATGCAAACTACCACGCAATCTCCAACCTCCCTTTCCTCTCCAAAATCCTTGAACGTGTTGTCACCTCCCAAATCTGTGCCCATCTTTCCTGCAACTCCACGTTTGAATCCCGCCAATCAGGTTTCCACCCCTGTCACGGTACTGAAACAGCCCTTATTAAAGTCACAAATGACATCCTATGTGACTGTTACCTTGGTAAACTATCCCTCCTCATCCTTCTTGAGCCGTCTGCAGCCTTTGATATGGTTGATCACACCATCCTCCTCCAATGCCTCTCCTCCATCGTCCAGCTGGGTGGGACTGCGCTCGCCCGGTTCCATTCTTCTCTATCCAGTCATAGCCAGAGAATCACCTGCAATGGCTTCTCTTCCCAATCCCACACTGTTACCTCTGGAGTCCCCCAAGGATCTATCCTTGGCCCCCTCCTATATCTCAAATACATGCTGCCCCTCGGCGACATCATCCGAAAACACTATATCAGGTTCCACGTGTATGCTGACGACACCCAGCTCTACCTCACCCCCACCTCTCTCAACCCCTTCACTGTCTCTCATTTGTCATATAGCTTGATAGACATCCAATACTGGATGAGCAAAAATTTCCTCCAAAATATAGGGAAGACCGAACCCATTGTCTTTGGTTCATGCCACAAACTCCCTTCCCTAGCCACCGACTACATCCCTCTCCCTGGCCACTGTCTGAGGCTGAACCAGACCGTTCGATACCTTGGCATCCCATATGACCCTGAGATGAGCTTCCAACCACATATCCACTCCATCACCAAGACCGCCTACTTCCACCTTCGTAACATCGCCCGTCTCCACCCCTGCCCCAGCTCATCTACTGCTGAAACCTTCATCCTTGCATTTGTTACCTCTATTATTCCAATGCTCTCCTGGCTGGCCTCCCATCCCCCGGTCCGGGAACGCCTCGATTTTAAAGTTCTCATTCTTGTTTTCAAATCCCTCCGTGGCCTCGCCACTCCCTACAGCCTTCTCCAGCCCTACAACCCTCCTAGAACGGCTGAGTGCACTGGATACCACAAAGTGTTTGGTCCCCCGACAACATCCCTGCTGTAGTGCTGAAAACTTGTGCTCCAGAACAAGCCGTGCCTCGAGCCAAGCTGTTCCAGTACAGCTACAACACTGGCATCTACCCAACAATGTGGAAAATTGCCCAGGTATGTCCTGTCCACAAAAAGCAAGACAAATCCAATCCGGCCAATTACCGCCCCATCAGTCTACTCTCAATCATCAGAAAAGTGATGGAAGGTGTCGTCGACAGTACTATCAAGCAGCACTTACTCACCAATAACCTGCTCACCGATGCTCAGTTTGGGTTCCGCCAGGACCACTCGGTTCCAGACCTCATTACAGCCTTGGTCTAAACATGGACAAAAGAGCTGAATTCCAGAGGTGAGGTGAGAGTGACTGCCCTTGACATCAAGGCAGCATTTGACCGAGGAGCCCTAGTAAAATTGAAGTCAATGGGAATCAGGGGGAAAACTCTCCAGTGGCTGGAGTCATACCTAGCACAAAGGAAGATGGTAGTGGTTGTTGGAGGCCAATCATCTCAGCCCCAAGACATTATTGCAGGAGTTCCTCAGGGCAGTGTCCTAGGCCCAACCATCTTCAGCTGCTTCATCAATGACCTTCCCTCCATCATAAGGTCAGAAATGGGGACGTACACTGATGCTTGCACGGTGTTCAGTTCCATTCGCAACCCCTCAGGTAATGAAGCACTCCATGCCCGCATGAGCAAGACCTGGACAACATCCAGGCTTGGGCTCATAAGTGGCAAGTAACATTCGTGCCAGACAAGTGCCAGGCAATGACCATCTCCAACAAGAGAGAGTCTAACCACCTCCCCTTGACATTCAACGGCATTGCCATCGCCAAATCCCCCACCATCAACATCCTGGGGGTCACCATTGACCAGAAACTTAACTGGACCAGCCACATAAATACCGTGGCTATAAGTGCAGGTCAAAGGCTGGGTATTCTGCGACGAGTGACTCACCTCCTGACTCCCCAAAGCCTTTCCACCATCTACAAGGCACAAGTCAGAAGTGTGATGGAATACTCTCCACTTGCCCGGATGAGTGCAGCCCCAACAACAATCAAGAAGCTCGACACCATCCAGGACAAAGCAACCCGCTTGATTGGCGCACAATCCACCACCCTATACATTCACTCCCTTCACCACCAGCGCACTGTGGCTGCAGTTTGTACCATCCACAGGATGCACTGCAGCAACTCGCCAAGGCTTCTTCGACAGCACCTCCCAAACCCGCGACCTCTACCACCTAGAAGGACAAGGGCAGCAGGCACATGGGAACAACATGACCTGGACGTTCCCCTCCAAGTCACACACCATCCCGACTTGGAAATATATTGCCGTTCCTTCATTGTCGTTGGGTCAAAACCCTGGAACTCCTCCAATTCTTGCCTCTTGCTCATCCCTGATTTTAATCACTCCACCATTGCCTTCAGCTGTCTAGGCCCTAAGCTCTGGAATTCCCTCCCTAAACCTCTCCACCTTTATGACATTCCTTAAAGCCTTCCTCTTTAACCAAGTTTTTGGTCACCTGTCCTAATATGTGGCTCAGTGTTGAATTTTGTTTGAAAACACTCCTGTGAAGTGCCTCGGGACATTTTATTACGTTAAAGGTGCTATATAAATGCAATTTGTTGTTGTTGTTGTTGACTGTTAGCACCCTAAGGACAACTAGGGAAAGGCAATAAATACTTTTCAGTGTTGCACACATTTCAAGAACAAATAAAGAAATGCACCATGATTGACAACTTATTAAAATTGGGAGGCCGACTGAATAAAACTACTATCTAATCAAAACCTCGACAACTGGCACCCCTAGGTTTCCTGTATGGTTTTCTTCTTCATATCTTCACTTGAAATCAAAACTCAGTTTCCAATTCTAACTCAATTTTTCCTAGGGCCTCAGAACAATTGTAATTACAGTTTGCCTTTAACATCACCTTAAATGTAGAACGTAGTTCCAAATGTAGGGTGTAATTAGGTAATGGAAAGATTTCTAAATGTTGAATTTGGTGCACTGAAAAACAGAGAACTGACCGAAGTTGGCAAGGACACCTCCGAACAGTGGCTGGCATTGGCGCCGCTGGGTGCAGTGCGGCCGATTCAATTCCTTCCTTGCGTTGCTAGGGGCAGTGTGGCAGTGAGTGTTACTCCGCCGCCTCGCTAGGGGCGGTGTGGGCTGAGTGTTAGTGGCGCAGTATCTCCGCCGCGTCGCTAGGGGCGGTGTGGGCTGAGTATCGGTGGCGCAGTTTCTGTCGTGCGTCACGAGGGGCAGGTATGGTGTGACCCAGGCCTGGAGGTGTCTGGGCGACATCCTCCGCAATGAACTTAGTTCGTGGCGTATTGTTTCCTGTAAATCACATGGAAGCTGCGGGAAAGCTGTTCTCAGGGGCCGGCGAAGGCAGGAAGAGGAGAGCAGCATGGTGCCGGCGCTGCTCTGTGCCTTTCTAACGGCAGCGCTGACGCTCGAAGGTAAGGTCTGGGTTTTGGTTCCCAACACTCATCCCTTCCTGGGCCCTCGGGCTTGTGTTCGAGGACTAGCCGCCACTCCCCCCCCCCCCCCCCCCCGCCCCCAACTATACTGAGGCTCAAACCCGACGGTCCTCAGCCCGGAATTCAAGTGTGCGGCGGCGTCCTGTTTATTTTAAAACTGATGATTTTTAATTTAATTTTTGTTTAACTTAAATAGTTTAAGGCTTCAGATTTTTCTTTAATCTGCTTTTATTCTCCTCTTGGGCTAAAGCGTGTGTTGAACACGTAGCCTCGCCCCTGTGATTAAAAACAGAAAATCCACGCCAGGTAACTAAAGGGGTTAGGAGTGTCGACCCCTGGTCAGACCTGAAACTTATTTTTTGTTGACAGACCCCGCTGTGCATTTCCAGTATTTCTGTTTTTCTTTCAGATTTCCAGTACTTATAGATTTCTTTTTATTGCCTTCTTGCAATATTTGGTTTGGGTGAAGGCATAGCGAAGTTTTTAAGTCGATTGTTCAGATATTGGGCTGGATCATCGCTGCGTGCCCTGTTCGACAAACTTTTTTTGCGCCGTAACTTGCTGGCAGTGGAAATTCTGGGACTGAGATTTAGGATTGAGAAAGAAACAACTGAGCAGGAGGGGGAATTAGTCAAACCGGGTATGGAAAGAGAAATAGAGAGGGAACGAAAGATTGGATGAAGAGAAAAAAAGAGACAAAGTTAAATTAAGGGAAAAAATTAGAGATTTTAAAAATGTCAAATTTTAAGAACAATTTGCTACCTGAAGGAATGAGACTCCATGGTTTAAATTGTTCAATTTCTGGGCCAGAGAGGTTGATTGGCACTTCATTAACAATAATCATGTTGTTAAAAAAGTACTTATGCTCTTAATTATCAGACTTAACTTTGTGGTGAGTTTAATGTGCAATTAATGTGCCAATCCAGCAAGATCTTAAAAATAACGAGGAGGCTAAGGGCGCGATACTGTTTGTGTGAAGCAAATGGCAGAGCAATGTAAATTTATGTAAATTCTGGAGATTCGCAACTCGCCATTCACATACGCCATTATTTTTACAGCAAGATCCGACCCAATATTTCTGTTTTTTTCCCCTCCAATTTTTTCTTCTGCCCTAAAAGTGCTGTTTCATGTTTGGATATGGTGCTGCCAGCCATCTGGTGCCTCATCGAACTGGTCACTCTTCAGGTGTGAGCCTCGATGCAGGGTGGAGAGCATGATAATCGAGCACAATTTGATCCTCACTCAATGTGTACATTCAAGCAGTAGTCACTGGACAGTGATCAAGAATGGGAGTCTTGTTGATTTGTATTTCATTCCCTAGCCTAGAGGCACTAAGATAAGTTGTAGTACCGATACTGTTGATGACCTAAAGAATTAATGGATTGTAGAAAACAAATCATCAAGGCTGCACTTTGACTTGCAAAAAGCATTTGACAACTTCTATGTGAAAGGATACCATTTAAACTTCAAGTCCTGGGGATTCACATGAAAACTTGATATTAGATAAGAAACTGTCTGAAGGGTAGGAAGGAGTTTTCTTATCGGCAGGATAATAGGCTAAAAAAAATTTTGTGGGTCTACCATTCTGCTGCTAGAAAAATCGAGTCAGATTTAGTAGGGTAAACAAAGAACTGTAGTTCATGGATTTCAATCCCCTTAATATCTAAATTTAAGTGCCAGTGTAAAAGCAACCGCAAATTGGTCAAATTCGCAGACTTATCAAACTAGGAGGGGGGTGTTAAATCTGGGATGGCAACTCAGAAACTACAAAATAAGTTGATCAAAATCTTTAGGGTAGAAAAATGACAGGTGAAGTTCAGTCAGGATAAGTATAAAGTAGGAAGACAATGTGGATGTCACAAGTGCTGCATGAATGGTGTTGAAATAGCTCAGGTTGTGTCTCACCGAGAGCACTGTGTCCGTTATACCTCACCGACAGCACTGTGTCCGTTATACCTCACCGAGAGCACTGTGTCCGTTATACCTCACCGAGAGCACTGTGTCCGTTATACCTCACCGAGAGCACTGTGTCCGTTATACCTCACCGAGAGCACTGTGTCCGTTATACCTCACCGAGAGCACTGTGTCCGTTATACCTCACCGAGAGCACTGTGTCCGTTATACCTCACCGAGAGCACTGTGTCCGTTATACCTCACCGAGAGCACTGTGTCCGTTATACCTCACCGAGAGCACTGTGTCCGTTATACCTCACCGAGAGCACTGTGTCCGTTATACCTCACCGAGAGCACTGTGTCCGTTATACCTCACCGAGAGCACTGTGTCCGTTATACCTCACCGAGAGCACTGTGTCCGTTATACCTCACCGAGAGCACTGTGTCCGTTATACCTCACCGAGAGCACTGTGTCCGTTATACCTCACCGAGAGCACTGTGTCCGTTATACCTCACCGAGAGCACTGTGTCCGTTATACCTCACCGAGAGCACTGTGTCCGTTATACCTCACCGAGAGCACTGTGTCCGTTATACCTCACCGAGAGCACTGTGTCCGTTATACCTCACCGAGAGCACTGTGTCCGTTATACCTCACCGAGAGCACTGTGTCCGTTATACCTCACCGAGAGCACTGTGTCCGTTATACCTCACCGAGAGCACTGTGTCCGTTATACCTCACCGAGAGCACTGTGTCCGTTATACCTCACCGAGAGCACTGTGTCCGTTATACCTCACCGAGAGCACTGTGTCCGTTATACCTCACCGAGAGCACTGTGTCCGTTATACCTCACCGAGAGCACTGTGTCCGTTATACCTCACCGAGAGCACTGTGTCCGTTATACCTCACCGAGAGCACTGTGTCCGTTATACCTCACCGAGAGCACTGTGTCCGTTATACCTCACCGAGAGCACTGTGTCCGTTATACCTCACCGAGAGCACTGTGTCCGTTATACCTCACCGAGAGCACTGTGTCCGTTATACCTCACCGAGAGCACTGTGTCCGTTATACCTCACCGAGAGCACTGTGTCCGTTATACCTCACCGAGAGCACTGTGTCCGTTATACCTCACCGAGAGCACTGTGTCCGTTATACCTCACCGAGAGCACTGTGTCCGTTATACCTCACCGAGAGCACTGTGTCCGTTATACCTCACCGAGAGCACTGTGTCCGTTATACCTCACCGAGAGCACTGTGTCCGTTATACCTCACCGAGAGCACTGTGTCCGTTATACCTCACCGAGAGCACTGTGTCCGTTATACCTCACCGAGAGCACTGTGTCCGTTATACCTCACCGAGAGCACTGTGTCCGTTATACCTCACCGAGAGCACTGTGTCCGTTATACCTCACCGAGAGCACTGTGTCCGTTATACCTCACCGAGAGCACTGTGTCCGTTATACCTCACCGAGAGCACTGTGTCCGTTATACCTCACCGAGAGCACTGTGTCCGTTATACCTCACCGAGAGCACTGTGTCCGTTATACCTCACCGAGAGCACTGTGTCCGTTATACCTCACCGAGAGCACTGTGTCCGTTATACCTCACCGAGAGCACTGTGTCCGTTATACCTCACCGAGAGCACTGTGTCCGTTATACCTCACCGAGAGCACTGTGTCCGTTATACCTCACCGAGAGCACTGTGTCCGTTATACCTCACCGAGAGCACTGTGTCCGTTATACCTCACCGAGAGCACTGTGTCCGTTATACCTCACCGAGAGCACTGTGTCCGTTATACCTCACCGAGAGCACTGTGTCCGTTATACCTCACCGAGAGCACTGTGTCCGTTATACCTCACCGAGAGCACTGTGTCCGTTATACCTCACCGAGAGCACTGTGTCCGTTATACCTCACCGAGAGCACTGTGTCCGTTATACCTCACCGAGAGCACTGTGTCCGTTATACCTCACCGAGAGCACTGTGTCCGTTATACCTCACCGAGAGCACTGTGTCCGTTATACCTCACCGAGAGCACTGTGTCCGTTATACCTCACCGAGAGCACTGTGTCCGTTATACCTCACCGAGAGCACTGTGTCCGTTATACCTCACCGAGAGCACTGTGTCCGTTATACCTCACCGAGAGCACTGTGTCCGTTATACCTCACCGAGAGCACTGTGTCCGTTATACCTCACCGAGAGCACTGTGTCCGTTATACCTCACCGAGAGCACTGTGTCCGTTATACCTCACCGAGAGCACTGTGTCCGTTATACCTCACCGAGAGCACTGTGTCCGTTATACCTCACCGAGAGCACTGTGTCCGTTATACCTCACCGAGAGCACTGTGTCCGTTATACCTCACCGAGAGCACTGTGTCCGTTATACCTCACCGAGAGCACTGTGTCCGTTATACCTCACCGAGAGCACTGTGTCCGTTATACCTCACCGAGAGCACTGTGTCCGTTATACCTCACCGAGAGCACTGTGTCCGTTATACCTCACCGAGAGCACTGTGTCCGTTATACCTCACCGAGAGCACTGTGTCCGTTATACCTCACCGAGAGCACTGTGTCCGTTATACCTCACCGAGAGCACTGTGTCCGTTATACCTCACCGAGAGCACTGTGTCCGTTATACCTCACCGAGAGCACTGTGTCCGTTATACCTCACCGAGAGCACTGTGTCCGTTATACCTCACCGAGAGCACTGTGTCCGTTATACCTCACCGAGAGCACTGTGTCCGTTATACCTCACCGAGAGCACTGTGTCCGTTATACCTCACCGAGAGCACTGTGTCCGTTATACCTCACCGAGAGCACTGTGTCCGTTATACCTCACCGAGAGCACTGTGTCCGTTATACCTCACCGAGAGCACTGTGTCCGTTATACCTCACCGAGAGCACTGTGTCCGTTATACCTCACCGAGAGCACTGTGTCCGTTATACCTCACCGAGAGCACTGTGTCCGTTATACCTCACCGAGAGCACTGTGTCCCTTATACCTCACCGAGAGCACTGTGTCCCTTATACCTCACCGAGAGCACTGTGTCCCTTATACCTCACCGAGAGCACTGTGTCCCTTATACCTCACCGAGAGCACTGTGTCCCTTATACCTCACCGAGAGCACTGTGTCCCTTATACCTCACCGAGAGCACTGTGTCCCTTATACCTCACCGAGAGCACTGTGTCCCTTATACCTCACCGAGAGCACTGTGTCCCTTATACCTCACCGAGAGCACTGTGTCCCTTATACCTCACCGAGAGCACTGTGTCCCTTATACCTCACCGAGAGCACTGTGTCCCTTATACCTCACCGAGAGCACTGTGTCCCTTATACCTCACCGAGAGCACTGTGTCCCTTATACCTCACCGAGAGCACTGTGTCCCTTATACCTCACCGAGAGCACTGTGTCCCTTATACCTCACCGAGAGCACTGTGTCCCTTATACCTCACCGAGAGCACTGTGTCCCTTATACCTCACCGAGAGCACTGTGTCCCTTATACCTCACCGAGAGCACTGTGTCCCTTATACCTCACCGAGAGCACTGTGTCCCTTATACCTCACCGAGAGCACTGTGTCCCTTATACCTCACCGAGAGCACTGTGTCCCTTATACCTCACCGAGAGCACTGTGTCCCTTATACCTCACCGAGAGCACTGTGTCCCTTATACCTCACCGAGAGCACTGTGTCCCTTATACCTCACCGAGAGCACTGTGTCCCTTATACCTCACCGAGAGCACTGTGTCCCTTATACCTCACCGAGAGCACTGTGTCCCTTATACCTCACCGAGAGCACTGTGTCCCTTATACCTCACCGAGAGCACTGTGTCCCTTATACCTCACCGAGAGCACTGTGTCCCTTATACCTCACCGAGAGCACTGTGTCCCTTATACCTCACCGAGAGCACTGTGTCCCTTATACCTCACCGAGAGCACTGTGTCCCTTATACCTCACCGAGAGCACTGTGTCCCTTATACCTCACCGAGAGCACTGTGTCCCTTATACCTCACCGAGAGCACTGTGTCCCTTATACCTCACCGAGAGCACTGTGTCCCTTATACCTCACCGAGAGCACTGTGTCCCTTATACCTCACCGAGAGCACTGTGTCCCTTATACCTCACCGAGAGCACTGTGTCCCTTATACCTCACCGAGAGCACTGTGTCCCTTATACCTCACCGAGAGCACTGTGTCCCTTATACCTCACCGAGAGCACTGTGTCCCTTATACCTCACCGAGAGCACTGTGTCCCTTATACCTCACCGAGAGCACTGTGTCCCTTATACCTCACCGAGAGCACTGTGTCCCTTATACCTCACCGAGAGCACTGTGTCCCTTATACCTCACCGAGAGCACTGTGTCCCTTATACCTCACCGAGAGCACTGTGTCCCTTATACCTCACCGAGAGCACTGTGTCCAGTTTTCTTCATCACGACACAAGGGAACCATTCAAGCCCTGGAGGTTTCGAGAAGAACCACAGATCTAACATCAGAGACTGAATTATTTGGAAAGACTGGAGAAACTTGAGGTTTTCAGCTTTGAAAGGAGGTGACTGAAGTTGACCGTGCAGAGTTGGCTGATAGTACTCACAATGGAAAAGGCTAATTTAGGACATTAGTTAAAACTAAAGTGTGACAGTAAGACCACAGGGCATAGGTTCAAACTATTGAAAGGCAAATTGAGATTGATACCAGGAAGTTTTCACAAATGGAATGAACTTCCAGGTAGTGTTGTAGAGACAAAAACCCTGGAATCATTCTAGAAACATTCTGGATGGATGAGTTAAGAAGGGCCAAATGGCCGCCTTCATTTTTATCTGTTTTCTGACCACTGTCACTAGTGGTTTATTTAATGTAACTCAGTCGTACATTTATTTTTTTCTCACTTTTTATATATTTAGTAATGCTGTGATCTTACAGAATTCATTGTTAGGGTTCTTAGTTTTTATGGATCCCTCTGGGACCTTTGCAAAAGGAAACAAATGGAGCTTGATGGAGGTTCATCAGGAAGCTGAAGTGAAAAGAGATAATATTAGGAACATACAACAGGTTGATCTGAAAAATAGGGATTGTTTTGTGTGTAATCCTTCATCAAAATTGACCTCCTGAGTTCTGTTGAGAGCATTAACCTTTTTCAGATGCTGATTGACCTGTTATGTTTTTCTACCATTTTCTGTTTATAACCAGATTTGCAGTTTTTTTTGTATCTCTGTGGTCAAGCTATTTATCCAAATGTCATTTATTTATCGATCAGCAAACTGAACTAGTTTGATGGGCGTACATACATGAAATTAGTCATGTGGTACATTCTGACTTTGGGTTCAATGCAGCAATCCTGTTTACACTAACGTCAGACTGCCTATACCATACACTATGTGAACAATTTTACAACAAAAATTAAAGTATTACTCAGTAGTCACATACACTATGTGACTACTGAGTAATACTTTAATTTTTTTTTAAAACTAACTCTCTAATACACATTATAAAGAGACTTTAAGAAGCTGATAATGAAGTTAAGGCAGTATTGCAATCTTGAGATTTAACTAATGTTTGTAAATACTACAAATCACAAAAGTGAAGTTATCAGAACAGCTCCAATTGTGCTTTGTAACTCATTAGCAGTCATTAAGTGTTCTGGTTGAAGAAATCTGTTCTGTATGGCAGTTGTTTAAAAGCTAGATGCATGTGTTCAGCCTACTTGTCATGCTGAGTTCTGCACTTTGTCCTGGTTCCTGACTCTGAGGTCAGGGATAGGGAGTTCCACATAGAAATCTTTTTAAAGAAGCACTTGGTAAAAATGAAACTATATTTCTCTTAGTAATGAAATTGCAAGTGCCTCGACTATCTGCGGTCCAACTGTCTGCCTTCTCAATTATCCAATAGAATCTTTGCAGGGCAAAATCTTGCATGAGACATCTTATTCCACTGCCCACCACTATCTTGTCTGATGTAAATCAACCCAAGAAGGTTACTTTTGTTATTTGTATTGTAGTTGTCTTCATTCCTATGCCTACAGTACATGTAAAGACTAATATTTGGGTACTCATTGTATACCAATTTCCATTCACCAGTAAGGTGACCCAGTCATGGCAGATAATGGAGGTTCCACTGTAAATTCCAGAAAGCAGAATTTTTTTTCTCAATTATTAACTTGATCTCTTCCCTCATAATGACAATCTGTCAGATACATGGGGTTACATATTTGATAGAGCGTGAACTGCAGTTGCTCTACTTGTGATTAATTTAGATTTTTTCCTAAGGCAGAATAGGTGGATTGTCCAGATTGATTACTGTATCTGATGTTGCATTACTCAGACCAATGTTTTTTGTGTTTGTTGTTTTGAGGGTATGAAATTCTTCGATTTTCTCCTTGGTACTTGTGCCAATTGTAGCCAAGAATCAGACATATGATCTGCTCGCAGACTTCTGCCAGTGCTGCTGTAAGCCATTCACCAAAGGTGTGTGACATTAACCCAAGGATGTCTCTCCCTCGTTTCCATCTCCCCCGCCCCATCTTGTATGAGTGTGCGCCTGGCCTCCACTTGGCACCATCCTGTAAGTTGAGGTTAGCAGCTCAGTAATATGGAGAGAACAAACAATCAGGTTATCAGTGCATAATGCTATTGCTATTAATCTTGGTTTTAATTTGTCCCACAAAAGGGAAGAAAGGGAGTGTCTCTCTTTATGTAAAAATCTTGTTAATAAAAGAAGTCTCTTGTTTAGGGGAGGTAAAAAACCATTGAAGCTGATGTGCATGTGACATTCAGTGTCTTGTATTTATTTTTGAACAGTGTTTGGAGAAATACAGTCCCCAACAAATATACAGATTCATGCTTTAAATCTAAAGTATCTGCTTAAATGGGATGATGAGCAGAGAAGCAATTACAGTATGAAATATACTGTACAGTACAGAAGGTAAGCCAATAATTGCCATTTCTAAATTGAGTGTTTTAACATCTTACATTTCTATAACTCTGATCACACACAGAAAGATATCTTGTAGCACTTTACAGAGCAGAATTAAAAAATGGAAGTATGTGGAGTTTAGAAGAATGAGAGATGATCTTATTGAAACATATAAGATCCTGAGGGGACGAGAAGGGGTCGATGCTGAGAGGATGTTTCCCCTTGTCGGAGAGACTAGAACTAGGGGCCACAGTTTAAAAATAAGGGGTCTCCCATTTAAGATGGAGATGAGGAGAAATTTTCTCTGAGGGTCGTAAGTCTGTGGAACTCCCTTCCCCAGAGAGCGGTGGAGGCAGGATCATTCAATATTTTTAAGGCTGAGTTGGATAGATTAACAAGGGAGTCAAAAGTTTTTGTAGATAGAGTAGGTAGAAAGTAGGGTTGAGGTCACAATCAGATCAGCCGTAATCTTATCAAATGGTAGAGCAGGCTCGAGGGGCCGAATGGCCTACTCCTGCTCTTAATTTGTATGTTCGTTTGGGATCCTGGGCTTTATAAATAGAGGCATAGAGTACAAAAGCAAGGAAGTGATGATGAACCTTTATAAAACACTGATTCGGCCACAACTGGAGTATTGTGTCCAATTCTGGGCACCGCACTTTAGGAAGGATGTGAAGGCCTTAGAGAGGGTGCAAAAAAGATTTGCTAGACTGGATCCAGGGATGAGGGACTTCAGTTACGTAGATACACTGGAGAGGCTGGGGTTGTTCTCCTTGGATCAGAGAAGGTTGAGGCGATTTGATACAATTGTTCAAAATCATGAAGGGTTTCGATAAAGTAAATAAAGAGAAACTATTCCTATTGACGGAAGGGTCGAGAACCAGAGGACACAGATTTAAGGTTATTGGCAAAAGAACCAATGGCGAGGAAAAGCTTTTTTATGCAGCGAGTAATGATGATCTGGAATGTGCTGCCTGAAAGGGTGGCGGAAGCGAATTCAATCATGGCTTTTAAAAAGAAATTGGATAAATACTTGAAGGGAAAAAAGTTGCAGGGCTATGGAGGAAGAGTGAGGGAATGGGACTAACTGGATTGCTTTGCTCTTACAAAGAGCTGGCATGGGCTTGATGGGCCGAATGGCCCACTGTGCTGTAACCACTCTATGATTCTAAGTCAGGTTGCTGATGCTGTAAACTATTTCAGTTCATGTAAGGTTTGTTCTTTTTCCTTAGTTACAAGGATCCATGCAAAAAGAGCACTTTTTTTCTGTTAAACTTATCACCATCAATTTACCATGCTGACCACCTGTCTTCCTCCTCATTAGTGTTCATCTTAGCGCTCCAGGACCAGAAATCTATCTTTGGCTTTGCCTCAAAATTGTAAAACCAAAATGGCAATGTCAGTAGGTCAGAGTCTAAGACGCAGCAGAATCTGGCAGCAAGAAAAACCCCAGGGGAAACTCTGATTTACGTTGAAGAAACATTTTCCTCCACCCAACCCAGTGAGAACTGACATCTCATCACACAGCCAATGGTCAGACAGTTTGAAGCAGATGAAGATGTGAAGAACTGGGGTATCGAGCTCCAGTCCCTGGTTTCTCATCACTAAACTTTCCCCTTTCTGAGTTGGGTGGGGATATTATAAGAAGTTACTTTCTTCTTGCTCCTTTTTCCCCCTGGTGTCCCCACCGAAGGATCTGTTCAGCGCCATCGCCTTTTGCTCACGGGCAGTGATCGTATGGGAGTTGGAGGCAATTATGGTATTTTCATTTTCCTCCCAATTTAGCCAGCTATTGTTAACTCTGCACTACTGTTCCTGCCACCCAGCCCTATAATCAATCCTCATGCTATTTTGGCAAGAGATGGGGCTAGGCAGGTCCAGTGCTAACTACTCTCAGCAGCTCTTCACTGCTGCTCTGGACATTTGGTACACAAGAATAATATAGGATGAGAAAAGACCAATTGGCCCACAAAAGGTGGTCTGTTTATTGCTGTAACTCTCCCAGGCTAGCATCCAGGTGCATTTTAATTCCTCTGATATATTTTAATATCTATGAACCTGCCTGTCAGTTTACTCTATGCGTTGACCGTCCTTTGTATAAAAAAGATTTCCCTAATATTTTAAAAATGTATTTTCAACTAATTTAAACTTATGTCCTCTGTTCCTACCAGCCTGCCCTCCTTGGAGGCGCAACAGGTAAACCACACAATGAACAGTGTGTAAGTATCAAAACTTTGTGAGGATAAACATAATTATAAACATAATTTAATAGGACAAAGTCAGCATGGCTTTATGAAGGGGAAGTCATGTCTGACAAATTTGCTTGAGTTCTTTGAGGACATAATGTGCAGGGTGGATAAAGGGGAACCAGTGGACGTAGTGTATTTAGACGTCCAGAAGGCATTCGACAAGGTACCACATAAAAGATTATTGCTCAAGATAAAGAATCACTGGATTGGGGGTAATAATCTGGCATGGGTGGAGGATTGGTTCGCTAACAGGAAGCAGAGAGTTGGGATAAACGGTTCATTCTCGGACTGGCAACCAGTAGCCAGTGGTGTTCCGCAGGGGTCGGTGCTGGGTCCCCAACTCTTTACAATCTATATTAACGATTTGGAGGAGGGGACCAAGTGTAACATATCAAAGTTTGCAGATGATACAAAGATGGGAGGGAAAGTGGAGAGTGAGGAGGACATAAAAACCTACAGGGGGATATAGACAGGCTGGGTGAGTGGGCAGAGATTTGGCAGATGCAATACAATATTGGAAAATGTGAGGTTATGCACTTTGGCAGGAAAAATCAGAGAGCAAGTTATTATCTTAAAGGTGAGAAACTGGAAAGTACTGTAGTGCAAAGGGATCTGGGGGTCCTAGTGCAAGAAGATCAAAAAGTTAGTATGCAGGCGCAGCAGGTGATCAAGAAGGCCAACGGAATGTTGGCTTTTATTGCTCGGGGGATAGAATATAAAAACAGGGAGGTATTGCTGCAGTTATATAAGGTATTGGTGAGACCGCACCTGGAATACTGCATACAGTTTTGGTGTCCATACTTAAGAAAAGACATACTTGCTCTCGAGGCAGTACAATGAAGGTTCACTCGGTTAATCCTGGGGATGAGGGGGTGGACATATGAGGAGAGGTCGAGTAGATTGGGACTCTACTCATTGGAGTTCAGAAGAATGAGAGGCGATATTATTGAAACATATAAGATTGTGAAGGGGCTTGATCAGGTGGATGCGGTAAGGATGTTCCCAAGGATGGGTGAAACAAGAACTAGGGGGCATAATCTTAGAATAAGGGGCTGCTCTTTCGAAACAGAGATGAGGAGAAACTTCTTCACTCAGAGGGTGGTAGGTCTGTGGAATTTGCTGCCCCAGGAAGCTGTGGAAGCTACATCATTAAATAAATTTAAAACGGAAATCGACAGTTTCCTAGAAGTAAAGGGAATTAGGGGATACGGGGAGCGGGCAGGAAATTGGACATGAATTTAGATTTGAGGTTAGGATCAGATCAGCCATGATCTTATTGAATGGCGGAGCAGGCTCGAGGGGCCGATTGGCCTACTCCTGCTCCTATTTCTTATGTTCTTATGATAACACAAACTTAATCATCACAGTAAAATCCGCCTTTGATGATGATGTGGATTATAGTACTCAAATCACAATTTCCAAAAGTAAATTGCATGAAGCCTGCTTTTTCTATTATTTGTACTAATCAGTACAAATTGGTTATGCTAATCAGGTTTGAATTTCTCCTATTGCTGACACCTCTTTTTGCATAGACCTACTAATCATCTTAATTTAACTTTTCTCCTATTGCAATTCATACATATTTGCTGCATAGCTGATGTGCTGGTTCAGAGCTGATAGATCTGTATACACAAGACAAGTCTCCGCCAATAAAGCAGCTGTTATGCTGCTGCTTTAGTTTGGATCCTGGGAGATCAGCCTCTGTCATGTGGCTCCAGACGATTACACTGCTAAAGACAGCTGCCATTTTGCGGCAGCAGACTCCAATGATGACAAACTGGTACTGAGTGTGGTGCTGCTCAGTTCTTTAAAGTGGAAGAGCATCGTTGTTGAATGGCTGAGCAGAGCAGATGGGCAATTAAACAGCTGGTTGGTCAACTATGTAAAAGCTTCAATTTTGAAATCAGCTAACAGGATCAAAATATTGCTCATCTTCAGTATTTTTGAAGTTTGATCAGTATAGGATGTTTATATAGTTTACCGATCAGCTGTTCCCAACTATTCAATGTTGCTACTTACCAGTACTTTAAATAGCTGAGCAGCAGTCTACTCCAAGTGCCAGTTTTGAACAAATTGTGGTCATGTTACACTTGGAACGAAAATAATTTTATTTTTTATCTCCCACTTTTTAACAATAATAAACAATAACCATAAAACAAACCAATCCGATTGCTCCGATATGTAAGCATGTTACCTATCTCACTCTGCCCCACCTGAGTGTTCCCCAGGCCTATCCTGTTCCACCTCATCTTTGTGGCTCACTTATTCTGGCTCAGCTCCTGACCAGCGCCTGTATTCAGGTTCACTGTGAGCAATGCCACGCGATCCTCTTGTTAGTTTGTAATAGTGGCATGGCTGTGTGGTGTGTTATCGACTAAAGCAGCACTTATCTAATTTTTCTTCAACTGGCCAGAGAAGAAAGCCAGCCTTTGTCTACTAAATGAAGTCAAGTTTATAATTTACAGAATTGTTGCTTGTTTCTTCATAGTGCCATTGGAGTCTGGAAAGATGTGAAGGGATGTCAAAGCATCAGCTGTACAGAGTGCGATTTCACTTCAAAAGACATTCTCTTTCTCGGGAAATATATCCTGCGTGTACGAGCACAGCGAGGGAGTCAAAAATCAGCCTGGTTGAAATCAAAACCATTTACTCCCTTCAAGCAGAGTGAGAAAAGTTTTGAAGATAAAATTCGAAGTGTCTTTTCAGTGGCTTTTCATCTCTAGGTTCAAGCAGAGCCAAGACTGATGGGGTGCAAATCTGTCCGCTAGGATCCTACATTATATGTATATTCTGTATATGGCAAGTTTTTCTGCCTCAACACTAACAAAGTCTTTTGTGATACTTAAGCAAAGATGTTTCAACATCAAAAAATATAGTCTATATACTGGGGAGTCAGGAGGTGAGTCACTCGCAGCAGAATACCCAGCCTCTGACCTCCTCTTGGAGCCACAGTATTTATATGGCTGGTCCAGTTAACTTTCTGGTCAATGGTGACCCCCAGGATGTTGATGGGGGATTCGGCGATGGTAATGCCATTGAATGTCATGGGGAGGTGGTCATTGCCTGGCACTTGTCTGGCACGAATATTACTTGCCACTTATGAGCCCAAGCCTGGATGTTGTCCAGGTCTTGCTGCATGCATACAGACATGTGTCTGTATGCATGTACTCTCAGCCCAGATGTAGTATGATTAGATGCAAAGAAAATCTCCCTCTACTCTGCTTCAGCCTCTCAAGCTACTGCAACAGTATGATATTTTTCCATTTGCCGCACTATCCATTCTGTGATGTGACCTGACTGAGTGAGATTGCCAAATTAGGAGTACTTAGGGTCCATGATTACCAGGAACTGGTTGAGATTGTTCAAACTTATTTCACATCGGAACCCTTGAAGCCATCAGACTGGCTGGAGGGTCCTGTCCTACACCATGTGTCACTCAGCCTCCTAGTTGAGTCGGCTTCACGGTGGACATATCTCCATCAAAGCCCCTCACCTGCGGACTTAGGTTAGGAGTTGAAGCTTGATGTACAGTATTGGACTTGGATGGCTAGAATATGGACTAAAATCCAGAGTCAAGAGTTCAAATCCCGCCACGGCAGCTGGCGAATTTAAATTCAATTAATTAAATTCAATTAATTAAAATAAAAATCTGGAATTAAAATACTAGTATCAGTAATGATGGCCATGAAACTACCGGATTGTCGTAAAAACCCATCTGGTTCACTAATGCCCTTTAGGGAAGGAAGCCTGCCGTCCTTACCCGGTCTGGGCCTATATGTGACTCCAGACCCACAGCAATGTGGTTGATTCTTAATTGCCCTCTGAAATGGCCCAGCAAGCCACTCAGTTGTAAAATCTCGCTACGAAAAGTCATAAGAATAAAACCGGACGGACCACCCGGCATCGGACCACTAGGCACCGGACACGACAACGGCAAAACACCAAGCCCAGTCGACCCTGCAAGGTCCTCCTTACTAACATCTGGGGACTTGTGCCAAAATTGGGAGAGCTGTCCCACAGACTAGTCAAGCAACAGCCTGACATAGCCATACTCACAGAATCATATCTTTCAGCCAACGTCCCAGACTCTTCCATCACCATCCCTGGGTATGTCCTGTCCCACCGGCAGGACAGACCCACCAGAGGGGGCGGTACAGTGATATACAGTCAGGAGGGAGTGGCCCTGGGAGTCCTCAACATTGACTCTGGACCCCATGAAATCTCATGGCATCAGGTCAAACATGGGCAAGGAAACCTCCTGCTGATTACCACCTACCGTCCTCCCTCAGCTGATGAATCAGTCCTCCTCCATGTTGAACACCACTTGTAGGAAGCACTGAGGGTAGCAAGGGCACAAAATGTACTCTGGGTGGGGGACTTCAATGTCCATCACCAAGAGTGGCTCGGTAGCACCACTACTGACCGAGCTGGCCGAGTCCTGAAGGACGTAGCTGCTAGACTGGGCCTGCGGCAGGTGGTGAGCGAACCAACACGAGGGAAAAACTTAGTTGACCTCGTCCTCACCAATCTACCTGTCGCAAATGCATCTGTCCATGACAGTATTGGGAGGAGTGACCACCGCACAGTCCTCGTGGAGATGAAGTCCCGTCTTCGCACTGAGGACACCATCCAACGTGTTGTGTGGCACTACCACCGTGCTAAATGGGATAGATTCAGAACAGATCTAGCAGCTCAAAACTGGGCATCCATGAGGCGCTGTGGGCCATCAGCAGCAGCAGAATTGTATTCCAGCACAATCTGTAACCTCATGGCCCGGCATATTCCTCACTCTACCATTACCAACAAGCCAGGGGATCAACCCTGGTTCAATGAGGAGTGTAGAAGAGCATGCCAGGAGCAGCACCAGGCGTACCTAAAAATGAGGTGCCAACCTGGTGAAGCTACAACTCAGGACTACATGCATGCTAAACAGCGGAAGCAACATGCTGTAGACAGAGCTAAGCGATTCCACAACCAACGGATCAGATCAAAGCTCTGCAGTCCTGCCACATCCAGTCGTGAATGGTGGTGGACAATTAAACAACTAACGGGAGGAGGAGGCTCTGCAAACATCCCCATTCTCAATGATGGCGGAGTCCAGCACGTGAGTGCAAAAGACAAGGCTGAAGCGTTTGCAACCATCTTCAGCCAGAAGTGCCGAGTGGATAATCCATCTCGGCCTCCTCCCGATATCCCCACCATCACGGAAGCCAGTCTTCGGCCAATTCGATTCACTCCACGTGATATCAAGAAACGGCTGAGTGCACTGGATACAGCAAAGGCTATGGGCCCCGACAACATCCCAGCTGTAGTGCTGAAGACATGTGCTCCAGAACTAGCTGCGCCTCCAGCCAAGCTGTTCCAGTACAGCTACAACACTGGCATCCACCCGACAATGTGGAAAATTGCCCAGGTATGTCCTGTCCACAAAAAGCAGGACAAATCCAATCCGGCCAATTACCGCCCCATCAGTCTACTCTCAATCATCAGCAAAGTGATGGAAGGTGTCGTCGACAGTGCTATCAAGCGGCACTTACTCACCAATAACCTGCTCACCGATGCTCAGTTTGGGTTCCGCCAGGACCACTCGGCTCCAGACCTCATTACAGCCTTGGTCCAAACATGGACAAAAGAGCTGAATTCCAGAGGTGAGGTGAGAGTGACTGCCCTTGACATCAAGGCAGCATTTGACAGAGTGTGGCACCAAGGAGCCCTAGTAAAATTGAAGTCAATGGGAATCAGGGGGAAAACTCTCCAGTGGCTGGAGTCATACCTAGCACAAAGGAAGATGGTAGTGGTTGTTGGAGGCCGAGCATCTCAGCCCCAGGGCATTGCTGCAGGAGTTCCTCAGGATGTGGAGATGCCGGTGATGGACTGGGGTTGACAATTGTAAACAATTTTACAACACCAAGTTATAGTCCAGCAATTTTATTTTAAATTCACAAGCTTTCGGAGATTTTCTCCTTCCTCAGGCAAATGTTTCCCTGAGAAACATTTGCCTGAGGAAGGAGAAAATCTCCGAAAGCTTGTGAATTTAAAATAAAATTGCTGGACTATAACTTGGTGTTGTAAAATTGTTTACAGGAGTTCCTCAGGGCAGTGTCCTAGGCCCAACCATCTTCAGCTGCTTCATCAATGACCTTCCCTCCATCATAAGGTCAGAAATGGGGATGTTCGCTGATGACTGCACAGTGTTCAGTTCCATTCGCAACCCCTCAGATAATGAAGCAGTCCGAGCCCGCATGCAGCAAGACCTGGACAACATCCAGGCTTGGGCTGATAAGTGGCAAGTAACATTCGCGCCAGATAAGTGCCAGGCAATGACCATCTCCAACAAGAGAGAGTCTAACCACCTCCCCTTGATATTCAACGGCATTACCATCGCCGAATCCCCCACCATCAACATCCTGGGGGTCACCATTGACCAGAAACTTAACTGGACCAGCCATATAAATACTGTGGCTACGAGAGCAGGTCAGAGGCTGGGTATTCTGCGGCGAGTGACTCACCTCCTGACTCCCCAAAGCCTTTCCACCATCTACAAGGCACAAGTCAGGAGTGTGATGGAATACTCTCCACTTGCCTGGATGAATGCAGCTCCAACAACACTCAAGAAGCTCGACACCATCCAAGATAAAGCAGCCCGCTTGATTGGCACCCCATCCACCACCCTAAACATTCACTCCCTTCACCACCGGCGCACTGTGGTTGCAGTGTGCACCATCCACAGGATGCACTGCAGCAACTCGCCAAGGCTTCTTCGACAGCACCTCCCAAACCCGTGACCTCTACCACCTAGAAGGACAAGGGCAGCAGGCGCATGGGAACAACACCACCTGCACGTTCCCCTCCAAGTCACACACCATCCCGACTTGGAAATATATCGCTGTTCCTTCATTGTCGCTGGGTCAAAATCCTGGAACTCCCTCACAGCACTGTGGGAGAACCGTCACCACACGGACTGCAGCGGTTCAAGAAGGCGGCTCACCACCACCTTCTCAAGGGCAATTAGGGATGGGCAATAAATGCCGGCCTTGCCAGCGACGCCCACATCCCGTGAACGAATAAAAAAAAATCTAAAGTGGATGTTCCGGTTAAGCTGTCATGTGTAATACTTTCACTATGTTGAAGTCAAATGTCTTCTCCGGTATCTGATGATGAATGATAGCTACTGGACGGATAAAAGAACGTGCAAGTGGTAGTTTAGTTTGGAGACTCTTACACATGATGAGGCATGTTAGACATCTGGCTGAGCAAAAAAAGAAGTCAAGATTTTCATCCCCTCTGTCTGACTTAGGTAGGATCCCAGTCCCAGACGTAAATGTTCTCTGCAGTTGAGGTCTAACCCATTGCGTCACGTGTTCCCCAAAGCCACTTTTTGATACAAGTTGTATAAAATGAAATGGTATAACCTCATTGCAAACTCATGGAAACCTGTAAAGTAATTGTAATTGTGGGTGGGTCCAGAGTTTTGAACTCCTGACTAAAATGGGTAATTAGTCAGGATCAGATTGTAAATAGGCTTGTAATAGTTTTGTAATGAGATTCAACTTTATAGAATAGCTGAATTGTTCATGTTTACTGAAATGTTAATTTTTTATTTACCTGTTTTATGTGTACTAATTTATTGTAATTCTGCATTTGATTGTTGAATTGTAATATTTTTTTCTTTAAATTACAGATGAAATTGGTCCTCCATCGGTACATGTAAAATCAAAAGGAGATTTGCTTAATGTCCACATTTACAACCCCCAAATGGAAAATAACGAACCCATACCGAAGTTTTATGAAGAAATTGTATACAGGATATCTTTCTGGAAAAATGATTCTTATGAAACTAGAAATGTATGTTCTGTGAAGTAGAGTTGCATTATAACATGTTAACCTCACAAAAGAAAAATTAATAGTTCAAGTTTCTCTCTTTCCCACCCATTACTGGGTTATGGTGCTATAGAGCACAAACAAACTTTCTTTATATTAAATGTTTAAATATGTATTTAGTAGTGCTTGAAATGTAGGATGTGCCCTTGTTAGATTTGTTTTAATTGGGGGAAGGAGGGAAGGTTCAGCCAGTCATTATCCTGGAACAGCTACGGAAGAATAGTTTGTGTTTGCCATCTGGAATGATACTGAGCTAAGTGAATTTGATGGTGTTAAAAATAAGTAGAACTATCAGACTCCATCAGGAAAAATGTTTAATTGATTTTAAACAAGGGTAAGACAGTTGGGGCCCATCAAGCCTGTCCCATCCAGTTGACAGTACAACTTTGCAAAACCCCAGCAATGCTTTCTCCTGAGAGGCTAATTTACCACAAACTCTGGAAAATTCCTCGCTGATTCCCTAAGACAATTAAACAAGCTCCAGGAGACCTTGGTTGCCTGTAACTTACTACAATTACAGCTAACTAGCAATTTACAACAGGGTTAATAATATTAGTTGATATTAGCAATCATAAAATGGACTAGTGTGTGTGTATGTATGTGTGTATATATATATATATATATATATAAATATAAAAATGAGAGAGAGAGAGAGACTGCTTCCTACATCAATGTGTTTCTAGTCCAAACAAAGAAATATAGCTTGATTTAATTCTGGGGAATAAAATGGGAAGGATGAGTGGAGGAGAACAATTAGGAATTAGTGACTATAACATAGTTGGGTTGATTGTGAAAATAGAAAAAGATAATGAACAGTAAGAAATGAGGATGTTTAACCTAAAATAATAACAGAAAATGCTGGAGACAATCAACTCTTTCTCCACAGATGCTAACATTTCAGGTTGATGACCTTTCATCATGTTTAACCTATCTAACCTGACTCTTCAATCCCATCGGTTTTTTTTAAACCTTCAATTAAATACCTTTAAGTAAATAACCCTAACTTTTTGGAGCCTATCCACGCAAGTAAGAGATTTGAATCATCCTGGTAGACCTCCTGTACAACCTCACTGGAAACTCAATGTCCTTCACGATGTGCAGGGACCAAATCTGGACACAGTAGTCCCAAGTTCCAACATACTAGAACCTTATATAGCTTAAGTATAATACTTTTGCTATTGCTGTTCCCAGCAATATAAACTAATCGCACTTTGCTTTCCCTCCAGCCACCTCACACTGCTTGGGTACGTATAAAGAGCAATCAACTATTACCCCCAGATCTATTACTTGATCCGTTACCTTTAATAGGTATCCCTGCATGGTATACACATACCTGGAGTTTCCTAACTTGACGTGCATGGCACTTAACTTATCCGCATTAATTGATAAATATCATAAAAATGCTTTCAAGACCACTTAATTTCCACCAAGACTGCTTGCTTCCAGCTCTGCTGAAAAGCATGTTTGTGTTGATATGATTGGACTTGGCAGTGTTGTCTTGTACAGTCAAATAGCCTGCTGACACTCTTGAGGTTTAATCTCATATAATCTTGAGGAAATTGTCAGTATTCACTTTATAATTCCCAAATTCCTGTCATTTTATAGTTTTTGGTGGAAAATTTGGTTTCTGTTTTACATATTTTCATACAATAATTTTACTCGGACTGCTTTCCTCCTCATTAATCATTGAAAACATTGCTATGGACTGGATTGAGATAGTGCAAACTCATTTCACTTAGAAACCTTCCAGCTGTCAGAAAGGACATTATCCATCAGCAAGTCATAGTTAGTGTTGCGAATCATCGCCTAGATGCCCTTCTATTTTTTCCATGAAATAAACTTGATAGCACCCTTTTCTTTCCTAGCCATGAATGCTTTGGATTGCTAATATGATTTTGTTTTCGGCTCTCAGGAAGCAGACCACAACATATCCCATTAGGAGAACATATAGTATTTTTGTTAATGCTTCACTTTAGACATTTAAAATCAGTACACCCTCATCTCTTGCTATGTGCATCAGTGTTGACTGGTTGGAATGCAACAGTATATCACTCCAAAAGCACTCTGCACTAAACTGCATTAACCCATGAAATTGATTTAAATTGTCTTTGTAGAGTCAAATGCTTTTAACCTGAATACTGCATTAGACTGAATCCTTTGCATAGGAAAAGAATATTACAGCAAAATGAGCAGTGTGTTAAATGGAATGTTTATTACTTGTTTGAATTACAGATGAAAAACAGCACTGGTAAAGTGGTGCCACTCAAACTCGAACCTTGGACCACATACTGTCTGCGCGTTCAGGCTTTCATCACTAAATTTAATCGACTAGGACAGTTTAGTCCAGTTGTATGTGAAAAGACCGATGGTATGATTTTAATTATTTCTCTTTAAAACATTGTCTAATTGACATCCCCCCCCAAATCATCATTTGATATATTTAATTCTCTTGCCTCTCGTGCATTTGCACCACATACCAATTACCTGGCCAAGTGAGCGAGCAGGCCATTGTTCCGTTTGCACATTAACTTCATAGCGTAACTTGTTTGTGCTCCCATTCAGGCCAGGTTCATGGATGAACATACTGCTTTTGTTGTGGCAGTGGAATGTTCCTTCTGATTAAAATATATGGCCTTCCCAGTTGAAGGGAGCTGTGCTGTGGGCTGTCAATAGAAGGTGGTCTGGTCGCACAAGCATTTGTGTTTCACAGGATTGGTAGTCTACTCAGTTTATTCAGTCTTGGTCAGACTGTCAGCTGGAGTATTAAAAAGAAACCTAATGGGAAAGAGGGAAAAAAATGATCTCTGTTTCAGCTTTCTTGAGTTATGCTACCCGCTGGCAGATTATTTTGCTCACCAATCTCGCTACGTCTACAGCTTAGACTCTCCCACCCTCCATTTTGGAGGAAAATCTGTGGTGATGAATTATCCATCCAACAGCAGTTTTATTATAAAATCATATTAGTTTGTATCACTTATTGCTGTAAAATTGTTCTCATGCCATAAGCAAGTGAAAAGGTAAAACTGATCATGTTTCTAATTTTCTTTAGGTACTATTCTGCTGTGGCAGATTGGTGTCGCCTTCCTCATTTCACTAGCAGTTGTTTTTGTTGTGGTAGTGGGATGCTCCTTCTGTATACATCACATGTACAGATGCATAAAGTATGCCTTCTTTCCCCCACACACTTTGCCAGAACATATACAAACGGTAGGTTTCTTGTTTTCCATCTGGACTTCAAATTTTGATTTTTTCAGCTTAAAATGTTTTTAAAGGGGAGGTGAGGAAATAGTGGAATTCATTGTATAAAATGTTCAGAAATTTAATACAGGTTTATGCAAACTACAGTAAATGTACTTTTTTTTGGATTCGTGAAAATGGCATGTTATTCACATGCTAAAGTTACCAATTGCTGAGTTTTGAGGAGGACCTTTTTTGTCCTTGCTGAGTAAATTCTGGACTTGTTTAGTGTGTTGACTTCTATCTTGAGATGAGAAGTGGCAGCGTAACTTTGTCATTTAAATGTGTACATTCAACATAATAAGTCTTATGGGCATTATGATTTCAGTAGGGGATTTATTGTCAGATTGTAGAAAGCCCAACATTTGGAATTTATAGTTGGAGATTTACTTTTTTTTTTATTCGTTCACGGGATGTGGGCGTCGCTGGCGAGGCTGGCATTTATTGCCCATCAGTAGTTGCCCTTGAGAAGGTGGGGGTGAGCCGCCGCCTTGAACCGCTGCAGTCCGTGTGGTGAAGGTTCTCCCACAGTGCTGTTAGGAAGGGCGTTCCAGGATTTTGACCCAGCGACGATGAAGGAACGGCGATATATTTCCAAGTCGGGATGGTGTGTGACTTGGAGGGGAACGTGCAGGTGGTGTTGTTCCCATGTGCCTGCTGCTCTTGTCCTTCTAGGTGGTAGAGGTCGCGGGTTTGGGAGGTGCTGTCGAAGGAGCCTTGGCGAGTTCTGCAGTGCATCCTGTGGATGGTGCACACTGCAGCCACAGTGCGCCGGTGGTGAAGGGAGTGAATGTTTAGGGTGGTGGATGGGGTGCCAATCAAGTGGGCTGCTTTGTCCTGGATGGTGTCGAGCTCCTTGATTATTGTTGGGGCTGCACTCATACAGTCAAGTGGAGGGTATTCCATCACACTCCTGACTTGTGCCTTGTAGATGGTGGAAAGATGGAGTCACTCGCCGCAGAATACCCAGCCTCTTAGCTGCTCTTGGAGCCACAGTATTTATATGGCTGGTCAATGGTGACCCCCAGGATGTTGATGGTGGGGGATTCAGCGATGGTAATGCCGTTGAATGTCAAGGGGAGGTGGTCATTGCCTGGAACTTGTCTGGCACGAATATTACTTGCCACTTATGAGCCCAAGCCTGGATGTTGCCTGCATGCGAGCTCGGACTGCTTCATTATCTGAGGGGTTGCGAATGGAACTGAACACTGCAATCATCAGCGAACATCCCCATTTCTAATCTTATTGTAATTAAGGAAATTGGAGGGAAGGTCATTGATGAAGCAGCTGAAGATGGTTGGGCCTCGGACACTGCCCTGAGGAACTCCTGCAGCAATGCCCTGGGGCTGAGATGCTTGGCCTCCAACAACCACTACCGTCTTCCTTTGTGCTAGGTATGACTCCAGCCACTGGAGAGTTTTCCCCCTGATTCCCATTGACTTCAATTTTACTAGGGCTCCTTGGTGCCACACTCTGTCAAATGCTGCCTTGATGTCAAGGGCAGTCACTCTCACCTCACCTCTGGAATTCAGCTCTTTTGTCCATGTTTGGACCAAGGCTGTAATGAGGTCTGGTGCTGAGTGGACCTGGCGGAACCCAAACTGAGCATTGGTGAGCAGGTTATTGGTGAGTAAGTACCGCTTGATAGCACTGTCGACGATACCTTCCATCACTTTGCTGATGATCGAGAGTAGACTGATGGGGCGGTAATTGGCCGGATTGGATTTGTCCTGCTTTTTGTGGACAGGACATACCTGGGCAATTTTCCACATTGTCGGGTGGATGCCAGTGTTGTAGCTGCACTGTCAGGCTTTCAAGGAGGTGAAGAATGTCTTCAAGTAAATTTGCTAAGAAGTATAGTGAAAAGATTAGAAAGATGGTGTACAAAAGATTTTTATTTAAAAGTAGAAAATAAAAAAATTCTCTGGCTAGCAATAGATTATTATTTTGTCACCAACTCCAAGAGTTTGGTGCTTTTAAAATATTGCCCATCTATTTTGACAAGTCTCCCTCCTAGCTGTTTGCCAATGTGGTTCCAAAGATAAAGTTGTAAAATAATCAGGGGTCTGAGTGCCGGTTGCCCTCCCAACATCTGATCCGTAACTTGGTCCCACCTAATGAGCAGAAAGGGGTGAAAGAAGAAAGGTAGGTCACCATTTTGGGTAGAATTCTTGTAAGGTGTCAGTTTTGGTTTAGTGGTAGCACTCGTCTCTGAATCAAAAGGTTGTGGGTTATCATAGAATGGTTACAGCACAGAAGGAGGGCATTCGGCCCGTCGAGCCCGTGCCGCCTCTCTGCGAGAGCAATCCAGCTAGTCCAACTCCCCCGCCCTTTCCCTGTAGCCCTGAAAATGTTTTCCCTTCAAGTACTTATCCAATTCCCTTTTGAAATCCCCAATTGAATCTGCTTCCACCACCCCCTCAGGCAGTGCATTCCAGATCATAACCACTCGCTGCGTTTTTTTAAAAAAAAAGATTTTCCTCATGTCGCCTTTGGTTCTTTTGCCAATCACCTTAAATCTGTGTCCTCTGGTTCTTGACCCTTCCTCCAATGGGAACAGCTTCTCTCTGTCTAGACCCCTCATGATTTTGAACACCTCTATCAAATCTCCCCTCAACCTTTTTTGCTCTAAAGAGGTCAACCCCAGCTTCTCCAGTCTTATCCATGTAACTGAAGTCCACCATCCCTGGAACCATTCTAGTACATCTTTTCTGCACCCTCTCTAAGGCCTTCACGTCCTTCCTAAAGTGCGGTGCCCAGAATTGGACACAACACTCCAGTTGCGGCCAAACCAGTGTTTGGTAAAGGTGGAGCGTAACTTCCTTGCTTTTGTACTCTATGCCTCTATTTATAAAGCCCAGGATCCCGAATGCTTTTTTAAAACTGTTTTCTTAACTTATACCCCCAAGTATCTCTGTTCCTACACCCCCTTTAGAATTGTACTCAGTTTATATATTCTCCTCATTCTTCCTACCAAAATGTATGACTTTGCACTTCTGTGCATTAAATTTCATCTGCCACGTGTCTGTCCATTCCACCAGCCTGTCTCTGTCCTCTTGAAGTCTATGTCTATCCTCCTCATTGTTTATTGCACTTCCAAGTTTTGTGTCGTCTGCAAATTTTGAAATTGTGCCCTGTATATCAAGAAAAGCAGTGGTCCTAGTACTGACCCCTGGGAAACACCACTGTATACCTTCCTCCAGTCTGAAAAACAACCGTTCACTGCTCTCTGTTTCCTGTCACTTAGCCAGTTTTGTATCCATACTGCCACTGCCCCTTTTATTCCATGGGCTTCAACTTTGCTGATAAGCCTATTATGTAGCACTTTATCAAACACCTTTTGGAAGTTCATATACACCACATTGCCCTCATCAAAAAACTCAATCAAGTTAGTTCAACACAATTTGCCTTTAACAAATCCATGCTGGCTTTCCTTAATTAATCTGCACTTGTCCAAGTAACTGTTCATTTTGACCCAGATTATCGTTTCTAAAAGTTTCCCCACCACCGAGGCTAAACTGGCCTGTAGTCACTGGGTTTATCCTTACACCCTTTTTTGAACAGGGGTGTAACATTTACAATTCTCCAATCCTCTGACATCACCCCTGTATCTAAGGATGATTGGAAGATTATGGCCAGTACCTCCACAATTTCCACCCTCACGTCCCTCAGCAACCTAGGATGCATCCCATCCGGACCTGGTGACTTATCTACTTTAAGTACAGTCAGCCTTTCTAGTAACTCCTCTTTATCAATTTTTAGCCCTCAAGTACCTCTTCTGCTCCCCACACCTGAGACTTGAGCACATAATCTAGGCTGACACTTCAGTGCAGTACTGAGGGACAACTGCACTGTTGGAGGTGCCGTCTTGCATACAAGACTTTAAACCAAGGCACCGTCTGCTCTCTCAGGTGGACATAAAAGATCCCAAGGTACTATTCACACAAGAGCAGGGGTGTTTTCCCATTGTCCTGTATATATCCCTCAACCATCATCATTAAAATAGATGATTTGGTCGTGTATCTCATTGCTGTTTGTGGGACCTTACTCTGTGCAAATTGGCTGCCACGTTTTCCTACATTACAATAGTGACCACACTTCAAAATGTACTACATTGGCTGTAAAGCACTTTGGGATGTCCTGAGGTTGTGAAAGGTGCTATATAAATGCAAATCTTTTTCTTATTTAAAATAAGACACGATCTTAGCTCTGTATAAAATATTATAGCCAGATATACAATTCTATTTACCACCCTCCCCTTTGTTTTATTCGCAGTATTTCAGTGAATCTTCCCAGAATGCTCCTTTCCTTGTGCTGGCATCAGAGGAAGATGCCGAGGAGTGCTGTGACCAGATCAAAGTCATTTCTGAAACAGAAAGCTTGAGTTCCTATTCTGGTTCCTCTGCACCAAGTACTGAGAGTGAGCAATATGATCAAAGTGGTGGAACCAGTACAGATTCTGGACAATTTTCTAATGAAGAAAGCTCCAGGAGTGGTGGTATTGAAGAATCAGAGGAAAGAATGTTAACAGAACTAGATTTACATACATAGATTATGTACTTTTGTGATAAAACTGAAGTTTTTCCACTGAGTCCCAACTTCTTTTTGCATTGCTGAAGCTGCCATATGCAAGTATGCCGGGTGTGTTTGTGTGTGAGAGAGAGAGAATTGTTACTAGGCTTATTTAGTGTTTTGGTGCCCAAACATTTTTAATATGTAATGCATTTGTTTTAGGTGCTATTAGTTCATCGTAACTTATTGCTTCTACCACGCAATGACAGACCTGTAACCACTACTACTTCACCCTAGTGTTATACAGACTGAAATGCCCACTCTAGATATAAATCAAGTTTGGAAGGACAAAATCTATAATTGTACAACTGGATCTGTTTCACAGTTCAAGTAGACAAGATGCAAAAATCTAATGAAGATTTCACACAGCCACCATTGTACTTAACTGAAATCCTAGTGACAATGCTGATAGTGTCGGTAGAGCACATGAGCAAAGTTGCAAGATGCTTTCAAACAGCAATGCCAAGATATATTAATGTAACTACTAGATGTCCAGTGTTAATGTAATTAAGATTTTTTTTAAATAAAAGTGTACGTCCCTTAATTTGGCATTGTTAATGGAATCCATAAGGAAATAATTCTGACTCCCTCAGTTGCTAACTGCATGGTGTGGTATTGATCCATAGGGAGTGGAAGAATTGTAGGTTCAGTGCCTGGTTACTGTTGTGTGAACTTACTTCAGCCAGATTACCAATGAAATGTTACAGTAGGCTTCCTTGTGCCTGAGTTAGGGAAGGAAACAATCAGCCTTGTTCCTGCTAGTGAGTACTGTTCTTAGATACCTGCTGGAAGGAGTGAGGGCAAGATCAGAGCTCCACCCATATAGCAATAGCCCTCCTCATCTCATCACAGGTGTATTGTCCATGGTTTGGGGAGACTTTGAAAGAGAAAATTACACTAAAAAGTTTTAAAACAAACAATTGAATTGTGTTGTTAGGGATTGTAAGCAGTCATTAGTGCATGCTCCAGTGCAGTGGATCAAGAGTTTCCTTTCATAGGGAGTTCAAGGTGATCTATCGAACTTCCACTATGCAGTCACAAGCTACTGATTTTCAGATTACATGTGGATTTAAACATTTGAGATTCATCTCTCTTCCCCACCTGAGTTTTTTTTCCCAAGGGATAAACAGTTCTCCAGACTCAGTTTATAATTAGTCAAGTGTTATTCCATACTACTGATCTGTGTGGAAACACAATTAGGGTTCAGATCTAATGGTACCAAGTGTACTATATCTCCATGCAAGGGCTTTCTCTTCAGCATTCCTGACCATTTTATATCATCCTCACTGCCACTCCTGGATTAAGTGGATGTAAGAATGCAGAATATTGTTTTGTTTTTCTCTGCCTTATACTGAGTTTTCTTCCTTCATTTGCCACATTTGGCTTTGTTGTTTTGCACTGAATTTGTAAAAATATTTTGTATTTTATACCGTAGAGAGCAGTAGGAAGAAAAGCTGCTGAAATAAATGTAAGAAATGGGTACAATCTATAATAATCTCTCAATATTAAACTGTATTCTTTATTGTTTTCATTTACTTAATTATCACTAAATAAACCTTTTATTTTTACTTAAGTCATTTACAAAGGCACGGGTTAATCAAGGACTGTCGGCATGGATTTGTTAAGGGAATGTAGTGTCCAACTAACTAGATTAAATTTTTTGAGCAGGTAACAAGGAGGGTCGATGAGGGTAACGTGTTTGATGTAGTCGACATGGCTTTTGACAAGGTCCCATGTGGCAGACTAGTCAAAAAATAAATAAAAGCCCATGGGATCCAAGGTAAAGTGGCTAGTTGGATCCAAAATTGTCTGAGGCTGGAAGCAAAGGGTAATGATTGAGGGGTGTTTTTGCGACTGGAAGGCTGTTTCCAGTGGGGACCCTGCAAGGCTCAGTACTAAGTCCCTTGCTTTTTGTGGTATAAATGATTTCGACTTGGATGTGGGGGGCTTGATCAAGAAGTTTAGAGATGATACAAAACTTGGGCACGTGGTTGATAGTGAGGAGGAAAGCCGTAGACTGCAGGAACGTATCAATGGACTGGTCAGGTGGGCAGAAAAATGGCAAATGGAATTCACTCCAGAAAAGTATGACGTAATGCATTTGGGGAGGGCAAACAAGGCAAGAGACTTCACAATAAATGGAAGGATACTGAGAGCTGTAGAGGAACAAAGGGACTTTGGAGTGCATGTCCACAGATCCCAGAAGGTAGCAGGACAGGTAGCTAAGGTGGTTAAAAATGCTAATGGATCTTTTTCTTTGTTAGTCAAGGCATAAAATGTAAGAGCAGGGAGGTTATGCTCAAACTGTATAAAAGGTTGGTTAGGCCACAGCTTGAGTACTGAATACAATTCTGTTCACCACATTACAGGAAAGATGAGATTGCACTAGAGAGGGTACAGAGGAGATTTACGAGAATGTTGCCAGGGCTGGAGAATTTTAGCTATGAGAAATGGTTGGATAGGCTGGAGTTGTTTTTGGAACAAAGGAGGCTGAGGGGAGATTTAATTGAGGTATATAAAATTATGACTGGACTAGATAAAGTGGATAGGAAGGACCTATTTTGCTTAGAGGGGTCAATGAGCAGGGGGCATTTTTTTTATTCATTCATGGGATGTGGGCATTGCTGGCAAGGCCAGCATTTATTGCCCATCCCTAATTGCCCTTGAGAAGGTGGTGGTGAGCCACCTTCATGAACCGCTACAGTCCGTGTGGTGAAGGTTCTGCCATAGTGCTGTTAGGTAGAGAGTGCCAGGATTTTGACCCAGCAACGATGAAGGAATGGCGATATATTTCCAGGTTGGGATGTTGTGTGACTTGGAGGGGAACGTGCAGGTGGTGGTGATCCCATGTGCCTGCTGCCCTTGTCCTTCTAGGGGTAGAGATCGCAGGTTTGGAAGATTCTGTCGAAGAAGCGTTGGCGAGTTGCTGCAATGCATCCTGTGGATGGTACACACTGCAGCCATGGTGTGCCAGTGGTGAAGGGAGTGAATGTTTAAGGTGGTGGATGGGGTGCTAATCAAGTGGGATGCTTTGTCCTGGATGGTGTTGAGCTTCTTGAGTGTTGTTGGAGCTGCACTCATCCAGGCAAGGGGAGAGTATTCCATCACACTCCTGACTTGTGCCTTGTAGATGGTGGAAAGGCTTTGGGGAGACAGGAGGGGAGTCACTCGCCACAGAATCCCTGGCCTCTGATCTGCTCTTGTAGCCACATTATTTATGTGGCTGGTCCAGTTAAGTTTCTGGTCAATGGTGACCCCCCAGGATGGTGGGGGATTCGGCGATGGTAATGCCGTTGAATGTCAAGGGGAGGTGGTTAGACTCTCTTGTTGGAGATGGTCTTTGCCTGGCACTTGTCTGGTGCGAATGTTACTTGCCACTTATCAGCCCAAGCCTGGATGTTGTCCAGGTCTTCATTGTCTGAGGGGTTGCAAATGAAATTGAACTCTGTGCAAGCATCAGCGAACATCCCCATTTCTTACCTTATGATGGAGGGAAGTTTATTGATGAAGCAGCTGAAGATGGTTGGGCCTAGGACACTGCCCTGAGGAACTCCTGCAGCAATGTCCTGGGGCTGGGATGATTGGCCTCCAACAACCACTACCATCTTCCTTTTGTGCTGGGTATAACTCCAGCCACTGGATAGTTTTCCCCCTGATTCCCGTTGACTTCAATTTTACTCGGGGTCTTTGGTGCCACACTCGGTCAAATGCTGCCTTGATGTAAAAGGGCAGTCTCTCTCACCTTACCTCTGGAATTCAGCTCTTTTGTCCATGTTTGGACCAAGACTGTAACGAGGTCTGGAGCCGAGTGATGCTCAGTTTGGGTTCCGCCAGGACCAGTGAGCAGGTTATTGGTGAGTAAGTGCCACTTGATGGCACTTTCGACGACACCTTCCATCACTTTGCTGATGATTGAGAGTAGACTGATGGGGCGGTAATTGGCCGGATTGGATTTGTCCTGCTTTTTGTGGATAGGACATACCTGGGCAATTTTCCACATTGTCTGGTAGATGCCAGTGTTGTAGCTGTACTGGAACAGCTTGGCTAGAGGCACGGCTATTTCTGCAGTACTACGGCCAGGATGTTGTCCGAGCCCATGGCCTTTGCTGTATCCAGTGCACTTAGCCGTTTGTTGATATCACGTGGAGTGAATCGAATTGGCTGAAGGCTGGCTTCTGTGATGGTGGGATGTCGGGAGGAGGCCAAGATGGATCATCCACTCGGCACTTCTGGCTGAAGATGGTTGCAAACGCTTCAGCCTTGTCTTTTGCACTCACGTGCTGGCCTCTGCCATCATTAAGGATGGGGATGTTCACAAAGCCTCCTCCTCCTGTTAATTGTTTAATTGTCCACCACCATTCACGACTGGATGTGGCAGGACTGCAGAGCTTTGATCTGATCTGTTGGGTGCGGAATCGCTTAGCTCTGTCTATAGCATGTTGCTTCCGCTCTTTAGCATGCATGTAGTTCTGTGTTGTAGCTTTACCAGGTTGGCACCTCATTTTTAGGTACGCTTGGTGCTGCTCCTGGCATGCTCTTCTACACTCATTTAACCAGGGTTGATCCCCTGGCTTGTTGGTAATGGTGGGGTGAGGAATATGCCGAGCCATGAGGTTACAGATTGTGGTGAAATACAATTCTGCTGCTGATGGCCCACAGCACCTCATGGATGCCCAGTTTTGAGCTGCTAGATCTGTTCTGAATCTATCCCATTTAGCACGTTGGATGGTGTCCTCAGTGTGAAGACGGGACTTCGTTTCCACAAGGACTGTGCGGTGGTCACTCCTACCAATACTGTCATGGACAGATGCATCTGCGACGTGTAGATTGGTGAGGACAAGGTCAAGTAGGTTTTTCCCCTCGTGTTGGTTCGCTCACCACCTGCCGCAGGCCCAGTCTGCGAGCTATGTCCTTCAGGGCTCGGTCAGTAGTGGTGCTACCGAGCCACTTTTGATGATGGACATTGAAGTCCCCCACCCAGAGTACATTTTGTGCCCTTGCTCCCCTCAGTGCTTCCTCCAAGTGGTGCTAAACATGGAGGAGGACTAATTCATCAGCTGAGGGAGGGAGGGAGGTAGGTGGTAATCAGCAGGAGGTTTCCTTGCCCATGTTTGACCTGATGCCGTGAGATTTCATGGAGTCCGGAGTCAATGTTGAGGACTCCCAGGGCCACTCCCTCCTGACTGTATACCACTCTACCGCCACCTCTGGTCGGTCTGTCCTGTAGGTGGGACATGACATACCCAGGGATGGTGATGGAAGAGTCTGGGATGTTGGCTGAAACTCTGTTGGTTGCGTCCCGTGTTCAAACTCACCATGGACTACTCCTCAGAATCGGTTTCTTTCTTGGACACACAAATCTCCATCAAAGACGGGCACCTCAGCACCTCACTCTACCGCAAGCCCATGGACAACCTCACGATGCTCCACTTTTCCAGCTTCCACCCTAACCACGTCAAAGAGGCCATCCCCTATGGACAGGCCCAGCGAATACACAGGATTTGCTCAGACGAGGAGGAACGCGATGGACACCTACAGACGCTGAAAGACGCCCTCGTAAGAACGGGATATGACGCTCGACTTGTCGATCGACAATTCCGACGGGCCACAGCGAAGAATTGCGTCGACCTTCTCAGAAGACTAACACGGGACGCAACCAACAGAGTACCCTTCGTCGTCCAGTACTTCCCTGGAGCGGAGAAACTACACCATGTTCTCCGCAGCCTTCAACATGTCATCAATGACGACGAACACCTTGCTAAGGCCATCCCCACGTCCCCACGCCTCCACTACTCGCCTTTAAACAGCCACCCAACCTCAAACAGACCATCGTTCGCAGCAAATTACCCAGCTTTCAGGAGAACAGCGTCCACGACACCACACAACCCTGCCACGTCAACCTCTGCAAGACATGCCAGATCATCGACACAGATACCACCATCACACGAGAGGACACCACCCACCAGGTGCATGGTTCATACTCCTGTGACTCGGCCAACGTTGTCTACCTCATACGTTGCAGGAAAGGATGCCCCGGAGCATGTACCTTGGCGAGACCATGCAGACACTGCGACAATGGATGAACGGACACCGCGCAACAATCGCCAGACAGGAGGGTACCCTCCCAGTCGGGGAACACTTCAGCAGTCAAGGACATTCAGCCACCGATCTTCGGGTAAGCGTTCTCCAAGGCGGCCTTCGAGACACACGACAACGCAAAATCGTCGAGCAGAAATTGATAGCCAAGTTCCGCACCCATGAGGACAGCCTCAACCGGGATCTTGGGTTCATGTCACGCTACACGTAACCCCACCAGCAGGAAAAAAAAGTTATCTGTTTTTAATACAACTGGACACTCTCTCTGCCTTTCGGGTCTCTTTCGCTCTGTCTGTGTAATTTGACCCATTGTGTATTCAGTATACTGGGATGTAATGTTTTCCGTGGCTAACCTGTCTGAACACCAACGACACCTTTGATTGGTGTGATGGTGTCCCAGCCTAATATAAGATATGTGATTTGAGAACCTCTCATTCACTCACTCACCTGACGAAGGAGATAATCTCCAAAAGTTTGTGATTTTAAAATAAAATTGTGGGACTATAACCTGGTGTTGTAAGATTCCTTACATTTGTCCACCCCAGTCCATCACCGGCATCTCCACATCAAGATCTCAAGGGTCGAAGTTGTTAAAGATCAATGATTCAGGAGCATTAGTCTTACATGCAGGCAGTGGAGGCAGTGGTGCTGATGACCAGACAATTGGAGGAATCCAGAACCCACATCTGCAATGCAATGAGGGAGGCAGGACATGAAGTGAGGAAGACCCCCTGAACTCAGTAATGTTAAATCGATAGTGTTAGCTCTGTCTGTTCTCTGAAATCAGTAGTGTTAGCATTGTGCCTTGTCTGAACTCTATAGCCTGCCCGACAATGACTGGATCAGATTACACATTGCAGATAACTTGAATTACTCTACAGCAGACTAGATCAAATTACACATTCCAGACAAAGTGTTGGGTGAGTATTGTCCCCCCACTTCCTCTTGGTAAGAATAAGAAAATGAGATACTTGCACAGCAGTGGTGTAGGTGCAGCCATGGTTGGCTTATCTGGCTTGTCATATGACTCTTCTCCTCCAGTCCTAGCTGCATGCTGCATTGTGTGTTCATTTTAAGCCACATTCCAATATAAATCATGCCAAAATCTATTCAGTGGAAAAATGGCCCGAGATCCTGAAATGCAGCAATTATAAAAGGCAGTACAATCAAACAACAATGCCCTTTACGATTAGATAGAGCCAACATAGATTTATAAAGGGTAGGTCATGTCTAACGAACTTAATTTAATTTTTTGAGCAAGTAACTATAGTAGGCAGGGGAATGTCTATGGATGTAGTTCATATGAACTTCCAAAAGGCATTCGATAAGGTTCCACATAAGAGACATTTAACTAAAATTAAAGCTCATGGAATTGAAAGCAAATTATTGACATGCTCATGAGATTGGTTCGGCGATAGAAGACAGAGAATGGTTATATACTCAAATTGGAAGGAAGTAACTAGTGTTATCCCACAAGGATCTGTGCTGGAGCCTCAACTATTCACTATATTTATTAATGACTTAGATAACACAATAGAGAGCCGCATATCCAAGTTTGCCAATGACACAAAGGTTGGTGGCATAGTAAGTGTAGACAGGAGCGTAAAATTACAAAGAGACATTGATAGATTAAATGAGTGGGCAAGGTGGATTACAGCGCCGGCAAGTGTGAGGTCATCCATTTTAGATCAAGATAGGATAGATCTGGGTATTTTTTAAATGGTGAAAAGCTAGGAACAGTGTAGGTCCAAAGAGTTTAAGGGGTTCATGTACACAGATCACTGAAATGTAGTGGTCAGGTACAAAAAACAATCAAAAAGGCTAATGGAATGTTAGCCTTTATACCTAGAGGGCAAGAATATAAAGGGGAGGATGTTATGCTATAACTATATAAAGCCCTGGTTAGACCACATCTGGAGTACTGCGTATAGTTCTGGGCAGCGCACCTTAGAAAAGATATATTGGCCTTGGAAGGAGCGCAGCGCAGATTCAACAGAATGTTACCAGGGCTCCAAGGGTTAGATTATGAGGAGAGATTACATAAACTAGGCTTGAATTCCCTGGGATGTAGAATGTTAAGGGGTGATTTGATTGAAGTTTTTAGGATTTTGAAAGGAATTGATAGGGTAGATAGAGAGAAACTTTTTCTGCTGGTGGAGGAGTCTAGGGCAAGGGGACATAACCTTAAAATCAGAGCCAGGCCATTCAGGAGGGCAAAGGATGGTGGAACTTCCTCCCACAAAAAGCAGTAGATGCTAGCTCAATTAATAATTTTGAATCTGAGATCAACAGATTTTTTGCCAGCCAAGGGTATTAAGGGATATGGAGCCAAGGCGGGTGGATGGAGTTAGGATACAGATCAGCCATGATCTCATTGAAGGGCCATGATGTGGAGATGCCGGTGATGGACTGGGGTTGGCAAATGTAAAGAATCTTACAACACCAGGTTATAGTCCAACAAATTTATTTGAAAATCACAAGCTTTCGGAGGCTTCCTCCTTCGTCAGGTGAATGTGGAAATGAAATCCTTGAACGTTTCGCATTTATATTCAGAGAACAATACCTGGTGATTACAGATAATCTTTCCAAGGCAATCAAAGTGTTCAGACAGAGAGGTGTTACCTACAGGACCACCGAATATACAAACGGCCAGAACACAAAACAGAGAGAGAGGGAGAAACATCCGAAAGGAAGAGAAAGACAGAAAATGACCCGTTGTATTAAAAACAGATAACTTTTATTCGCTGGTGGGGTTACGTGTAGCGTGACATGAACCCAAGATCCCGGTTGAGGCCGTCCTCATGGGTGCGGAACTTGGCTATCAATTTCTGCTCGATGATTTTGCGTTGTCGTGTGTCTCGAAGGCTGCCTTGGAGAACACTTACCCGAAGATCGGTGGCTGAATGTCCTTGACTGCTGAAGTGTTCCCCGACTGGAAGGGAACCCTCCTGTCTGGCGATTGTTGCGCGGTGTCTGCATGGTCTCGCCAATGTACCATGCTCCGGGGCATCCTTTCCTGCAACGTATGAGGTAGACAACGTTGGCCGAGTCACAGGAGTATGAACCATGTACCTGGTGGGTGGTGTCCTCTCGTGTGATGTTGGTATCTGTGTCGATGATCTGGCATATCTTGCAGAGGTTGCCGTGGCAGAGTTGTGTGGTGTCGTGGATGCTGTTCTCCTGAAAGCTGGGTAATTTGCTGCGAACGATGGTCTGTTTGAGGTTGGGTGGCTGCTGGAAGGCGAGTAGTGGAGGTGTGGGGATGGCCTTAGCGAGGTGTTCGGCGTCATCGATGACATGTTGAAGGCTGCGGAGAACATGGTGTAGTTTCTCCGCTCCGGGGAAGTACTGGACGACGAAGGGTACTCTGTTGGTTGCATCCCATGTTAGTCTTCTGAGGAGGTCTCTGCGATTTTTCGCTGTGGCCCGTCGGAACTGTCGATCGACGAGTCGAGCGTCATATCCCGTTCTTACGAGGGCGTCTTTCAGCGTCTGTAGGTGTCCATCGCGTTCATCCTCGTCTGAGCAGATCCTGTGTATTCGCAGGGCCTGTCCATAGGGGATGGCCTCTTTGACGTGGTTAGGGTGGAAGCTGGAAAAGTGGAGCATCGTGAGGTTGTCCGTGGGCTTGCGGTAGAGTGAGGTGCTGAGGTGCCCGTCTTTGATGGAGATTCGTGTGTCCAAGAAAGAAACCGATTCTGAGGAGTAGTCCATGGTGAGCTTGATGGTGGGATGGAATTTGTTGATGTTATCGTGTAGTCTCTTTAGTGATTCTTCGCCGTGGGTCCATAGAAAGAAAATGTCGTCGATGTATCTGGTGTATAGCGTTGGTTGGAGGTCCTGTGCAGTGAAGAAGTCCTGCTCGAACTTGTGCATGAAAATGTTGGCATATTGGGTTGCGAATTTGGTCCCCATGGCTATTCCCTGTGTTTGGGTAAAGAACTGGTTATCGAAGGTGAAGACATTGTGATCCAGGATGAAGCGGATGAGTTGTAGGATGGCGTCTGGAGATTGGCTGTTGTTGGTGTTGAGTACTGAGGCTGGTGCAGCGATGCCGTCACCGTGGGGGATACTGGTGTAGAGTGCCGAGACGTCCATCGTGGTGCGAAGTGTTCCTGGTTCAACTGGTCTGTGGGTACTGAGTTTTTGTAGGAAGTCTGTAGTGTCGCGACAAAAGCTGGGGGTTCCCTGTATGATGGGTTTCAGGATGCCCTCGACGTATCCTGAGAGGTTCTCACACAGGGTTCCGTTGCCTGATACGATAGGACGTCCGGGTGTGTTGGCTTTGTGTATCTTTGGGAGGCAGTAGAAGTCTCCCACGCGGGGAGAACGTGGGATGAGAGCGCGTAGGATGCTTTGAAGGTCTGGATCGAAGGTCTTGATCAGTTTGTTGAGCTGTTGGGTGTGTTCTTTGGTCGGATCTGCGGGTAACCGTTTGTAGTGTTCCTGGTTGTCCAGTTGTCGGTATGCTTCTTTGCAATAGTCCGTTCTGTTCTGTATGACGATGGCTCCTCCTTTGTCCGCTGGTTTGATGACGATGTTGCGGTTGGTCTTGAGAGCGTTGATGGCGTTGCGTTGTGCTCGGGTGACATTCTGGACTGTCTTGTGAGTGCGGCTGATGAATCTGGCATTGACGCATTTCCTGACTGCTTGAGCATACATGTCAAGCTTAGGGCAGCGACCCTCCGGAGGAGTCCAGTTTGACTCTTTCTTCTTCGGTTGCTGTACCGCGGATCCCTCTGTCTGCTGTTCCGGATCGTTGATTGTCTCATTGGGTTCGCTGCTGAAATCTTGGGGTTTGTGGAAGTATTCCCGGAGCCTCATTCTCCTGATGAATTCCTCTGTGTCCGCCGCGAGACCAATGGGGTCCATTTTGGTAGTGGGGCAGAAATTGAGCCCTCGGCTGAGAACTTCGATTTCGTCTGGTTGAAGGATGTGGTCGGACAAATTGACGATAGACTTCCCTGTGGTTGCCACCATGGTACCAGGGGAAGCTTGGTTGATGCTGGTGGTGATGCCGAGTTTCTCAAGCTTCCTGCTCTTGGTTTTCATGTAGGCAGCGTAGTTCCATTGCCTCGTCTGTTTGGCGGTGTCTCGTAGCTGGTCTGCTGTGTCCTGAGTACAGGTTGAGTGTATGGACTCTATCTTGGTTTCGAGGTTGCGGCGTCTGCTGTGGAGTTGGTGTACGAGATGGAATTCATCAGGAGAATCAGGCTCCGGGAATTCTTCCACAAATCCCAAGATTTCTGCAGCGAACCCAATGAGACAATCAACGATCCGGAACAGCAGACAGAGGGATCCGCGGTACAGCAACCGAAGAAGAAAGAGTCAAACTGGACTCCTCTGGAGGGTCGCTGCCCTAAGCTTGACATGTATGCTCAAGCTGTCAGGAAATGCGTCAATGCCAGATTCATCAGCCGCACTCACAAGACAGTCCAGAATGTCACCCAAGCACAACGCAATGCCATCAACGCTCTCAAGACCAACCGCAACATCGTCATCAAACCAGCGGACAAAGGAGGAGCCATCGTCATACAGAACAGAACGGACTATTGCAAAGAAGCATACTGACAACTGGACAACCAGGAACACTACAAACGGTTACCCGCAGATCCGACCAAAGAACACACCCAACAGCTCAACAAACTGATCAAGACCTTCGATCCAGACCTTCAAAGCATCCTACGCGCTCTCATCCGACGTACTCACCGTGTGGGAGACTTCTACTGCCTCCCAAAGATACACAAAACCAACACACCCGGACGTCCTATCGTATCAGGCAACGGAACCCTGTGTGAGAACCTCTCTGGATACGTCGAGGGCATCCTCGAGGGCATCGTACAGGGAACCCCCAGCTTTTGTCGCGACACTACAGACTTCCTACAAAAACTCAGTACCCACGGACCAGTTGAACCAGGAACACTTCTCACCACGATGGACGTCTCGACACTCTACACCAGTATCCCCCACGATGACGGCATCGCTGCGACAGCATCAATACTCAACACCAACAACAGCCAATCTCCAGACACCATCCTACAACTCATCCGCTTCATCCTGGATCACAATGTCTTCACCTTCGATAACCAGTTCTTTACCCAAACACACGGAATAGCCATGGGGACCAAATTCGCACCCCAATATGCCAACATTTTCATGCACAAGTTCGAGCACGACTTCTTCACTGCACAGGACCTCCAACCAACGCTATACACCAGATACATCGACGACATTTTCTTTCTATGGACCCACGGCAAAGAATCACTAAAGAGACTACACGATAACATCAACAAATTCCATCCCACCATCAAGCTCACCATGGACTACTCCTCAGAATCAGTTTCTTTCTTGGACACACAAATCTCCAACAACGACGGGCACCTCAGCACCTCACTCTACCGCAAGCCCACGGACAACCTCACGATGCTCCACTTTTCCAGCTTCCACCCTAACCACGTCAAAGAGGCCATCCCCTATGGACAGGCCCTGCGAATACACAGGATCTGCTCAGACGAGGAGGAACGCGATGGACACCTACAGACGCTGAAAGACGCCCTCGTAAGAACGGGATATGACGCTCGACTCGTCGATCGACAGTTCCGACGGGCCACAGCGAAGAATCGCATAGACCTCCTCAGAAGACTAACACGGGACACAACCAACAGAGTACCCTTCGTCGTCCAGTACTTCCCCGGAGCGGAGAAACTACACCATGTCCTCCGCAGCCTTCAACATGTCATCGATGACGACAAACACCTCGTTAAGGCCATCCCCACACCTCCACTACTCGCCTTCCAGCAGCCACCCAACCTCAAACAGACCATCGTTCGCAGCAAATTACCCAGCTTTCAGGAGAACAGCATCCACGACACCACACAACTCTGCCACGGCAACCTCTGCAAGACATGCCAGATCATCGACACAGATACCAACATCACACGAGAGGACACCACCCACCAGGTACATGGTTCATACTCCTATGACTCGGCCAACGTTGTCTACCTCATACGTTGCAGGAAAGGATGCCCCGGAGCATGGTACATTGGCGCGACCATGCAGACACTGCGACATCGGATGAACGGACACCGCGCAACAATCGCCAGACAGGAGGGTTCCCTCCCATTCGGGGAACACTTCAGCAGTCAAGGACATTCAGCCACCGATCTTCGGGTAAGCGTTCTCCAAGGCGGCCTTCGAGACACACGACAACGCAAAATCATCGAGCAGAAATTGATAGCCAAGTTCCGCACCCATGAGGACGGCCTCAACCGGGATCTTGGGTTCATGTCACGCTACACGTAACCCCACCAGCGAATTAAAGTTATCTGTTTTTAATACAATGGGTCATTTTCTGTCTTTCTCTTCCTTTCGGATGTTTCTCCCTCTCTCTCTCTGTTTTGTGTTCTGGCCGTTTGTATATTCGGTGGTCCTGTAGGTAACACCTCTCTGTCTGAACACTTTGATTGCCTTGGAAAGATTATCTGTAATCACCAGGTATTGTTCTCTGAATATAAATGCGAAACGTTCAAGGATTTCATTTCCACATTCACCTGACGAAGGGAAAGCCTCCGAAAGCTTGTGATTTTCAATGAAGGGCGGAATAGGCTCGAGGGGCTGAATGGCCGACTTCTGTTCCCAGAGTCATCAATTAGCATTTCAAACCAATGCCCCAAATTACATGCAGAAAGCGTAGCTGGCTGAATTCTTTGTGAAGTGCCAGCTCAGTTTGACTGTAGTTACATCAGACAACAGCGCAGCGAGCTCAATAACGAATCAGGGACCATGCTTGCAGCGCAGCCAATGGTGTACCCTGCAGACCATGGCACTATAAAAAGCCAAGAACAGATGCTTTAACTTAAAGCGAGGCTTGGCACTGGGCGGTAAATGTGCTGCCTGTTCTGAAAATACCCTCAGTCAATTTACAAATTGTCGTAAATCGCTGTAGAAAGTAATTTCCAATGTCTGCACACCCCTTCTTCCATGGTGAGGTCGCGGGAGGAATCGAGACGAGGCGGCTGAGCGCCCCAGGGAAGAAGGTGTGTGAAGTGGCACAGGCCTCCCCACCACACCCCACTGTGAGGGTTCTGACACAGAGGGGGGAGGCGAGACCGTGGTCACCATCCTCCCACCTTACCTGAGAGCGCCGCCTCATCACCGACTCCCAGCCCCTCGCACTCTGCAGCAGACACACCCGCCTCCCCACTAGCGTGCAGCCGCGCAGTGACAAGGGCTCCCGCGGGGCCAAGAGAGCGGCCCGACTCTGATGTGTCAAAGAGCGTCGCGGAAGGTGGGGGAAGAGAAGATGTGTCCCGGTCCCCCGTGTGGCAGGGTCGACGTCGGGACAGGACTGAGGGGGCTTGGGAGTAGGATTACAGGGATCTGCGCCCGAGAAGAAGGCTGCTGCGGCAGAAGCACAAGCTGGACACCCTTTGCCAGGAGGTTGTACGAGACCATCATGATTGTGCGGAGGCCTCGACAGCCGCCCTGCAGCTGGTGCCTGTGGATCTACCCCCTCCCCCTCCCCCTCCCCCAGCCAGTGCCACCCTCAGGGTCACGTCCTTCCTCCCCCAGGCTCTGTGCCAGTCGCATAAGTTACACGAGACCATTTTGTGTCTTCCGATTTTAAAACAGTTCAATTTTCAGTAGTTGTCTTTTGTTGAATAAATGTTTGCCAAACGTTAGGCATGGATAAAAGTTTACTGCTTCTGTGTTGTCATCTGCTTTTACACTGATGTTGTTTGCTGACTGTTCATTACATTGCCCTGTTCTACTGAATAAAAGTTCAGTTGTTTGTTACAATCTTGCATGTCGTCCTTTGTGTTCGCAGCCCCACAGGGATCAGTCCAGGGCACAATTGTTCCAGACTTCTTGTTCCAGTTTGATTCGGCTGGTGTAACCTGGTGTGGGGGGGGGCAGTGGGGTGAGGAGTTATCATCCTCTGCACACAAGAGCCATCAGCAACTCTCTGGCCACCTTGGCCATTGTCGCCATGCCTTCCTCCAGGGCGGGGGGAGGGCTCACCAGCCCGAGCTCACGCACATGTGGGTCGGGATATTCTGGTTCCACAGACATCTCGCCTGCCAAGTCCAGGCTGAGATCTTCCTGCAGTGCAAAATTGGATAGTGCAGAGCACTACAATCTGTCGGGGGTGTGCTGTAGGACACCCCCGACCTGTCCAAGCACCTGCAGCGGGCTTTAAGCATTCTGATGGTCCTCTCCACCACCTCCTGGGTCGCCAGATGTACCCGGTTATTCCTTGCGTTGTTGCTGATGTGGAATGGTATCATCAGCCATGGCTTCAGCGGGTAGGCCTTATTCTGCAGGGTCCATCCACCTCTTTGTCCCTCCCTGCTGAATAAGTCGTAGATGGTGAGTGGTGAAGGGCAAAGGTATCGTGAGGGTTTAACTGATGCTCTGAGTTAACATGCAGGATCCTTTGGTGGGCATCACAGCCAATTAGCACATATAGCGCGTGGTACCCATTCCTGTTGAGAAAAGTGAACGGTTCTTCGAGTGGAGCCTTCAGTGGCACGTGGGTGCCCCCTGGGAAAGGTACCATCAATAGCGCCCTGCACCCTGGTGAAGCCAGTAAGCTTGTGGATGTCTTTTTGCTCCACAGTAGACACGCCGCATTTAATGAAGTCGGATGCTCTGTGGAAGAGGGCACCTGTCGCTTGTTGAATGCAGGCCCTCACAGCTCCTTGGCTCCTTGTTGCAGAGGTCTCCAGTGCCTGACTGGGGAAAGTCAGAACTGTAGAAATTGAGGGCCGTCACCCGCCTTCATTCCCACTGACAAGGCCCTGCAGGAGGTAGACAGCGACTTCAGGTCTGCCTGCTGCATTTTGCAGAGGTGGTCAATTGCTTCTCCGACAGTGCCTCGAATTACATTCGCTCCCTGTACACTCTCTGGAGACGATAGTAGCGGGTGCACTGCAGTCTCCAGCCATGGTGCCTCCCGTCTCCTCCATATGCTCATGATAATCAAGAATAGGGGAATGCTCAGTGGATAGGCCATTGCAATCCATTCACCTTCTTGGCGGAGCAGGCACAAGGGGCTGAATGGCCTACTCCTGTTCCTATGTTTCCTTAGTGCGTAGAGAGGGGTGGGGACCCTGAAAGTATTGCCTTCAGACAGTCACACGACTCTGGATGGAAAAACTGGCAAGGAAAGACTGCCAAAACTGAGAAAATTAGAAATCTGAGAACAATTTCCAGACTGCAGGGATGAGGGTCCACAGCTTTGATGGTCCCCACGTTGGCCTCTCAGGCTGAGAGTCATATGAGGGCCATAAATCAACTCATTACCAGGTCACCTGCACCATTATTTTTCAGTCCAAGTGGCTGCGGCAAGAAAACGGTCATGAATTCAGGAGAATCGCGATCACTTTTGACTGAACTGGTGGGCGGAGCTATGATAATGAACTTTTTTCAGTGTCGGCAAGAGTATCGGTGGAGCAGCGCAAAAGTCCCAGGAAATTATGGTGCAGCGTAAATAATGGCATTTAGACCATTATTTCCTGGAACATCTATGTTGGAATAATGGCATACGGCGTTCGTTCGCCACTACTATGGCGCAAGTTTCCAGCAGATTCCAGCCCAATGTGCGAGTACAAACAAACATGGAGAGGATGTGGATCACAAAGTTGTTTTCAGACTCTTAACCTCTCTTGATAACTTCTCAAGGTCAGGATCCTGAACTAATGGGGATTCTTAAAATTACCACTTGATGGCAGTAATAAGCTTGCAAAAATAATTCAACTGCAAATCTCCATTACATTACTCAACCTAGTTTCATTAGATCCTATTTTAATGGTATGGCTCAAGGACATTTTTAGCTGCTAAACTCCCATGAAGTTATTATAAAATGCAGCTTTTATATTTTTTGTTAGATCTTCATGGGTTGGAGAATCTACTTAATCCTCTGATACTAGAGTCTGAAAGTAGGCTAGATCTTACAGTTGAATAATAATTTAAAAATCCCTTTCATGGTCTGGTTCACTATTTCTCCCAGCTTCTGATCTCCTGAGCCTGTTCAGCTAAGTCCAACTTATACTGATCACCACTGGGCTCCAGCCTAGAACCTTGGCTCAGATTTACAGTTGACTTTCACAATAAAATTCTTTTGAAGGACTAAATTTTCAGAAAACATAAGAAAAAAAACATGTTGGGTGTCTTTGGACTAGTGTAATTTTCATGTCAAGGAAACAAGAAACACGTTTTTGGTGTTCCATTACAATACCAACCCCGACACAAATGGAGCAATTTAAACCAAAAATGCTATAAAGCAACTGGATCCCCATCTGTGAAAAGGATTATAAAAGATAAAGCTTGTGGGTGCTATAATCTGCTGCAGGCCTCTATCTGACAGCTATCAATTGTTCAGTGGTGGGTCCCAATTAATGTAATTTATATTCAGCGCAGCTGCGTGTCCATACCAACATTAATCGAATCTTACAAAAACTTTGATTTCCAGAGTTCTTAAATTTGTGGAATCTTTAGGTGTTCGATACCATTACTGTTTTTGTGACTACACTTCAAAAGTACTCCATTGGCTGTAAAGCACTTTGGGACGTCCTGAGGTTGTGAAAGGCGCTATATCAATGCAAGTTCTTTCTTTCGAAGTCTAAATTTTGATGAAGTTTTTTTTAAAATATTGAGTTTTAGATTACTGCAAGTTAAAGAAATGTGTCTTTTGTCTGGAGGCTTGTCTAAATCTAGTTTATAATGATTTTCACTAGAAATTTACAGCAAATTATTTTTGTGGATGGTTTACAGAAAAGAGATGCATATTTTTGGAAATTGGAATTCTTTTAATAGTCCAGGGTTTATTTAAGGAGCATTGTTCCCTTTCTAATGGATTAAATCTGTTAGGGTTATGCTGATAGGGTTAGATGAGGAGGGGTGGGAGGAGGCTCATGTGAGCATAAACCAATTGGGCCGAATGACCTTTTTCTGTGCTGTGCATTCTATGTGATTCTATGTAAATCAAATCTTAAAAAGGAAGACTAGATTTTTGGGTTCTTTCCTGGATTAGTGATTCCTCTCCACTATTTTTTAATCCTGTATTTTTGTTAATGGTTCTGAAGGTGAAGTGAATAAGAGTTTTTTTAAAGGTTATCAGTCACCCTGATGTTGGCAGATCTTGAGAATAATCATCCTGTACACACAAGGAAGCCTCCCAGCCATACCTCCCTGTCTGTACATCTGCACCTTTGAGATAAAAGGGCATGTTAGTTGTATGTTAAGCTATTGAGGCTTAATTTAGTAAAAATTCTCTGAAACCAGCCTGTAGGTTTGTATTTCCTTCCTCCATGTTGCAGCTGCTTCCTTATGTTCACAGTTGTTGTGCTATGAAAATTGAACAGAATTTGCCCCTGTTATGTTGGCTGCCATTCAGCAGTGAATACCAGATGCTTATTCAACACAGTGATGACAACAACAGCACCAACTCCCCTGTCCTAATACTCTCCCTGGGCACAGAGGAGGCATTTGACTGGATAGAATGGAAAAGTCTTCCACTTAAATCTTACATCCACCATGTGCCTTAACTACTTGCGTTCTCTCCTCTAGTGAGGATCCAGAGAAAGACTCTCCAAATCCCCCAAACTTTTTACCATGGCTGTAGATCCTCTAACAGGAAACATCAGAGCACGCCCAGACCTCCATCGAGTAGAGGCTGAAGGAACCAATGCAACATTGTTCTATCCTGATGACATTCTGTTTTACATAACGATCCCATCCACCTCATTCCATTACATCTTCAAAATTCTTTTATCTGTGCAATTAATTAACAGTTTACATTATATTACTTTCATGTACTCACAACTCAATTTGAGAATGCAAATTCTCAACTCCCTAGTAGCACCAAAAAGTGTCTGAACTTTTTTGTAGTATGTAAATGTTGAGAGATTTTTGAGTTCAATAAGATCAGGTTGCTCAAAGTTTATGAATAGAGAGAAACTTTTGCATGAAACTCCTACGCCTGGAATTTCCTCGGGGTTCTCCTGATCTCCTGCCGTAACTTTGACAGAAGATCATTCACGATATTTATTAACGACTTAGATGAAGGCATAGAAAGTCTCATATCTAAGTTTGCCGATGACACAAAGATTGGTGACATTGTAAGCAGTGTCGATGAAAACATAAAATTACAAAGGGATATTGATAGATTAGGTGAATGAATTCCATCTGCCACAGTTTTGCCCAATGTAAACAAATGTGAGGTCATCCACTTTGGATCAAAAAAGGATAGAATAGGGTACTTTCTAAATGATAAAAAGTTAAAAACAGTGGATGTCCAAAGGGACTTAGGGGTTCAGGTACATAGATCATTGAAGTGTCAGGAACAGATGCAGAAAATAATCAATAAGGCTAATGGAATGCTGGCCTTTATATCTAGAGGACTGGAGTACAAGGGGGCAGAAGTTATGCTGCAGCTATACAAAACCCTGGTTAGACCGCACCTGGAGTACTGTGAGCAGTTCTGGGCACCGCACCTTCGGAAAGACATATTGGCCTTGGAGGGAGTGCAGCGTAGGTTTACTAGAATGATACCCGGACTTCAAGGGTTAAGTTACGAAGAGAGATTACACAAATTGGGGTTGTATTCTCTAGAGTTTAGAAGGTTAAGGGGTGATCTGATCGAAGTTTATAAGATATTAAGGGGAACGGATAGGGTGGATAGAGAGAAACTATTTCCGCTGGTTGGGGATTCTAGGAGTAGGGGACACAATTTAAAAATTAGAGCCAGACCTTTCAGGAGTGAGATTAGAAAACATTTCTACACAAAAAGGGTGGTAGAAGTTTGGAACTCTCTTCCTCAAATGGCAATTGATACTAGCTCAATTGCTAAATTTAAATGTGAGATGGATAGCTTTTTGGCAACCAAAGGTATTAAGGGATATGGGCCAAAGGCAGGTATATGGAGTTAGATCACAGATCAGCCATGATCTTATCAAATGGCGGAGCAGGCACGAGGGGCTGAATGGCCTACTCCTGTTCCTATGTTCCTATGATCGCCAGAAACCCTGGAGGAACAGCGTTAATGGCTGTTTAGGGTTTCTGCCGAAGTTACAGTGGATGATCGGGAAAACTCTAATAGAAATTCTTCTCCCTTGTGTTAGCATTGAGCATACCCACATATAGTAACATGGTCAACTGTGCTCCAATCCCAACTTGAGAAGAGCATTCCCTTCCACACCACTGTGACATTTTCCACCTCACCTCAGTGTTCCCATTTACTGCTGAATTATGAGTAGATTTGTGCCCATTAAAAAGATTATGACTCCCAAACACAGTGTTGTCCAATATATTAGCCACTCCCCACATGTGGCTAATGGGGAATTCAGATGTGGATCATTGCATTTCTGATTAGTAAATAAAAAATGAGTAATAGGCACCGTCCTTGGACATGTGAACTCAATACTCATATTTGCACAGTGTCTGCATGGGTACTTTTGTTGGTAAAATGGTAAGAAGAAAACTATAGCTGGAGTGTTTTTGATCATTGTGAGGAACATAGGAACAGGAGTGGGCCATTCAGCCCCTCGATCCTGTTCCACCATTCACATCGTTCACCTGACGAAGGAGGAAGCCTCCGAAAGCTTGTGAATTTAAAATAAAATTGCTGGACTATAACTTGGTGTTGTAAAATTGTTTACAATCTGTACCTCAACTCCATTTAGCTGCCTTGGCTCCATATCCCTTAACCCAACAAAAATCTATCAATTTCGGTCTTAAAATGTTCAATTGACCCAGCATCCACAGCCTTTTGTGGGGAGTGCGTTCTGGATTTCAACTACCGTTTGTGTGAAAAAGAGCTTCCTGGTTTCACTTCTAATTCATCACAAACCAGGAATTGAATCTGGGATCTTAGCACCAGACGTTATGCCGTCAGGAGAACCTTCAGGTACTTTTTAATTGACCCATATAATAGGTGGCAGAGAGGGAAGACTTACATCTATCATTCTGGGTTATATTTCAACAAAGGACACTGTGTTAACTCACTATGCCACAAAATCCCAAGTATGAATGTTTGTTACCAAATCCAGATCTGACTTTATATACCATTTCTAAAGCAGAATAGACTGATACCGTTGTAAGTAGAACACAGTAACTGTTAGAAACCACATTTTACATGCTATATTTCAGGCTGTCCATTGGAACAGTTATCACACCTAACAATATTTCCTTTTGTGACATATTGCTGCTACTACTAGACTTTCTACAACTAGCTTATGGTTTCCTCAAAACCACTGGAAGATTTAAAGGTATCATTTTTTACTGCACACTTTGCAATTTTTGTTTGAACTTATGCACTAACTGAAGGGGGCTGTATTTTATTCTGATATTTCTAGATTGGTGCATATTGGTTTTGGGTGTATATTGGCCAAAAAAATGCCAGTTTGACTAATAATATTGCCAGGTGCAACAAAACCCTTAGAGTGTAAGACCCCTGTTAAGAGGCCGGATCACAGTTCCCCAAAAGGTTAGTGTCAATCCTTTGACTCCTTATTTATTTTTCACCTTGCAAGAAGCATGTGCCACTGCATCAGACGTCACAACAGAAGACATTAACAATTTGTTCACTCTGAAAGAACAATGTGTGAAAATGAGAGGAAGGATAAAATTAGAACAGAATGATAAGAAAAGAAAAACAGAATAGAAACCTCTCTTCCTCCATTTTACTGTTATGTTCTATTTGAGGATGTATTTATAACATTTCGGCACCCTTGATGTTCTGACCCTAGATACTCTCCATCACAAAGGACACCTACTTCCACCACCGTAACATCGCCCATCTCCGCCCTTTCCTCTGCCCATCTGCTGCTGAAGCCTCAACCATGCTGTTGTTGCCTCCAGACTTGACTATTTCAATGGTTCCCTGGCTGGTCTCCCATCTTCCACCCTCCATAAACTTATGCTCATCCAAAACTCTGCTGCCCGTATCCTAACCTGCACCAAGTCTCGTTCACCCATCACCCCTGTGCTTGCTGACCTGCATTGGCTCCCGGTCCGCCAACACCTCGAATTTAAAATTCTTACCGTCGTATTCCAATCACTCCATGTCCTCGCCCCTCCCTAACTCTGTTACCACCTCCAGTCCTAAAATCCTCCAAGAACTCTATGTTCCTTCAACACTGGCCCCTTGTGCATGCCCCGCTCTCTTCACCCTACCATTGGTGGCTGTGCCTTCAGCCATCTAGGCCCTAAACTCTGTGTTGGTTTTAATAATTGTAATAATTTTATTCAGTTATTTTATCATGCACCTTCCACGGGGAGGACATTGTGCTTAGACGCCATGACCCTTATCTGTCATTTTCTGATTTTGTTTTCCTGCATTCGTGCTGATTTCTGACTGATTGTTTTTAATGTATAGGACATGTTTTGGCCTTTGACTTGAACCAAATGCATTTTGAACCAAATACTTCTATTTTCTACAACAAAAAAGCAAAGGAATTTTTTTTTCCATAACTTCCTAGTTAAAGGAGTATTTGCCATTACAATTCCTATTCTGTAATCCTGCTGTTATCAATCTGTCAAATTAAAAAATTGTCCTTTAATAATAATAATTTTTTTTTTGAATTAGCTTCAAACCAGAGCACACCTATGACCCTGCCAGTTTCATTGTGGCTGATCTGAGATGACTACAGAACATGTTCTCATTTATTTGCAGACTAATTCCATTTCACAGGCAGAGTACGGTATAGTGACAGACGTGACTTCAGGTAAAGGTACTCTACAGCAAGCACCACTGGTCAGTTTGGGAATTGCAAAAGAATAAAACCCTTTTAAGGGCAGAAAGGAAAAACTACGAATGTTGAAATTGAAAACAAAAACAGAAAAGTCCACAGGCAGCAGGTTCATTGGCATCTGAGTAATAAAATGATAGGTTAATGTTTCGAAGGGGACTTTTTCAAATTGAGAAAAACAGGTGAAGGGGCAGAGGTTGTAAACAGTAGAATACCAGATAAATCAAGATGTACAGCTAGGTGATGCCAAGCTTGAGTTTTAAAAGATCGTAAGAGGAAAAGAAGACTGAGGGAAGGAAGGAAACAGCAGCACAGTTTTGAGGCTCTGAGAAAGAATGATTTAGAATAGAATATGATGTGATGAATATTGAGGATGCATTGAGAAGGAGGAGTGTGTAAGATGTTATATTTGGACCTTAGGGAGAACAAGATCTGAAAATTCAGAAGAGCAGTGACCAATGTAGAAGTGATGGCAGGGAAAGGCAAGAAAGATTGTGAAGAAACAGAGAGAAAAAAAAAGTTGATAATTGCCAATCAGGTGATAAGTTTTTTCCTACTGTCACCCTCTATCCTAATTGGCCAGTAGTTTTGCTTTAGACCAGATGGAGCAGGGTGCAAACCTCGATAGGACAAAGTAAAATAAATAAATGTATAAGAAAGAGGTCAATTATACAACAGTGAAAACAAAACAGAAAGAGGTGGCAGGTGACGACAAAGAGAGGAATGAGCATGAAAAATGAAAAGCTTGCATTTATATAGCGCCTTTCACGACCTCAGGACGTCCCAAAGCACTTCACAGCCAAATAAGTACTTTTGACGTGTACTCACTGTTGTAATGTAGGAAAAGCAGCAGCCAATTTGCGCACAGCAAGGTCCCACAAACAGCAATGTGTTAATGACCAGATAATTTGATTTAGTGATGTTAGTTGAGGGATAAATATTGGCCAGGACACTGCGGAGAACTCTCGATCTCTTCTTTGAAATAGTGCAATGGGATCTTTTACATCCACCCGAGAAGGCAGTTTAACGTCTCATTCGAAAGATGGCACCTCCGACAACGCAGCACTCCCTCAATACTGCACTGGAGTGTCAGCCTAGATTTTGTGCTCAAGGCTCTGGAGTGGGACTTGATCCCACAACCTTCTGATTCAGAGGCAAGAGCGCCATCTCTGAATGTGTGAAGAGAGATGGAGAGAAATAAAAATAATATAGACATGAAATGAAAGGAAATCCTACAATTTCTGGAAATCTTAAATAAAAATGAAAAAAAAGTACAAAATGATGGAAATGCTTAACAGGTCTGTTAGCATTTGAACAAATAAAGGTCAAATTTACAGGCGGAGACCTTTCGTCAGAACTGTTCCCTACCCAAAATATTAATCTGTCTTTTCTCTCTGCAGATGCCTGCAGACCTGCTACACATTCCCAACATTTTCTATTTTTATTTCAGAGTATTCTTGACTCATTCGGACCATGACTGGGAATCTGCCTCCAGCAGCTTTTGGACAGAAAATCAAATCCTGCAGCTACATTGTGAGTCAGTACTGAACGAACTGATTTGAGACCTTATAAGACTAAAAGCGCCGTTCACATCAATGCAAATGGTTTAACTTTAAAATGAGGCCTGAAACTGTCATACTCACGGAGATGCTTTCTCCCTTGAGGGGGCTGAGAGATTCCTTCAGTTAGCGGCCTACTGCATTCCCACAGGATTCAGCCCACAGCCCTATGATTCTCTAGACATTCAGAGAAGGGCATATGAAATTTAAAAAATGATTGCTTAAAAGAGATTAAAGAGAACATGAACTACAAGTGGAACATAGAGCCATGAAGTTTTTTTCAATTGGCCAAAATTAAGCAATTAAAGGAATATAAATAGTAAAAATTGAACCAGGCATATTTTTAACTTGAGGCTGAGAATTTATATATGTGTTACCAAAATCACTGATATGCTCCCCATATCTGCGTCTAATTTGAACAAGAATTGCCCACGAGCCATTGCAGTTCAGTTCATTCCATTTTGCCCTCAAACTCAATCTTCAGTTTTCATTCAGAGGAGCTCTTCCACGACCTCAAGTGAAAGCCATGGTTATTGAGGATGCAGGTCATTGTTTTCTAAACTGATATATTTTGAGGCGCAATTTTGAGGAAAAAGAAATGGGCTGAAATTCCATGGGGGATCCACTGGTCTGCTGCTGTAACTCCAGCGGGAAACCAGCAGAACACCAGTGAGACTTCAGACCCATGGAGGGGGGAATTTTAACTCCCACCATTTGGCGTGTACCGGGTGGGAGGGCATTTAAAAAGGAGCAGGTCAATTATTCGCTGTGTTCACGTTCTGCAGGGAATTTAACACCGCTGTTTTTGGCGGCAGATGAGGCATCCGTCTAAATCAGGCAGAGGTATCACACATGTATGCAAATCAAGGTCCTATTATGTCAATATAACCCCTGGAGGTCTTCTAACCGTGGTCTGAGTGGGGCATCCTCTGTAGCCACCTTGCTCAGTGAAAATTGCTCTGACGACTGGTGGGGCCAAGACTTTCCTGCTACTCCTGGCCCCACCAAGGAAAGTGTTAAACTTTCCTTGGTGGGGCCAGGAGTAGCAGGAAAGTCTTGGCCTCTGCTGCCTCAGGCTCCCCCCACCTTCCCGCTTATGAGACCCTGCCTAACCACACCCACCACCCCCCCCCCCCCCCCACCTCAACAATTACCTCCTAGCCGATAGGCAACCTCTGGGTTGCTTGATTTTAACGAGTCGGCCGCCAACCAACTGCCTCTTTCCACCCGTTTCGGGCGGGCAGCTGGTAGGCGGGATGTAAATGAGGCCCTGGAGTTAAAATAGCTTAGGCCTCAAATTGATGCCATGGAGTGTGGGGAGGGGGGAGGGGATCAGCACAAATTCCCAGTTAAAAATGCCCTGTAGTGTTGAAGGAAGGTGAGACTGTCGGACACATCAGACAGGAAAAGGGAAATGTAGGAGAGTACAATTCCCATCATCCAGTGGACTTGTTTATATGCTAATCAAAAGTCAAGCATCAGGAACTGCTATTTCTTGTGATCCTTCTCTGTGCATATTCATAAGGTCTGAAACAAACTGCACGTGCCAATATTAGTTCCCTAAATTACAAAACCAGTGATTTCTTGTAAAGTACTGTATTTTTACTTAAAGGCTTTCTCCCCTTCTCCCAATGATTCTAAATCATTTTCAAGTTACATTTTCAAAGTTTCATGATGCCTTCTGGTGCCTTGCCCAAGTGACTATTCTGTGAATCTGAGCAGTGGGTACAGGCAGGCTGTTTGACTTTGCTGATATCTTGTTCTTTACGCAAAGTTCACATAGGTGCATTGCCTTGTAGGAGCCATAACCCAGCCTTAGAAGAGCACCCCTACTGCACTATGAGGCTGTTTCCACTTTAAATCTGGAATTCTTCCCCTCAATAGGCTGTGGATGCTGAATCAATTGGAGCTTTGAAGACGGAGATCAACAGATTTTTTAGGTAAGGGTATCAAGGGATGTGGAGCTAAGGCAGGTAAATGGGGTTGAGGTACAGATCAGCCATGATCTAATTGAATGGTGGAGCAGGCTCGAGGGGCTGAATGGCCCACGCCTGTTCCTGTGTTCCTAAATCATTCATATGGTCTCTCTCAATGAGATTGCTAATTTATGTTGAATTGTACACAACTTTGTGCTGCGGGTTCATGGCCTCGAGGAATTGGGTTGACATTGCTGAAGCTAATTTGACACAGGATCCTTGCAGACAACAATGACAGACATCGCCTTGTGCCACAACTTTTATCAGTGGGGTTGCATCCCAGAAGTAAAGGGACAGTTTGCTATCCTGTCCCCTCAACTTATTCATCTTTACGGTAGATATCCGGTAATATCAACCAGGTAAGAAAGATTAACATTTACCTACAAGGAAAGTGCATTCTATGAGAATTATAATAAACCTCTCAGGAAAATCACAATAATCCAGCAAACAATCCTATCTTAATCATGAGGTACATATCAGTGGGGTAATGTTATGGTATGGAACAGGAGGGACAAAACGAGGGGTGCATTGGTTCAGCTGACCTGATGACCCAGAAATTTTGATGTCATTGCTTAGATCCCGATGCAATACAATGGTGCAGGAAAAATGCCCAAGGTTCTTACAAAAATCCATTCATCTCCGACTTTTTAATAGAAATGTTCTAGGTATGATATTGAAGCCGATGATATGTTGTGAAAGGATGATTGGTAAATGCACTGCCCAGGAAGGTTTCAAATTTGGTCCCCGGTATCCCAGGGCATTACAGCTGAACTCAGTATCCCTGGGCTAAGAACCGAAAAAAAATCTTGTGCTGGAATGTTGTATATGTGTGTGTGTGTGTGAGAGAGAGAGAGAGAGAGAGAGAAAATGTCAGACGAGCATACTACCAAGATGGGCTGTAATGGCCTCAATGTTCACTGACTAACCTCACACCTGAAGAATAGTCACCTGGCTGAGGTATTTGGGGGCTGTTAGCATCAAAGGAGCCAAGGAATCAATACCTTTAGGAAAGGAGGGGAGAAGATCGGAGGGGAAAATATAGAAACACACTCTGATGTGTTTCTGATGCCAAAAGCCATAATTAAAAAAGAAATGTATGTGAACAAATGAACATGTTGAGCACACACTATTTTAATTCAGTTCAGATTATTCACCTAAATGGGTGACAAAGTATCACAGAGAATTAACTAAATCAGTGCAAACCATTGAAATTAAAAGAAAGAACAAGAGGAAAAATTTTACAAACTTGGCCTCCCATCTTTCACCTTCCATAAACTTGAGCTCCTCCAAAACTCTGCTGCTCATATACTAACTCGCTCCAAGTCCCGTTCACCCATCACCCCTTGCTGACCTACATTGACTCCCGTTCCAGCAACGTCTTGAATGAGAAATTCTCATCATTGTTTTCAAATCTCTCTGTGGCCTCACCCTTCCCTATTTCTGTAACCTCCTCCAGCCCTACAACATAAGAACATAAGAAATAGGAGCAGGAGTAGGCCAATCGGCCCCTCGAGCCTGCTCCGCCATTCAATAAGATCATGGCTGATCTGATCCTAACCTCAAATCTAAATTCATGTCCAATTTCCTGCCCGCTCCCCGTAACCCCTAATTCCCTTTACTTCTAGGAAACTGTCGATTTCTGTTTTAAATTTATTTAATGATGTAGCTTCCACAGCTTCCTGGGGCAGCAAATTCCACAGACCCACCACCCTCTGAGTGAAGAAGTTTCTCCTCATCTCAGTTTTGAAAGAGCAGCCCCTTATTCTAAGATTATGCCCCCTAGTTCTAGTTTCACCCATCCTTGGGAACATCCTTACCGCATCCACCCGATCAAGCCCCTTCACAATCTTATATGTTTCAATAAGATCGCCTCTCATTCTTCTGAACTCCAATGAGTAGAGTCCCAATCTACTCAACTTCTCCTCATATGTCCGCCCCCTCATCCCCGGGATTAACCGAGTGAACCTTCTTTGTACTGCCTCGAGAGCAAGTATGTCTTTTCTTAAGTATGGACACCAAAACTGTATGCAGTATTCCAGGTGCGGTCTCACCAATACCTTATATAACTGCAGCAATACCTCCCTGTTTTTATATTCTATCCCCCTAGCAATAAAAGCCAACATTCTGTTGGCCTTCTTGATCACCTGCTGCACCTGCATACTAACTTTTTGATTTTCTTGCACTAGGACCCCCAGATCCCTTTGTACTGCAGTACTTTCCAGTTTCTCGCCATTAAGATAATAACTTGCTCTCTGATTTTTCCTGCCAACCTTCTGAGAATTCTGCATTCCTCCAATTCTAGCCTCTTGTGCATCCGCAACTTCCTTCGCCCTACCTTTGGTAGCCGTGCCTTCAGCTGTCTCGGCCTCAAGCTCTGGAATTCCCTCCCTAAACTTCTCCGTCTCTCCACCTCTCTCTCCTCCTTTAAGACACTCCTTATAACCTACCTCTTTGACCAAACTTTTGGTCACCTGTCTTAATGTCTTTGGTGCGGTGTCAATTTTTGTCTGATGACGCTCCTGTGAAGCAGCTTGGGATGTTTCACTACATTAAAGGGGCTACATAAATGCAAGTTATTGTTGTAGATGCAAGGCCAGTTCTGGTACAGCTGTCAATTATTCGACACACATGGCAGCCATGTGATGAAAACTCTTCTCTGAAACCAACAAAAACTATAGAGAATAAAAATAGCTGACTGGTGACAAACACTTCCTTTATTGATTTCCTTAGCATATGTTACCATTCAAAGATTTGTCATAATTCAAATAACTTGAGATAAAGTTACCATCTAAGAGGAATCTGAAATAAAAATTAGTATCTTAATGTTTTGGGTGGCATTTTGTAATACATTATGTTTTATTTTAAATATATATTTTGCTATAATACAATAAGGCTGGTAAAAAGAATATTTTTTGTCCCTTTCTAAATTTGTTTTGGTTCCCCGTACACTAAACTCCATTGGGCTCGATTTTCACACCCCCGAGCGGGTGCGTCGTGGCAGGGGGGGGGGCTGCGAAAATCGGGGATTCCCGGGGCAGGTCCGGAGCCCGGCTCCAACCCGCACACTTCCGGGTTCCCCAGTGACGCGCTTACATGCGCGCACAGCCCCCGCATGTGGGACTCCCGCCGGCAATTAAAGCCAGCGGGGTGCCACTTAAGGTAATTATTTAGGTATTTCAGGTCGTTTACAGACCTGATTAACATGATATTTTAGGAGGGGTGGGATTTTCAAGTCAACTGGGACTGTTTCCCGTACTGGGGGAAACACTCCCAGTTCAAATGGACGTGTTGCAGCCATCAATTTGTGGCAGCTGCAAAGGTCCATTTGACAGGTGGTGGGGGGAGACCCTCACTCATTGCAGGAGGCCACTCTGACACGTTGGACAAAGTTTGGCCTCCACCACCCTCCTCCTAACAATAAAATTCACCAACTTGCACACTTACCCCGGGGTCCAGACACATGTACCTACCTTGCGGACGCCCTCAGATGTACATCTTCCGGATGGGGGCCGCCGTAGCTGCAGTCATGACCTCCTCGGAGGACGAACAGCATCACCAGCCTCGCCGGCCATGCCGTCCACCTCTGACATATGGAGCTCCACAACACAATGCTCTGACACATTCATCTGCACAACAGGAGGGAGGGCAACCGCAGAGAGAGATGCGTCGCAGAGGGCACTACCCTCGCCACAGGGTCCACAGACCGAGGCTCAGCTTCCTGGACCTCTCTGAGCAGCAGTGCACACGGAGGCTCAGAGTCACTCAACATGTGGTTGTGGACATCTGCAGCCTCCTTCATGCTGAGCTGCTCCCGGCTGGCCTGAGCACCATCTTCTTACCTGTCTCTGTCAAAGTCACCACTGCCCTCAACAACTTCTCCTCCGCATCCTTCCAGGGTGCCACCGGGGACGTCGCCGACGTCTCTCAGTCATCTGCACAAAAGAGCCCTGTAAATACACCTACACCCACTCTGCAGTGACACAATGGGTGGCATCAGTTGTGGGTCTTCATTGTGATCCTCAAGAAAGGGCATTATTGCACAAACCAGACAAGATTCGCAAAGACGTGGCAGTAGTGGTGACAATATAATATGAAATGTGAGTTGATCAGAAATTAAATATGAGTAAAAACCAGGACAAACCCTCAAACACCCTTGTGCATCCCCTTCATGCTCACGACAGGTTTGCCTTACGCTCCCTACTACACATATGTGATGCATGCCCAGTGGCTGCAGCACAGGTAGTGGCAGATTGAGTGAGGCTGACCGTGAAAGAGATGCATGAGAGGGTGAGTATGAGATAGAGCCATGAGATTATATGAGGATTGGGTTGAGTGGTAGTGGTGGGATGAGTACTGGCGAGGTGAGTAAGTGCAGGCAAGATGAAGATGAGCTTTGAGTGGGTGTGAGGAGTGATGTGATAGAGTAGTGTTGGCAGTGCAGGAGATGTGGGGTGGGGGCGGCGATGTGGTGGACGGAGTGTAGGGGAATGAGTAAGTGCACTCACTTTGGCTGACCTACTTAGGTCATTGAAGCGCCTCCTGCACTGTATGCAGGTGACCTCCTCTGCCACCTCAAGCCAGGCCTTCTTGGTGGCAGAGGCAGGCCATTTCCTCCCGCCCGTCGGGGAGAAGATCTCTGTCCTTCCCCTCCTCCTCACCCCATCCAATAAGACCTGGAGTGAGGCAGCATTAAACCTGGGAGCAGCCTTCCCCCTGGGCTGCTCCATGCTGTAACTTTGCCTATTTTCTGCAGCATCAGTCAGTGGAGGACTGCCCCTTTAAATAGGGCTCCTCCAGCTGACAGCCTATGATGCGGGTGCGCAGTCCGCCTGCTGCGCAGCTTTCCAGCCCGAAACCCAGAAGCCAAGGTAAGTACCTTCAATCAAGCTACGATTGCATGCGGAGCACCCCGATTTCACTGGGAGTGTTACCCTCACTCCCAGTCGACCCCCCCGCTGCCAACCCACAGCCCTCCTAATATCGGGCCCCATGACTCTACCAATTCAACCCTTTACTCCCCCTTTTTTCCTTCCCTTCCCAAATTTATTCCCTTCCCTCTCCTTAGAGATGTTGACTCTTTGCTGGGGTATGGTTCCATGGGCACTGGTCACCCTCTAGTACCTTGTTCCAAGTGACTATTCTTCATGTGTGAATCTTGACGTCTAGTGCCGGCAAACTATTCAACTGCAGGGGAGGGCTAGCTGAACCCAATCCTATTATCACCTGATGGTCCACCTACATGCATTGCCAGCAGGGGTTACAGGATAGTGATCAAGTACATGCCAAAATCTGGAGACGTGAGACTCTCCTGAAATTCGACCTTGGGCCAGCATATTGCCAGCAAGCTGCGGATGCCAATCAGGAAAAGCAGTGAGACAGGATTTGACTTAACTGGATTCAGATTCCAGACAGATGCTTGTATATTTTCCCTTTTAATTCAGAAACGAATCATTTCTTTTTTAACAATTCGGTTAACAGGGTCAATGTAATTTTGTCATTAATGTACAATGCTTCCAGACAGAGGTGTATATTTTGCCAGCGTTCAATCTAAGACAAAGGAACACTTCCATTTTAAAGATTCCCGTGACTAGACAAAGATACAAATACATATAGAAACATAGACAATAGGAGCAAGAGTAGGCCATTCGGCCTGCTCCGCCATTCAAAGTGATCATGGCTGATTGTCTAACTCAGTAACCTGTTCCCGCTTTTTCCCCATATCCTTTGATCCCTTTAGCATTAAGAAATATATCTATCTCCTTCTTGAATCTATTTAATGACTTGGCCTCCACTGCCTTCTGTGCTGGAGAATTCCACAGGCTCACCACCCTCTGAGTGAAGAAATTTCTCCTCATCTCGGTTCTAAATGACATACCCCGTATCCTGAGACTGTGACCCCTGGTTCTGGACTCCCCAGCCATCGGGAACATCCTCCCTGCATCTAGTCTGTCTAGTCCTGTTAGAATTTTATATGTTTCGATGAGATCACCTCTCATTCTTCTAAACTCTAGTGAATATAGGCCTAGTCGACCCAATCTCTCCTCATACGTCAGTCCTGCCATCCCAGGAATCAGTCTGGTAAACCTTCGTTGCACTCCCTCCATGGCAAGGACATCCTTCCTCAGATAAGGAGACAAAAACTGCACACAATACTCCAGATGTGGTCTCACCAAGGCCCTGTATAACTGTAGTAAGACATCCTTGCTCCTGTACTCAAATCCTCTTGCAATGAAGGTCAACATACCATTCGACTTCCTAACTGCTTGCTGTACCTGAATGCTCGCTTTCAGCGACTGGTGTACAAGGACACCCAGGTCTCGTTGCACCTCCCCTTCTCCCAATCTATCACCATTCAAATAATAATCTGCCTTTCTATTTTTACAACCAAAGTGGATAACCTCACATTTATCCACATTATACTGCATCTGCCATGTTCTTGCCCACTCACCCAACTTGTCTAAATCACATTGGAGCCTCTTTGCATCCTCCTCACAGCTCACATTCCACCCCAGCTTTGTGTCGTCCACAAACTTGGAAATGTTACATTTAGTTCCCTCATCCAAATAATTGATATATATTGTGAATAGCTGGGGCCCAAGCACTGATCCCTGCAGTACCCCACTAATCACTGCCTGCCACCCGGAAAAAGACCCGTTTATTCCTACTCTCTGTTTCCTGTCCGTCAACCAATTCTCAATCCATGCCAGTTTATTCCCCCCAATCCCATGTGCTTTAATTTTGCACACTAACCTCTTGTGTGGGACCTTATCAAAAGCCTTCTGAAAATCCAAGTACACCACATCCACTGGTCCTCCCCTATCTATTCTACTAGTTACATCCTCAAAAAACTCCAGTAGATTTGTTAATCATGATTTCCCTTTCATAAACCCATGCTGACTTTGTCCAATCCCATTAATGCCTTCCAAGTGTTCTGTTATCACATCTTTTATAACAGACTCTAGCATTTTCCCCACTACTGATGTTAGGCTAACTGGTCTGTAATTCCCTGTTTTTTCTCTCCCTCCTTTTTTAAATAGTGGGGTTACATTTGCCACCCTCCAATCTGTAGGAACTATTCGAGAGTCTATAGAATTTTGGAAGATGATCACCAATGCATCCACTATTTCCAGGGCCACTTCCTTTAGTACTCTGGGATGTAGATTATCAGGCCCTGGGGATTTGTCAGCCTTTAGCCCCATTAATTTTCCTAGCACTATTTTTTTAACTAATACTGGTTTCCTTCAGTTCCTCCCTCTCACTAGACCCTTGGTTCCCTAACATTTCTGGTAGGTAATTTGTGTCCTCCCTTGTTAAGACAGAACCAAAGTATGTGTTTAATTGTTCTGCCATTTCTTTGTTCCCCATTATAATTTCCCCCATTTCTGACTGTAGGGACCTACATTTGTCTTCACTAATCTTTTTCTCTTGACATATTTATAGATGCTTTTACAGTCAGTTTTTATGTTCCCTGCTAGTTTATTCTCATACTCTATTTTTCCCCTCTTAATCAATCTCTTTGTTCTCCTTTGCTGAATTCTGAACTGTTCCAATCCTCAGGATTGCCGCTTTTTCTGGCAATTTTATATGTCTCCTCTTTGGATCTAATACTATCCCTAATTTCTTTTGTAAGCCACGGTTGAGCCACTTTTCCTGTTTTATTTTTGCGCCAGACAGGAATGTTGTAATTCCTGCACACATTCTTTAAATATTAGCCATTGCCTATCCACCGTCATCCCTTTTAGTAAAGTTCCCCAATCTATCATAGCCAACTCACACCTCATACTTTCGTAATTTCCATTATTTAGATTCAGGACCTTCGTTTCGGATTCAACTACTTCATCTTAATGAGGAATTCTATCATGTTATGGTCGGTCTTCCCTAAGGGACCCCACACAAGATTGTTAATTAATCCTTTCTCATTGCACAATACCCAGTCTAGGATCGCCTGTTCTCTAGTTGGTTCCTCAATGTATTGGTTTAGAAAACCATCACGCACACACTCCAGGAATTCCTCCCCCACAGTATTATTGCTAATTTGGTTTGACCAATCTATATGTTGATTAAAGTCACCTACGATCATAGTTGTACCCTTCCTGCATGCGTCTCTAATTTCCTGTTTAATGCCCTCCCCCACATCTCCACTACTGTTTGGGGGCCTATAGACAACCCCCACCAACGTTTTCTGCCCCTTGGTGTTTCTTAGCTCCACCCATACAGATTCCACATCGTGATTTTCCGAGCCAATATCCTTCCTCACTATTGCATTGATTTCCTCCTTTCCTAACAATGCTACCCCACCTCCTTTCCCTTTTTGCCTGTCCTTCCTAAATATTGAATACCCCTGGATGTTCAGTTCCCATCCTTGGTCACCCTGCAGCCATGTCTCCGAAATCGGAACCATCTCATACCCGTTAATATCTATCTGCACTGTTAATTCATCTAGCTTATTGCGAATGCTCCGTGCATTAAGACACAATACCTTTAGACTTGTCTTTTTAAGATTGCTAGTTATCTTAGTTTTATTTTGCACTATGGCCCTATTTGTTTTTCGCCCTTGTTTTCTCTGCCTTCCACTATTGCTTCTTCCCTTTCTGTCTTTTATTTCTATCCTTGTTTCCCTCTCCTCTGTCTCCCTGCTCAGGTTCCCATCCTCCTGCCATTCTCCTTTAAACCTTCCCCAACAGCATTAACAAACACTCCCGCGAGGACATCGGTCCCGGTCCTGCTCGGGTGTAACCCGTCCCACTTGTACAGGTCCCACCTTCCCCTGATCCGGTCCCAATGTCCCAGGAATCTAAATCCCTCCCTCCTACACCATCCCTGCAGCCTCGCATTCATCTGGTCTATTCTCCTGTTCCTATACTCACTAGCACGTGGCACTGGTAGTAATCCTGAGATCACTATCTTTGAGGTCCTGCTTTTTAACTTATCTCCTAACTCCTTAAATTCACCTTGCAGGACCTCATCCCTTTTTTTTAAACCTATGTTGTTGGTACCGATATGGACCACGACTAATGGCTGTTCATCCTCCCCCTCCAGAGTGCCCTGCAGCCGCTCCATGACATCCTTGATCCTAGCCCCAGGGAGGCAACATACCATCCTGGATTCACGTTTGCGGCCGCAGAAACGCCTATCTGTTCCCCTTACAATTGAATCCCCTATCACTAGCCCTGCCACTCTTATTCCTCCCCTCCTGTGCAGCAGAGACACCCATGGTGCCACGAACTTGGCTCTTGCTGCTTTCCCCTGATAAGCCATCTCCCCCAACAGTATCCAAAGTGGTATATCTGGTTGAGAGGGAGATGGCCCCAGGGGACTCCTGCTCTACCTGCCTAGTCCTTTTACTCTGCCTGGCGGTCACCCATTTCCTTTCTGCCTGTGTAATCTTTACCTGCGGTGTGACCACCTCACTGAACGTGCTATCCACGACAATCTCAGCATCGCTGATGCTCCACAGTGAATCCACCTGCAGCTCTAGCTCCGAAATGCGGTTAGTCAGTAGCTGCAGCTGGACACACTTCCTGCACACGTAGTCACCAGGGACACCTGTAGTGTCCATGACTTCCCATATAGTGCAGGAGGAGCATATCACGGGTGCGAGCTCTGCTGCCATGACTTGCCTTAGATTTACACTGCGCTCACCTCCCGGACTCTCCTCTCACTCTCGGATTCCCCTCTCACTCTCGGACTCTCCTTTTACACTGTGCTCACCACTCAGACTCTCCTCCCGCTCTCGGACTCACCTTTTACACTGCGCTCACCTCTCGGACTCTCCTCCCGCTCTTGGACTCTCCTTTTACACTGCGTTCATCTCTCGGACTCTCCTCCGGCTCTTGGACTCTCCTTTTACACTGCGTTCATCTCTCGGACTCTCCTCCGGCTCTTGGACTCTCCTTTTACACTGTACTCACCTCTCGGACTCTCCTCCCACTCTTGGAATCTCCTTTTACATTGCGCTCATCTCTCGGACTCTCCTTTTACACCGCGCTCACCTCTCGGACTCTCCTCCCGCTCTCGGACTCTCCTTTTACACCGCTCTCACCTCTCCATCTCTCTTCCCGCTTCTTGGACTCTCCTTTTACACTGCACTCACCTCTCGGACTCTCCTTTTAAAAAAGATAAAATAGAGAATTTCCTATGAATAGAAACTGACCGTAACATCTTTCCTCACAATCTGTGAGTAACTAGTGCTCACTAGTTACCTGTGGGCTTCAAATGTACCACTGAAACTTGAAAGATTTCTGATGGCATAAAATACAGCTCTAATTAGTTCTTTCTGGAAATCTGAACTCAATGGATAAGAAATTCACATCATCCTTGTACCACTTAACATCATGACAGTCTGTGACAAGCGGTTTCATCCAAACATTTAATTGTTTATCATGCTGTGTGAGAAATATATTTTTAAAAAGATATTTTGGTCACTTATGGACTGATTCTATCTCTATTGTTTTACTTATTGTGCTTTCATTAACTTGCTGTATCTTACTACTTCTGTGTATTATACTATTTGTAAATATTCATGCCAGACAAGTGCCAGGCAATGACCATCTCCAACAAGAGAGAGTCTAACCACCTCCTCTTGACATTCAACAGCGTTACCATCACCGAATCCCCCACCATCAACATCCTGGGGGGTCACCATTGACCAGAACCTTAAATACTGTGGCTACAAGAGCAGGTCAGAGGCTGGGGATTCTGCGGCGAGTGACTCACCTCCTGACTCCCCAAAGCCTTTTCACCATTTACAAGGCACAAGTCGGGGGTGTGATGGAATACTCTCCACTTGCCTGGATGAGTGCAGCTCCAACAACACCCAAGGAGCTCGACACCATCCAGGACAAAGCAGCCTGCTTGATTGGCAGCCCATCCACCACCCTAAACATTCACTCCCTTCACCGCCGACGCACCGTGGCTGCAGTATGTACCATCTACAGGATGCACTGCAGCAACTCGCCAAGGCTTCTTCGACAGCACCTCCCAAGCCCACAACCTCTACCATCTAGAAGGACAAGGGCAGCAGGCACATGGGAACAACACCACCTGCACGTTCCCCTCCAAGTCACATACCATCCCGACTTGAAAATATATCGCTGTTCCTTCATCGTCGCTGGGTCAAAATCCTGGAACTCCCTACCTAACAGCACTGTGGGAGAACCTTCACCACACAGACTGCAGCGGTTCAAGAAGGCGGCTCACCACCACCTTCTCAAGGGCAATTAGGGATGGGCAATAAATGCTGGCCTTGCCAGCGACGCCCACATCCCATGAACAAATTTTAAAAATGTATTTGTTTTAGTCTATACACATCGATTTGGCAGTGTAATGTTTTCTATCTTTCAAAAGGAGTAAGGATAATATGGTGGCTATCTTGCATGATCTTGAGTAGCCAATAAAAGGGTGCTTGTTAATGCCAGATATGGAACCTGAGGTCAGGTGTGTATAAAGGCATGGGTTTTGGTTAATAGGAGATTCAGTATTCTTATGGAAACTGCCTTTTTGCTACGAACACGACAAAAACTATTTGCAGAAAGCCTAAAGTAGTGCAGATAGGCTAATCCTATATTTTTAAAGTTTGGGATGGAGAAAAAGGAGAGAAAAGGAGAGAGGGATGAAGAGAAGGGATTAGCAGACAGTGATGCAGCAGGAGCCACAAGTGGAGGAGGAGCGAGCAGAGCAGAGCAAGAGGTGGGGGAAGAGAGTGGACAGTAGAGATGAGGGGAAAAGGGGGGATTTGAGCTGGGTTGATTAAGAGACCGTAAAGGTAAGGATGGGAGAGAAGATGGGAAGATGGGGTAAGGGCATAGGGATCATTGTTAGCTGGGGAATGGGAGAAATAGCCTCAGAAATGATATCAGTCGTGGCAATGAAGTAGAGATGATGGGGCAATTCATACTCCTCACATTGAGTAGAATGGGCTTGTAGTTGAGTAGAATGGGCCTATACTCTCTGGAGTTTAGAAGAATGAGAGGTGATCTCATTGAAACAAATAAGATTCTGAGGGGGCTTGACAAGGTAGAGGCTGAGAGGTTGTGTCCCCTGGCTGGAGAGTCTAGAGTTGGAGGGCATAGTTGCAGGATAAGGGGTCGGCCATTCAAGACTGAGATGTGGAGGAATTTCTTCACTCAGAGGGTTCTGAATCTTTGGAATTCTCTACCCCAGAGGGCTGTGGATGCTGAGTCGTTGAGTATATTCAAGGCTGAGGTAGATAGATTTTTGGACTCTAGAGGAATCATGGGATATGGGGATTGGGCAGGAAAGTGGAGTTGAGGTTGAAGATCAGCCATGATCTGATTGAATGGGGAGCAGGCTTGAGGGGGCGTATGGACTACTCCTGCTCCTATTGCTTATGTTCATGGTAGTGTGGAATTATGAGGGAACAAGGCAAAGGTGTGTGGTGGGGGCAGGATGGGGGGGTGGCGAGAGTGCGTAGCTGCGATCATGAAGAGTACAATAGGATGTGGGGCTGGGGAAAGGATAAACTACAAATACATTTTAAGTACTATACCTCCCATTTCTACCTGAAGTGAGAAAAGAGACAGACAGGAGCAGACGATGTATAGTCAAGAAGGACAGAGAAAAGTTGTAACACAAATACAAGCGAGAGATAAGCGGAACTCTCCTCCGACTCACAATGAGCAATGCCACGGGACATCCACTAGTGTATAGCAATGTAATAAACAGAAGGCAGCATCTAATAAACTGAGTTTATCTAAATAGGAACATAGGAACAGGAGTAGGCCATTCAGCCCCTCGTGCCTGCTCCGCCATTTGATAAGATCATGGCTGATCTGTGATCTAACTCCATATACCTGCCTTTGGCCCATATCCCTTAATACCTTTGGTTGCCAAAAATCTATCTATCTCACATTTAAATTTAGCAATTGAGCTAGTATCAATTGCCGTTTGCGGAAGAGAGTTTCAAACTTCTACCACCCTTTGTGTGTAGAAATGTTTTCTAATCTCGCTCCTGAAAGGTCTGGCTCTAATTTTAGACTACTTCTAAAATCCCCAACCAGCGGAAATAGTTTCTCTCTATCCACCACCCTATCTGTTCCCCTTAATATCTTATAAACTTCAATCAGATCACCCCTTAACCTTCAAAACTCTAGAGAATACAACCTCAATTTGTGTAATCTCACCTCGTAACTTAACCCTTGAAGTCCGGGTATCATTCTAGTAAACCTACGCTGCACTCCCTCCAAGGCCAAAATGTCCTTCCGAAGGTGCGGTGCCCAGAACTGCTCACAGTACTCCAGGTGCTGTCTAACCAGGGATTTGTTTGCTGCAGCATAACTTCTGCCCCCTTGTACTCTAGTCCTCTAGATATAAAGGCCAGCATTCCATTAGCCTTATTGATTATTTTCTGCACCTGTTCATGACACTTCAATGATCTGTGTACCCGAACCCCTAAGTCCCTTTGGACATCCACTGTTTTTAACTTTTTACCAGTTAAACTAATATCAGAATTTAACTACTTAATATCAGAAAAGGGGGCGCATAGCATTAGTGAGACAATGGACGTCATTCCAATTTAGTACTGTACTTAAAAATAAAGCTAATATGAATTGAGTGTGATTCTTCACCAGTTTAAATGCAGCACCCGATCTATTTGCGGTTAATCATTAAAGATGTGTATGTTTCTCTTTGGTTTTCATATGTGTGAAGCAAACTGCAGGTTTCCCTTCAGTGCTCGAGACTCAAGGGATTTTCGGCCAAGTGGTTGCTGTGTGTTTGGCCCGGGTCCCAGTTGCGCTTCGCGTCACTTTAGGAAACGCAGGAAGAGGGAGAGCCGAGCCGAGCCGAGCCCAGCCCAGCACATACCGCACCCCCGCCTGCCAAAGGACAGGGAGTCAGAGGAAGTAGAGCAGATCTGCCGGCAGCTGACAACATGAGCGCTCTCAAATGCAGAATTTTCTTCTTCTTCTTCTTCTGGTCGGCGGCCGGTAAGCAGAGTTTTGACCTTTAGATCCTGGTCCTATGGACCTTTTCCTGCTTTAATCTGGGCCGCCGGGTCACAGCGAAAGCCGGCTTCAGCCTCACCCAAAAGCGGTCTCCCGCCCGGGTCCAGGGGCAGACGCAGCGGCTCGCCACTGTCTGACTGTCTGTAAATGTTTACCGAGCGATCCCGGGGAATCCGGGCTGCTCCCGGCTCAGAGCTGAGCGTTAACCCCGGAGCCTGTTTAAAGGCTGCCCCCGGTCACCGGTCACCGCTCCCCCCCCCCCCCCGGCCCCGGTCACCGCTCTCCCCCCGGCCCCGGTCACCGCTCCCCCCCCGGTCACCGCTCCCCCCCCCGGCCCCGGCCCCGGTCACCGGTCACCGCTCCCCCCCCCCCCCCCCGGTCACCGGTCACCGGTCACCGCTCCCCCCCCCCCCCCGGTCACCGGTCACCGGTCACCGCTCCCCCCCCCCCCCGGTCACCGGTCACCGGTCACCGCTCCCCCCCCCCCCCGGTCACCGGTCACCGGTCACCGCTCCCCCCCCCCCCGGTCACCGGTCACCGCTCCCCCCCCCCCCGGTCACCGGTCACCGGTCACCGCTCCCCCCCCCCCCGGTCACCGGTCACCGGTCACCGCTCCCCCCCCCCCCGGTCACCGGTCACCGGTCACCGCTCCCCCCCCCCCGGTCACCGGTCACCGCTCCCCCCCCCCCCGGCCCCCGGTCACCGCTCTCCCCCCCCCCCCCCCCGGCCCCGGTCACCGGTCACCGCTCTCCCCCCCCCCCCCCCCCCCGGCCCCGGTCACCGCTCCCCCCCCCCCCGGTCACCGGTCACCGGTCACCGCTCCCCCCCCCCCCCCCGGCCCCGGCCCCGGCTCCGGCTCCGGTCACCGCTCCCCCCCCCCCCCGGCCTCCCAGATTGTTTACTGTTTGCGCGAAGCCGTTCGCCGCCCATTCACAGGGGGGTGGGTGGGTTTGTCTGTGGGGCTTTGACCCGCTCCTCCATGGTGTGATTCTAAGACGCGAGTTTTCGGAGAGGATTTCAGATCAGTCAGGCAATGAAAGCAGGGCCCGTCTTTCATTTAAGACATCGCACTTCCCCCTCCTCGTCTAAAGTTATTAACTCATGCGGGGCTTTGGTTTCACAGCCCCCTCCACTCTCCCCTTCCCCACTCCCACTCTCCCCTTCCCCACTCCCACTCTCCCCTTCCCCACTCCCACTCTCCCCTTCCCCACTCCCACTCTCCCCTTCCCCACTCCCACTCTCCCCTTCCCCCTGTCCCGATGCCAACTGCAGCACCACAGTTTCCATCCCACCAAACATCCGTTAATTTAGCAGAGACCGGGAATTCAAACAGGGACTTTCCTAATCTGCGTGATGCAGTAACACGCCAGAATCCTTAAAGATTCGTTGTTATTATTTACAGAACTATAGGAAGTTTAGGGAGGTGATTAATGCTGCCTGTGTGCTTTTACATACACTAGCAGATTTCTGTTGGCACTGGTTCTGTTAAAACGGAGGACATGCTGTTTAATAAGGACTAGAGCATTATACCATGTAATTAATGATGTATTATTCTGTTGCTAAAGCAGAGCTGGGTGTCCCTTTAAGGACACAAGGTGTAAATCCTCTGCATACTTGAAATTAATTACAGTCTGTTGTTTGGTTCACTAAGTTTTTTTTAATGCTTTCTTTTAAATGTGACAGAAATTTGCATGAGAGACTGGAAATGTGATGGACACAGGCAAATGTGTTGATATACATAATATATATTTATTTACATATAAAATAGACTGGTATACATACACAGGAGATCTCTTGTGTTGTTCATAGTAAGTCATGTGATACACTGTTTTATAAGGACAGGAGTGTTATGCCAAGTAATGCAAAATGTTTATTCTGCTAAGATGGAGCTGTGTCCCTTTAAGGCCACAAAGTCTAAGTGTTAAGTAAACAGAGGCTGAAGCCAATTTGAGTTTATGTGGAGATGCTGGTGATGGACTGGGGTTGACAATTGTAAACAATTTTACAACACCAAGTTATAGTCCAGCAATTTTATTTTAAATTCACAAGCTTTCGGAGGCTACCTCCTTCCTCAGGTGAACGATGTGGACCTGAGGAAGGAGGTAGCCTCCGAAAGCTTGTGAATTTAAAATAAAATTGCTGGACTATAACTTGGTGTTGTAAAATTGTTTACAATTTGAGTTTAAACATTATTGTTGATGAACCTTGGCTCAGGTGTTGCCATTTACAGCTCCCCCAGACCCATCTTTTGTTTCTTTACTTGTCCCATTACCATCCTCCTTGCCTTGCACCATCATCCCTTTTGTCATTTAATCACTCCTGTGCTTCACCCTATCACACCCTATTTTGTTCCCCCCCCCCCCCCCCCCCGGCTCTGTACTTGCTTAAAAACTGCTAAATCTTCAACTTCTCCTAGCTCTGACGAAAGGTCATCGACCTCAAATGTTAACTCTGTTTCTTTCTCCGCAGAGGCTGCCTGACTTGCTGAGTATTTCCAGCGTTTTTATTTGGCAGGCTCGAGGGGCCTTATGGCCTACTCCTACTCCTACTTCTTATGTTCTTATAAATGTACTTGCCAGTTTCAAGCTGCAGCTCAGTATCAGCCAACATTTTAAGATTATTTTGCATTAGCGGCAGTGTAAGGAGGTAGCATGCTGCCCATGTGTCAGAAGCCATGGGGTGGCATCTGCAGATCAAGGAGAGAATGGGCTGAGAAGGAAATGATGAGGGTCCAGGGCAGTAAGCATGGTCTGTGAAGAGGGGGAGCAGAGAAGTAAAGGAGCCAGACCAAGCCAGTGGGCCTCTGGAAAAAGTGGGCAGAAGTGAGCCTCCTTGAGGGGAATTCCACTTTTTCCAGAGGCCCACTCTGGAGTGAGATATCCCTCAGCAGGATCTTGAGAGCAGCAGGACTTACCTGAGTGCAGCCTGTATGGAACAGTGGGATTACCTTCAGTGGGGCCTGAGTTTGAGTGGGGAGCAATGCCTGAAGTACAATCCAAACAGGTTTCCAAGGCAGGGGTAAAGAAAAATCAAACAAAACCAATTTTAAATTAAAAAAGAGAAGTCAACAAAACAAGTTTTAAATCAAAACAAATAATAAATTGAACTAAAAAAATAAATATATTAGAATGGGAGGTGCTCTGAATGTTCCTGTATCTGGGCAGGGAGGCTAGAATGCTAGCTATGCTCTGAAGCTTCATTTAGTGCTAGAGCTGGAGTTGCTGGGTGTGACTTGGACCAGGACAGCTAATAGCTGCTCACTGAACAATGGGGAAGCCTATCGTGGGCACACCTAGAGACATGACAAGGAACGAAGATGGCTAAATGATATTTTTTCACATGGCAACACTCCATAGGAGATGTTTATCTAACTCTAAAATGGAGCGGGCAACAGATCTACTGATTTTAATATGTTCTAGATAAGTACTTGGGAAAATTTATTTAACTTTTTTTTTCTTAGACCATTTGCTTTTGCTTTGGTCGGGGTTCGAATGGTTAAAGCGGATTGTTGCTGTGTTGTGGAATGAGGGAGAACACGATGCCTGGGCCAAGTGTTGGGAAGGGTAACCTTGGAATTATTTAAGAAACAGTGGGGTGCTGTGTTGTGAGGACTATAGATAAGCATGACGTACAATGATTTCACATACAAGTGACATAACATTTTCACGTGCTGTGAATTTTCAATGCACATAACATCGTCATAATGCACATAACTTAAAAACTAAAAAGAAAGTTTTACCAACTGAACTTTAGGGCAACATGAGCAGTATTCTCTGTGGAAAAAGTTACATTGTGAATGGCCTCTAAATAATTGGTTGATTCGATTTATAAAAATCTTCTCACGGGATCAACTGTGGGTATTTTCTAAACATTTGTGATTTGTACATGTACTATATTTGTGGAGATAGATTTATGCCTGAAACCAGCACTTTTTCTTTCACTTCCTCAATTGTAAGATGCCTCACATGACCATAAGATCACAAGATCAAAACAGATGAGAAAGGCCATTTAGTCCATCTTAGCACAAGCTTCCAGAAAGAACCTACAGTCCCAGCAACTGGTCCCGACTGTTTCCTAAATAATTCCAGGGTTTTTGCTCCCCCTCCCCCACTCTATCCTGAAGCCTGTTTCACATATTGATCCCCCTTTGTGTGAAAAGCTTTCAGACATCAGTTCTAAATAGATCTTACTTACAACACCAGGTTATAGTCCAACGGACTGTAACCTGGTGTTGTAAGATTCCTTACATTTGTACACCCCAGTCCATCACCGGCATCTCCACATCACAGATCTTACTTGGTAGTTTATTATTCAACTCTTCAGTCTCCTCTCCTCCCTTATGCTTTGGATTCTTGAGCTGCTTTCCCCACCCCTGCTGCTTAATTACAAACACAATTGGCTCCCTGGAAGTTGTTTTAACTTCATACATGCACATTAAGTACCAGAATTGCTTCAGTAAAACAAAAGCTATCCCAGATAGCCAGCTCTCATCCGTGATGGAGTTACAATTTGGTTTAGCACCCATGATTCAGGAGAGAGGAAAAAAAAATCAACCAGGCATCTCCCTCCTGAATACAGTCGAATGACTCTACTGGAAGGTGTGTGCATGTGGACTTTGGGAGAGGACAGGATTGAATTTAGCCATGATCGCCCCACAATTGATTACCCTGCCAACAATCATTGTTTCAGCTCACGTGTAACCAATGGCCATTTAGTGAAGGTATCAGAAGGCTGTTGGGACCCAGGGAGATGTACCTCTGCAAGGGTCAGTGGGAGTGAAATTAGTCTCGGGCGGTAGTGCAAAACGGGCAGTAGCAAATCAGCCTCCCGTTTTATACCCCGCTGGATTTTATTTGCATTGGCTTCAGTGGAAAAGAAACTCGGCCTTGGTGTAAAATGGGCTCCTGATTCGCTATCATGGGTTTTGCAATACTGCCCGAGACCAATTTCACCCCCAGTGCCTTCAGAAGAGGAAAAAAATTAGGGAAAAGCCCTTGATATCCTATGGACTCATCAAAAAAAAATGCCAGTCGTGCAGTATGGCTAGGAAAGAATAGTACAGAATCTGTTGGATTTAAGTTTTTTTTAAAATTGTTCTCGTGATGTGGGTGACGCTGGCACAGCTGCATTGATTGTCCATCCCTAGTTGGCCTGAGAGGGTGGTGGTGGGATGACTCCTTGAACTGTTGTGGTCCTGGTGGTGATAGTGCTCCCATTTTGGTGTTAGGTAGGGAATTCCAGGATTTTGACCCAGAGATAATGAAGGAATGGTAGTATATGTCCAAGTCAGGATGGTACATGACTTGGAGGAGAACTTGATGGTTATGGTGTTCCCGTGACCTTGCTGTTCTTGGTCGTCTTGGTGGTAGAGGTTTACCTTGGGAGGTGCTGTCAAAGTAACCTTGGCAAGTTGCTGCAGTACATCTTGGATATTGTGAGTGGTGAGTATTGCACCCCACTCCTTGTAGATGATGGAGAGGCTTTGAGGGGTCAGTAGGTGAACCACTTGTCAGAGTACCCCACTTTTGTACATACATTGTTGATACAGCAAATTCAAGTAAGGTTCTGGTCAGTGGGGACCCTCTGAATGTTCATGGTGGAGTACTTGGTGGTACAGTTGAAGCTCTGAGTAGGTGGTTGGGTCCTTTCTTGTTGGAGATGGTCATTGCCTGGCATTTATGTAGTCTGACATTATGTGGATGGATGGTGACTGTATTTTGTTATGAGGAATATCTGTTTAGAAATATTTCCACTATGCTTTTTTCAAGATCTGGTATTTTATATAAAGCTGACAATGTATAGTTTGCTGGTTAGACACAGTTGAGTATGTGAACACAGTATAGTGTTGATGTAACAGGCATTCTGAGTGTTATGTTTTATGTGTTAGATATACTTACTTACTCATTATTTGGCACAAGGCAAAGTCATCACACGATACATTGATTAGAAGGGAAAATTCTGTTTAAAAACTTGACTTGTGTTTCTTTTTGTGGAACAAGATCTTGATGGATTCTTCCTTTGATTAATATTTGCTGTTAAAGAGGGCAGGTTGCTTGGCCATCTGGTTTTGCTAATTTATACCTTGCGTTTGTTTTGTTCATCTTATTGTGGATTGTTTAAAAATAAATTATTTAAAAACGTGCGTAAAAATATTATTAATAAACCTGACATGGAGGAGTTACTAAGCCTGAGAATGTGGGACAGACGACTTACAAGCAGTAAGACACATTTAGTATGCCGCAGCAATCTTGTCATTTAACTGTGGGTGTCAGTTTACCATCCTCACATTGATAGACATGCTCTGATTTTGGACAAGAATGAGACTTCCTCTTTAACCATAGATATAGAATATATGATACATCCGTCAAAGATGTCAAGCATACTAAATCTCTACAGGCTCTGGGGACTGGGTGGTGCAATGTTTTAAAAGATTAACCGTTCACCTCTGAGAATTTTGTTTAAATCTAAACTAGACTGATGGTATGAAAATCTTATTTTTCTGATGATCTGTATCAGTCCTAGGTAAAGTGAGTTTGGGCAGTGTGAATTCAATTTCTGATGGTAATGGATCCACAATATAAAACTATACATAGCTGAGCACTTATTTGCAGTAAGTTGACAAAATTACTCCGAACTGGTGTAAAGATGGCTGGTTTGCAAAACAGAATTCACATTGGTGTCATAAGAGATTCTCTTTTGAGTAGATCTCCCATGGCATTGCTCGTAGTAACTTGGTGATACATTGTATTAGAACAGAAGCATTATCCAATGTAATGCATAATGTATTATTGTGCTGCTACGGTGGAACTGTGTATGTCCGACTATTCCAATGCTCTCCTGGCCGGCCTCCCATCTTCCACCCTCCATAAACTTGAGCTCATCCAAAACTCTGCTCTCCGTATCCTAACTCGCACCAAGTCCCATTCACCCATCACCCCTGTGCTCACTGACCTACATTGGCTCTCGGTCCGGCAATACCTCGATTTTAAAATTCTCATCCTTGTTTTCAAATCCCTCCATGGCCTCTCCCCTCCCTATCTCTGTAACCTCCTCCAGCCCTACAATCCTCCAAGATCTCTGCGCTCTTCCAATTCTGGCCTCTTGCACATCCCTGATTTTAATTGCTCCACCATTAGGGTCCATACCTTCAGCGCCAAGGCCCTAAGCTCTGGAATTCCCTCCCTAAACCTCTCTACCTCTCTCCTCCTTTAAGACGCTCCTTAAATCATGCCTCTTTGACCAACCTTTTGGTCACCTGTCCTAATATCTCCTTATGTGGCTCAGTGTCAAATTTTGTTTGATAACACTCCTGTGAAGCACCTTGGGACATTTTAGTATGTTAAAGGCACTATATAAATGCAAGTTGTAGTTGTAGTTGTGTCCCTTTTAAGGCAATAAATCTTCATTTTATTTCCTGCAAATAAGCACGGCCTGAGATCAAATAGTGATTAATTGCTGGGGCAGTTTCCCTGTAATTTGGCAGATGTTTGCAAATCTGTAAATGCTGCCAAAAGAAACTAGGGGGAAGTGACTGCTTTTGTTATGTTGGAGTGTGAAATCTAATGTGTGATGAAAACAAGCAGATCTCCTGGGGCTTTGCTTATGGTGAGGCAGAGGGTACATTTTTGCAACAGTGAATGCTGGGGTGTAGAAATGGGAGGGGTGTGCATCGCCAGTGAAAACATTACCATTGCCAAATCCTCCACCATCAACATCCTGGGGTTCACCATTGACCAGAAACTTAACTGGACCAGCCAAATAAATACTGTGGCTACAAGAGCAGGTCAGAGGCTGGGTATTCTGTGGCAAGTGACTCACCTCCTGACTCCCCAAAGCCTTTCCACCACCTACAAGGCACAAGTCAGGAGTGTGATAGAATACTCTCCACTGCACTGGGTGAGTGCAGCTCCAACACCACTCAAGAAGCTCAACACCATCCAGGACAAAGCAGCCCGCTTGATTGGCACCCCATCCACCACCCTAAACATTCACTCCCTTCACCACCGGCAAACCGTGGCTGCAGTGTGTACCATCCACTGGATGCACTGCAGCAACTCACCAAGGCTTCTTCGACAGCACCTCCCAAACCTGCAACCTCTACCACCTAGAAGGACAAGGACAAGGACAAGGACAGCAGGCACATGGGAACAACAACACCACCTGCGCGTTCCACTCCAAGTCACACACCAACCCGACTTGGAAATATATCGCCGTTCCTTCGTCGTCGCTGGGTCTAAATCCTGGAACTCCCTACCTAAAGCACTGTGGGAGAACCTTCACCACACGGACTGCAGCGGTTCAAGAAGGCTGCTCACCACCACCTTCTCAAGGGCAGTTAGGGATGGGCAATAAATTCTGGTCTTGCCAGCGACACCCACATCCCATGAACGAATTAAAAAAAAAACAATTTTGTCTACCTAGAAGAGTGCAGTAAGGATTTTTTAATTGATTCCTGGACAATAAATAGTGATTCTCCAAAGACTCCAAACAATAAGCAATTCATTTGGCCATCTCCCTAATCTGTAAACACTTCACATCTGTGTGGCAGGAAGTCTCTCGTCCTTTGTACTTGGCAGGGGTGGTCTGGCAAGTCTTCCAAAGGGTGATAAAAACAGAGACCAAGTCACAAGCAGTTGGTCAATTTTCTTTTAAGAAAACAGAAACCTGCAAGGCCAAGTTTTGGCTAGGCTCAAAAATTTAGCATGCAGTAGGCTAGTTAGCAATTATTTTGTTTAAGTCAAGTAAGGTTACCTACTGACCTGGGGGAAATGGAGTGTGTTCATTATTTTGCATTATTACATGAAAACTTGTACTTATTGAATTAAGTGAGTCGGGTCTTAATCGTTGTACTCTGTTCATTTGCTGTGAAATAAATCAGCGTAACAATTTGTATCTGGCTGCTGGGCCTTAACCAGGTGTTTTTTTTGTGGTGCCTTCAATAAGATTGGAGAGGCAGGTGAGGGCACATCTAGTTCAGATCAGAGGGGGTTACTATTGTTATATCCTGATATACACTATCGTTAGATACTGGGCACTATGGGCACAATCCTAAACATAAGGTGCTCAGATCACTTAGGGGAAGTCTCGTGGCTTCAGGTCAATCATGGGCAAGGAAACCTGCTGCTGATTACCACCTACCTCCTTCCCTCAGCTGATGAATCAGTCCTTCTCCATGTTGAACACCACTTGGAGGAAGCACTGAGGGCAGCAAGGATACTGACTGTACTTTGGGTGGGGATCTTCACTGTCCATCACCAAGAATGGCTTGGTAGTGTCACCGCTGACCGAGCTGGTTGAGTGCTGAAGAACATAGCTGCCTATTGGCTCCCTAAAGCCTTTCTACCACCTACAAGGCGCAAGTCAGGAGTGTGATGGAATACTCTCCATTTGTCTGGATGAGTGCAGCTCCAACAACACTCATGAAGCTCAAAGCAATTCGCTTGATCGGCACTTCATCCATTTAGCCTAAACATCCACCCCCCTCCCCCATCGGCGCACCATGGCTGCAGTGTACCATCTACAGGATGCACTGCAGCAATTTGCCAAGGCTTCTTTGGCAGCACTTCCCAAACCCGAGACCTCCACCGCCTAGAAGGACAAGGGCAACCAGTGCATGGGAACACCAACAACTCTAAGTTCTTCTCTAAGAAGATAAAACCCCAGGTCTGGATGGATTGCATCTGCGCATACTAAAAGAAGTTAGGGAAGGCACTATTACAGATATATAAAAATTCATTAGAAAAGGGAATAGAGCCAGAGGACTGGCAGACAGCCAATGTGATTCCCATATTTAAAAAGAGAGATAGAACAAGTCCAGGGAACTATAGAGCAATTAGCTTAACGTCAGTCATAGGAAAGATAATGGGATCCTTACTCAAAGATGTAATAGAGAAACATCTAGAAATTGAAAATGTAATAAAGTATAGTCAGCATGGATTTCAAAGGGCAGGTCAAGCTTGGCCAACCTTATTGAATTCTTTGAACTAACAGAAAGTGTAGACTAAGGCTGTGCAGTAGATATAATATATTTGGATTTTCAGAAGGCCTTCGCTAAAGTCCCGCATAATAGACTCAGGACTAAGGTGATAGCATGTGGAGTCAAGGGACAAGTAGCAGAATGGATAGCAAGCTGGCTACAAAACTGAGAACAGAGTAGGGGTTAAAGGTAGTTACTCAAACTGGCAAAAGGTGGGAAGTGGTGTTCCACAAGGATCAGTGCTGGGACCACTATTGATCACCGTTTACATAAACAATTTGGACTCGGGAATCAGAGGTACGATTTCAAAATTTGCTGACAACACCAGATTGAGGGTTATAGTTAATTCTGAGGAGGACTGCGACAAAATACAGGAAGACATTAATAAATTTGCAGAATGGGCATGTAATTAGCAAATGAATTTCAATATAGACAACTGTGAGGTGGTACATTTTGGTAGGAATAATGAGGCCACATACTCCTTGGAAAATAAGAGTCCAAACGGGATAGAGGAGCAAAGGGATTTCGGGGTACAGATGGTGGTGGGGAACCCGGCCGTGTGTATCAGGAAATTGTGGGCATACAGCCAACGTTTTCCATTCATTTATTTTAATGGATGGAAAATGGTGGACAGTGCGCCAGTGATTTGCTGGTATGTACGTCTGGCAGGCAAGTCTCTCCACTGGTTGCTGACTTTCATAAGATCAGTCCCTATACCTGTAAGAGAAATAGTTTGCAACTTAGAGAAGACAATCTTTCCCACTTTGTCACCTTCAGTTTCTGGGAGAGAGTGCGATTTGTCCATTTCACCAAAAGCCATTAACACAATAGGAGCTAAATGGTTACGTATCATACAGTAAAATGTGGGTCTGTGCCCATCCAGCCTGTGGCATTTTTCTAACATCTTTTTATTTATCTCCATCTTCCCTACCCAAACCACCACTTTGACATCGTGGCTCTTATCACCAAGTCATACCTTGGTCTCTTCCCCTGTTCCTCTGGTACCTTCTCCTCTTAAGCACTTCCCCTTGTTCCACCCCTCTTGCCTCTCCCTTAAGATCCTCATTGTCTACCACCACCCCATTCCTTCCCCAAGATATCCTTCCTCCTTTCCTCCCTCAGCCTCTGCACTGAGTGACTACTCATCTGTGATGATTCTAACTTCCATCTCAACTGCCCTTGCCCTCTCTTCTCTGAATTTGCTGCCTTCTTGTCCTGTTTAAACATCTCCGTCCATATAAACTCTTCTACCCATATTCACGGTGACCCCCTTGACCGTGTCATCTCCTGTGGCCTCTCTACTCCCATGGTCTCAATCACTAACAAGGCCATCTCTGACCACTGCCTTGTATCCCTCAATACCCATAGCTCCCTAACCCCTTCCAACCCCACTTCCTTCTGTATCTGCCTCTGGAATAAACTCTCAATCAAATCACTGACAACCACCCTTTCAAACTCCCAACTGCCTAGACTGGCCCTCCATTTGCCATGATATTTCTGTAACCTTGGATTTACACCTCCACCATTGAAGCCCTTATCCCCAGCAAAACTTCTATTCTTTCCCATTGCGGCTGTATGTTCTCCTGCATCTTTGCTTCCTCCAGTCCAAGAGGCCAGACATGAGCATATCCGGTGCGTTGTTGGTTTAGACATCCACCACCAGATCTGGCTGAGTCACCTCAAGTGCTATCATGCCTCAGTCTCCTCTGCCAAAACCACTCACCACTCCAGGATCATCCTGGAGGGCAAAGATCACCTTGGCTTTTTTCCACCACCAACCATATCCTGAAACATCTCTCCCCAGCCCCCTCCATCCTCACCTTCAACAACATTTCATTCTTTGGCATGGCATCCATTTCTTTTCCTCATGCCTTTTGTGTACCTTCTATGTTGAAGGTACTTTATAAATACAAGGGCAATTAGGGATGGGCAATAAATGCTGGCCTTGCCAGCGACGCCCACATCCCATGAACTAATTTTAAAAAAAACAATTTGCTGTTGTGGCATTACATTTTATGTTTGGCAAATGAAGGAAAAAGGAATTGCTAACCATTTATTGTACAATGTCTTGTATTGGCAAATAAGGACGAGAGATGTTTAGTATGTCATGATAAAATGGAGAGTGCTTATTGTGGAAGCAGTGAATATGGAGGAGGAGACACTTCAAAGGAATGCAGGGGGAATTTCAAAGAAAATGGGAGAGTCGGAGAGGCAGGGCAGGATGGGAGGAGGGAATTCAGCAGCATGTGTAACTTCTTTATTCAAAGGCTTTGCTTCTTTACTTAAAAGGTGCCAGGTAAAGTAGTAGAGGCAAACATTGTAGGGGCATTCAAGATGCAGTTAGATGCTATAAAGGGAGGGTTAACCTGCTGTAGGGATTTAATAACATTTTCTCATCCTTGAATTTTCTTCTTTTAAAGAGAGGGAAGTCTTGGAAACATTCAGAGGATAGAGAGCTGATCTCAAAGAGACATCGGCCCCGATATTAGAATGGAGGTGGGATGGCAGCAAGGGTCGGGGGGGGGGGGGGGGGGGGGGGGAGAATGGGCACGCGGGTAACCCGATCAATAAAAAATGTCCGTTTCCCACGCGATTGCAATTGAATTGATGCCACTTGACGTGGATTCCGGGTTTACCATCGGAAGGCTGCGCAGCGGGTGAACTGCCCACCCATATCATAGGCTGTCAGCTGGAGGAGCTCTATTTAAAGGGCCACTGCTCCAAAGGCTTTTGCTGGAGCAAAGACCCAGAAACCACAAAGGCAAGGCTGCTCCAACGTTCAACGATGCCTCACTCCAGGTGCTACTTTCGGGGTGAGGAGGAGGAGGAGGGAAGTGTTTTACCCGGTGGACGGAAGGAAGTGCCCTGCCTCTGCCACCAAAAAGGCCTAGCTCGAGGTGGCAGAGGAGGTCACCAGCAGCAGCAACATCTCCTGCACCGGGGTCCAGTGCAGGAAGCATTTCAATGACCTAACTAGGTCAGCAAAAGTAAGTATACTTACTAATTCTCCTACATTCCGTGTTCCACATCACCCCCCACCCCCCAGTTCTGCACTGCCAAGACTACTCCATCACCTCACTCCTCACACCCATTTAAGGCTCATCCTTAATTTACCTGCACTTCCTGAGCACTTCCTCCCCTTCCCATTAGTCACCCACCATTATCACTCACCCCAGTCCTCATCCAATGTGATGGCTATGTCTCATACTCACCCTCTGATGCATCTCTTTCACGGTCAGCCTCACCCAAAGCAATGCATTCATCGGTTGGCCACTTCACCATCGCTCACTCACACGTCTGTACTTTCTCCCCTTCCAGGAGAAGAGAGCGCAAAATGCATGCAAGAGGGCGAGGACTGGAGGGGGGGCCACAACAAGTAGTGGACCTCACAGAGGCAGAGGGGGAGGCCCTGCAGATCAGCCGCACCCTCGAGTACCTGTCCGTCGGGGACGGCGAGACTGGCACCCCCAAACGTCCGGTGACACAACTTTAACATTCATCACACACAATATGAATTGATGTTAACAGTGCTTGGCATCTTCAACACCTCAGTATGCTCATCGCAACATGACACATCTGTGATGATGCTTAATATTGCCTTCTGTTCCCTTACAGGGCCTTCAGCGACCGCAGTGACGGCAGAGGGCGATTCCTCAGAGGACAATTCCTCAGAGGACCTGCCGGCCTCTGAGGGCGCACCGTCACACCTTAGTGAGCCATCCACCAACACAGATGCTCACACCTCGGTGGGTCTCAGTAGTCCGTTAGTTGGGTTGGCACCTGGTGAGTCACCACACAAGTAAGCACGAGCAAACATTGGTGGCAGAGGCAGCTGTGGAGAATCCACATCGGTGGGCGCACTCCTCTTCGGGCTCTGCTCAGCTGGACGCAGATGCTGAACCCTGGGGGTCATCCTTTAAAAGGAGAATGCACGAGGGGCAGCAGCACATTTGCGAGGTACTGGAACAGGTACCACGCACACTCTCCACAATAGCGCAGAGGATGAAGGAGTCCAACTCCTGCATGAGTGGAATAGTGGCACAGGTACAGGAGGGAATCTCTGAGATAGTGTCACAGGGATGTGAGCAACTGTCTGAGATAGTGTCACAGGTAAGTGCGGGAATGTCTGCGAGGGAGAGAAGGCTAGCCTCTGTTGAGCTTCAAGCATGGCTCACAAATGAGTCCATTCAGGCCCTGACAACGGCCATTCAGACTCTGAGTAATCAACTTTCTGCTGCCTTAAACAGGCAGACAGATACACTAGCACTGGCCTCACAAGGCATCACATATGTCCTCCAAACTGTTGTCCAGCAGGTTGGTAGGAGTGAGGTGGCCCTGGCCCAGGGGAGGGATGATGGCGCAAGAGGACATGGAAGTGAGGACGCCACTCAAAGCGCTCCCACGTCTCACCTGTTGCCCCCCTCGCAACTAATACCCGCAATGCTGCCTCCTCTCCAGGTGGCTGAGTTTGCCCCTGCACAGGTGCAGGTGGAGCAGTCTTTGGAGGGGCCCTCCAAAACCCAGAGGGCATTGGCCCAAAGCATCTAACCAATCAGGGAATGAACATGAGCAACCTACCACTACCTCTGCTGCAGCCACGTAGAAGTAATTGTAAGAGAAAGGTGAAGGTTTTGTGAGCACGACGGGTATGCACAAGGGTGTTTGGTCATGTTTTTCATTTATATTTGCTTTTTGTTAAAGTCACATTAAATGTTCTGATTGTCACCACTACTGCCACACCTTGCCCATTATTGACTGGCTTTTGTGATAGGGCCCTTTCATGAGGTTCACTATGAACAGCGACACTTGATGCCACCCATTGGGTCACTTTACAGTGGGTGTATATGTTGCAGGACTGTTTTGTGCAGGGAGGGGTGGGTGGCCTGGTGTGGGCGCTGCTCTTTCCAGGTGGTCTGAGGACTGGACTCGTCACACTTTCTGATGTTAGGAGAACCGTTCACATATCAGTGACTCCCTGGCCTCATGAGCAGCTGCTCTGCCCATGGGCTCCTCCTCCTCAATGTGGGTGGCAGATGTGGATGGGGCCTCCTCAAGCGGTACCCCTCTCTGTTGTGCAGGACACAACACACTATTATAATGCGTCCCACTCTGTCTGGTGCGTACTGAAGCTGTCCCCCAGAATGATTAAAGCTCTTAAATCGCATCTTGAGCAGCCCTGTAGCGTGCTCAATTGTAGACCTGGTGGCGATGTGGCTGTCATTCTACCGATACTGTTGCTCACTGCTGGGGTTCCTCAGAGGTATCATGAGCTATGTGTTCAGGGGGTATCCCTTGTCCCCGAGGAGCCAGCCCTTAAGGGTGTTCGGTGTGTGGAAGAGGTGCAGGATGTTGGATTCCCTCAGAATGAAGGAATCGTGGCAGCTGCCAGGGAATCTGCGCACACGTGAAGGATCCTTTTGCACCAGCCACAAACGAGCTGAGTGTTGATGGAGTGATTCCCCTTTCTGTTGGCTCGTGTGGAGGGGTTCGTATTGCTTTTTGGGTGCAATCGATTGCACCCTTCAGCCGTAGGAAGCCAGCCATAGAGTGGAATCCCACTGTCCTCTTTGTCTGGCTGAGGCCGTCCATGGGGAAGTTGACGTACTGCGAAACAAGCCGTCGGTGACCTGCCTTATGCACTTGTGCGCAGACGACTGAGACACCCCGGCAATGTCCCCGGTGGCACCCTGAAATGATCTGGAGGCGAAGAAGTTGAGGGCAGTGGTGACTTTGACATCGACGGGTAATGAGATGCCGCTCGGCCCAGCCGGGAGCAGCTCGGCATGAAGGAAGCTGCAGATGTCTGCGACTACCTGACGACTGACTCTGAGCCTCCATATGCACTGCTCCTCTGAGAGGTCCAGGAAACTGAGCCTCGGTCTGTAAACTCTGTAGTGAGGGTGGTGCCTCCTGTGATGTCGCTCTCTCTGTTGCCCTCTGTGCTCTTGTGCAGGTGCCTGTGGCGCAGCACTGTGTTGTGGAGTCACAAGTGGCGGAAGTGTACGCTGTGCCTGGCGAGGCTGGTGATGTTACTCGTCCTCGGATGTAGTGGTGAATGCAGCCATGGTGCCCCCCCCCCCCCCCCCCCCATCCTGATGGTGTGAGTTTGAGGGGGTCCGAAAAGTTGTTAAATATGTGTGAACAGAATTGTGAGTGGAAAGTAAGACTTTTCAGTGAAAACACAAAGATCTCGCAGCCAAAAGTTTGTGTGAAAGAACTGAGTGCCCTGCAGCAAGAACTCATCTTTTCTCCCCATCTGTCAAACAAGCATTTGAATGTCCAACTGGCTGCTGGCTGAAACACGTCTGTCGAACATGGAGTGTTTCCCACAGCACGGGAAACACGCTGAGGATGTTTAAAAATCGGACGCTGCCTCAATGTGGACAAAATTAAGTACTTAAAGTATCTAAATAATTCTCTTAACTGTCATCCCGCCAGCTATAATTGCCGGTGGGACTTCCGCATTCGGGAGGCGCGCGTGCACCCGCATGCGTCAGTGGGGAACCCGGAAATCTGTGGGTTGGAGCCGGGTTCTGAACCCACTCGGGATTTCCGCGATCCCGCTACTTCACTCGAAAATCAAGCCATAGAGTCGGAAGATCTCGGAGATTACTGAGACTGGGGAAAATGATTCTTGGAGAGGCAGGATGAGTCTTACAGACACGAAGCATCTGAGCTAGCGGAATCTTTTAGACTTGTGCCTGGAATTTCTGCGGGATGCTCCAGTGGGAGATGGGTGGAACCCCTGGAGGAATCATAGAACGGTTACAGCACAGAAGGAGACTATTCGGCCCATCGAGCCCGTGCCGGTTCTTTATAAGAGCAATCCAGTTAGTCCCACACCCTCACTCTTTCCCCGTAGCCCTGCAAATTTTTTCTCTTCATGTATTTATCCAATTCCTTTTTGAAAGCCATGATTGAATCTGCATCCACCACCCTTTCAGGCAGTACATTCCAGATCATTGCTACCCGCTGCGTAAAAAAAGTTTTTCCTCGTGTTGCCTTTGGTTCTTTTGCCAATCACTTTAAATCTGTGTCTTCTGGTTCTTGATCCTTCCGCCAATGGAAACAGTTTCTCTTTATTTACTTTATCTAAACGTCTATCAAATCTCCTTTCAACCTTCTCTGCTCTAAGGACAACAACCCCAGCTTCTCCAGTCTATCCACGTAATTGAAGTCCCTCATCCCTGTAACCATTCTAGTAAATCTTTTCTGCACCCTCTCTAAGGCCGGCACATCCTTCCTAAAGCCTATAATTGGACACAATACTCCAGTTGTGGCCAAACCAGTGTTCTATAAAGTTTCAACATAACGTCCTTGCTTTTGTACTCTATGCCTCTATTTATGAAGCCCAGGATCCCATATGCTGTTAGAATCATAGAATGGTTACGGCACAGAAGGAGGCCATTCAGTCCATCGAGTCTGTGCAAGAGCAATCCAGCTAGTCCCACTCCCCTGCTCTTTCCCTGCAGCCCTGCAAATTTTTCTCCTTCAGGTACCTATCTAATTCCTTTTTGAAAGCCACAATTGACCCTGCTTCCACCACCCTTTCAGGCAGTGCATTCCAGATCCTAACCCCTCGCTCCGTTTAAAAAGTTTTCTCTCATGTCACTTTTTTGGTTTTTTTGCTAATCACCTTATACCTGTGTCCTCTGGTTCGCGACCCTTCCGCCAGTGGGAACAGTTTTTCTTTATTTACTTTGTCTAGACCCTTCATTATTTTGAACACCTCAATCAAATCTCCTCTCAACCTTCTCTGCTCTAAGGAGAACAACCCCAGCTTTTCCAGTCTATCCAAATAACTGAGGTCCCTCATCCCTAGAACCATTCTAGTAAATCTTTTCGGCACCCTCTCTAAGGCCTTCACATCCTTTCTAAAGTGCGGTGCCCAGAATTGGACTCAATACTCCAATTTTGGCTGAACCAGTGTTTTATAAAGGTTCAACGAAACATTCTCGCTTTTTATAAAGCCCAGGATCCCGCATGCTTTCTTAACTGCTTTCTCAACCTATCCTGCCACCTTCGACCTGTGTACATATACCCCCAGGTCTCTCTGTTCCTGCACCCCCTTTAGAGTTGTACTGTTTAGTTTATACTGCCTCTCCTCATTCTTCCTACCAAAATGTATCACTTCACTCTGCTCAGTGTTAAATTTCATCTGGCACGTGTCCGCCCATTACATCAGCCTGTCTATGTCCTCTTGAAGTCTATCACTATCCTCCTAACTGTTTACTTGTAGACTACAGGAAGATATCAATGGACTGGTCACGTGGGCAGAAAAGTGGCAAATAGAATTCAATCCGGAGAAGTGTGAGGTAATGCCTTTGGAGAGGGCAAACAAGGCAAGGGAATACACAATAAATGGGAGGATACTAAGAGGTATAGAGAAAGTTAGGGACCTTGGAGTGCATGTCCACAGATCCCTGAAGGTAGCAGGACAGGTAGATAAGGTGGTTAAGAATGCATATGGAATACCTTCCGTTATTAGCCAAGACATAGAATAAAAGAGCAGGGAGGTTATGCTGGAACTGTATAAAACACTAGTTAGGCCATAGCTTGAATACTGCATACAGTTCTGGTCACCACATTACAGGAAGGATGTGATTGGACTAGAGAGGGTACAGAGGAGATTTACGAGGATGTTGCCAGGACTGGAGAATTTTAGCTACGAGGAAAGATTGGATAGGCTGGGGTTGTTCTCTTTGGATCAGAGAAGGCTGAGGGGTGATATAATTGAGGTGTACAAAATTATGACTGGCCTGTTTAGTGTGGATAGGAAGGACCTATTTCCCTTAGCAGAGGGGTCAATAACCAGGGGGCTTAGATTTAAAGTGATTGGAAGAAGGATTAGAGTGGAAATGAGGAAACATTTTTTCACCTAGAAGGTGGTGGGGGTCTGGGACTCACTGCCTGAAAGGGTGGTAGAGGCAGAAACCCTCTTCACCTATAATAAGTACCTGGATATGCACCTGGAATGCCATAACCCATAAGGCTATGGACCAATTTCTGGAAAGTGGGATTAGGCTGGGTGGCTCATTTTCAGCCGGCGCGGACATGATGGGCCGAATGGCCTCCTTCTGTGCCATAAATTTTCTATGATTCTATACACTTCCAAGTTTTGTGTCATCTGCAATTTTGAAATTGTGCCCTGTACACCCAAGTCCAAGTCATTAATATATATCAAGAAAAGCAGTGTTCCCGATACCGAACCCTGGGAACACCACTACATATCCTCCTCCAGTCTGAAAAACAGCTGTTCACCACTGCCCTCTGTTTCCTATTACTGAGCCAATTTCGTATCCATGTTGCCACTGCCCGTTTTATTCTGTGAGCTTCAATTTTGCTGACAAGCACTTTATCAAACGCCTTTTTGAAGTCCATGTACACAACATCAACCGCATTGCCCTCATCAACCCTCTCTGTTACCTCATCAAAAAACTCAATCAAGTTAGTCAAACATGATTTGCTTTTAACAAATCTATGTTGGCTTACCCTTATTAATCCAAGTCTCAATTAATTTTGTCCCGGATTATTGTTTCTAAAAGCTTCCCCACCACCGAGGTTAAACTGACTGGCCTGCAGTTGCTGGGTTTATCTTTACATCCTTTTTTGAACAAGAGTGTAACAAATGGTCTTTATGGCGCAAAATGGCCAGTAACATCGTTTCTCCAGGGTTTGTGCCGAAGTTACAATGGAAGATCAAAAGAATCTTGCGGAAATTCAGGGCCATCTTGTCTATTTCCTGACCAACTCTGTCTCTAAATGAGAGCTTAATGTGCTTCTACTAGATTCCTTTGTGTACTTTTTTAAGGCAGGCATTTACCCAGGTTGATATCTAATTTAAAATAAAAAGTGCACAGAGAAATTTGAATATGAGAATATTAAATGCTTGTATGAGAAGAGTGGCAATTAGAAAATATACCACACAGGTGGAGAAGGATCTGAGAGGAAGCACATAATATATTAGAGTGGGTGAGAGGATAACTTGTATCATCAGGTTCCCATCACTTTTAAAATCGTGGAAAAATAGACAGCAACTCCTTTTGAGGCAGTTTATTTCTCTCTCCATTGTGGCTGCTTAACAAATTACCTTGTCTATAAACCCTAATATGTACTTTTTGTTCCATTTTTTTAATCAAACCAAGATGGGGAGTTTCTTTCTACTGTTGTGGAAGAAGTGAAAATATCTGTTCCTCAAATTTGTTCTTTTTTGGAAACTTTTGGTACTGGGGTTTTTTTTCTGAATTTCTGAGAATGGGAGATTTGGGAATTACAGTTATACTTTGTGCAGAACTCGCCTCACAGAGAATTAATTTATTTTAGTTTTCATTTGTGTGAGTTTTTGGTATGGACAGTGACAGGTTTGGTGGTGCGGGGTGGGGGTGTTGGTGGTAAATGAAGATGGATGTTAAATTAATGGAGTCAGAGACTGAGAAGAAAATGGGAATGATCAGCAAGTAAAATGGAGGCAAATCTCCAGATTGGAAGACTGTCCCAGATGGGAAGTATGTTGAAATTCTGGTTTAGTGAGCTTATTCTGTTGGGGGATAGTAAACCGTTACTACCTGTATGGGCTCCACCTGCAACGTAGCTCTATTCCCTGATTGAAAATCCGTCTGCGTTCTTTTCAGAAAAAACAATATTGGCGCCATCCCTGTATTCCATCTTTAAGAAGCACCTCTCGAAAGTACTACTGAATTTTATCCAAATTTCAGAATCAGCTTGTCACTCGCTAATTTTGGTTGAAAGTTCAAATGTTGGGGAATTCTGAAACAAATTTTCAAAAAAAAAGATAGAATTTGCACTATTTTACATCAGAAAATGAACCCAAAATGGAGTGTCAGATGTAAAAAATAAAATGGCAATAAATATTTTCTGCTTCCAGCGATATTCCCTTGTGCCCTCTATGTAAACATTTGTCTTAGGAAAACGCCCACAAATAAAAATAGCGCACAAACACAAAAGAAGGCCGAACATAGTTTGTGCAACAAAATAGCTCAACATTTCAAAGTTGAAGCATTGTATTTGCAATACCGTTTGTGTGTCTGTGCATGTTGACATCTCCAGAAATGATTCAGCTTCTTTTGGAGTGACTGAAGTTGAGATGTTGCCATCTCTGTCGACAGCTATCCTGAGGGGAATCCTTGTGAGCCTTGCTCAACATTTCTTGTTTGTACAAGACTCATGGCAACATTTCTGTGTTTTAACCAATGTTAGACACTAGTCTGTCAGTATCTGTAAAATGGAAAGATAACTTAATATTTCAGGTGTCGACCTCTTGTCAGATCACCCCGGTGGGAAAGCATTAAAAGGACAAAAAGAACATAAAAATAGCTGAAAATAGGGGTGAAAAAGTAAAGGGACAACAAAAAAAAATCAGGAATAAGGAAGATGAAAGAAAATGGACTAAAGTTGCAAAAGTCGATACTTGGACAAAAGGATTGCAGGGTTCAGGTTGTTAAGCAGTAAGAAGCACCACTAGGCTAAGATCCGTGATGCTACAACACTTGCACGCAGCCTCACTAAATGAAAGTGCAAGTCAGAGACAAGGCTATAACTCTACATCCCCGGTTCCCTAACCTGTGATTCCGCCCTGAGAGATCTCGTGCCAGAAACACGGCCTCGCTGAATTTGCTCCAGTGTTCCTGAAGTCTGTGTTGAACTTGTTGGAACAATGTAAGAGACGAAAGATGGAAAAGTCAGATTGGGAATGGGAGAAGGTTCAAGTGAAGAGCCACAGGACACTCTGGTTGAGGATTAGACCGAGTTGCTGATTGTTATATCACCCGGTTGCTTTTCACCTCTTTCCAGAGAATTAAACCCGGTAAATGCCTTCGTGGCAAGAGTCAGCATACCCGAGTCTTGACTTCAGTCTATTGTTCTGTCTCTCCCCTCTTTGCTTTGTTCAGTCCTATACAGCAGCTAACTTACCCTCCAGTTTCCAATTCTGGCAAAGGGTTGTAACCTGTCTTGTCCCTATTTTCAGATACTAATGGACCTATTTTGTATTTTCAGTATTTTCTATTTTTATTTCAAAATTTCCAACATTTTTACTTTTTTTTAATCGCTACATAAACACACGTTTGGCTAACGTTTTAAACTGACTGCTTTTCAAATTTGTAGAAGCGCTTTCTTTATCTCTGCGTCTGTATCTCTCCTATACCTCTCTCAAAATTGGCTGTCACGATTGCTTACTTAACAACAATGACTACACTTCAAAAAGTAATTAATTGGCTGTGAAGTTCGTTGGGACATCGTGGGGACAAGAAAGACTCTATTGAAGTGCAAGTTCTTTCTTCTTTCTCTCTGTCATTCCCTCCACCTACATATTTCTTGCTCTTTATATTTTACTCTATTTTTGTACCTTTGTCATTGGCGTTTCACTTGGATCTTTCTTTCAAATGTTATCTTTTGTTGAATCATTCATTGTTTCTGGTATATTTTCCCTCGGTTAGTTTTATCTACAGTGTTCAGGCCCTTTCTGTCATGCTTTTTCAGTGTTGTTTTAAGGTTTAATTGTGAAAGATTGTTTCAACTGGTTGGTGAATTGGTACAAGGTAGCATAGATGAGGAGTATAACACAGAACAAAAGGGGAAGTTAGAATTTTTTTCACAGTGGGCTATTAGAACATGAAATGCTATTGACGAAATTGAGTCAGAGACTATAACGTCATTTAAACTGGAATTGTATAAGATTTTGAAAAGGAAGTGTATAAAAGAATATGACGAAAGAGGGAGATGGGATTAAAGTAGATAGCTCGAGCACTGCCATATGGATGATGGGCCACATGTCTTGCTTCTATGCCATCGATTCTGAAATGAGTTCTTCTCCAATATATTCTTGTTCTCTCAGGGTCTGCCATGTCTGCAGGCACTACATGGCAGAGCAAACCTTTGCAACATGGTCTTTAGAATTTAGGTTTTAGTTTTGTAGTCAAAACTATTACAACACATAGCAGCAGATGCAGCTAGTGCACTACAATGTCAGTGTAATCTCATCAGAATTCAGACAAGGTAAAGTGCTTCATGAGAAGCTTTACCATGGCGACCGCATGCTTTTAATAATTCTTTTGTATGACCTCACTGCACCACTTCAAATCAAGTTCAGCTCTATGAAAAGACACTGCGCATCATATGTGAAACTCTTCTGTCTGCTCTTTTAACAAAGCTGTTTAAAATAGCATGAAAAGCTTTTCACACGAGCGTGTTAAACGTCTTTCTTACCAATATCAGACAGCACGATTTCAAGGTACAAATATACAGAAGCAGGGGGAGGCACCTTGGCAGCCTACAGGCCAGGGACTGGGAGTAAAGTGAAAAGAGGAACCAAAACTTCATGATAATGAATCCTCTGACAAGAAGAACTACTGTCCACGACCCAGTGTGACTGTAGCTAGACTGTAAAAGTCCTCTTCCATATTTACAATAACATTTTATAGTTATTTGCAGTAATAGGTTCACTCTTCTCCAATCCCCATTCCCTCCCATCCTTTCCTAACTAGAATATGCCTCAAGGACATAGATAAGGCTCCAATACCTCAGCCAAGTGCTCATTATTCAGCTAAGTGCTTTGACAGTAAGTGTCAGCAGGTTATCAGAATCGACCATGCTAACTGCGGTCTCCCCTCAGGCCCAGCTATGGCCTCAGGCCCACAATCATAGCCTGTGTCAGATCCAGCAGCATATCTTCCTGTGAAAAGTGGAGAGCGGCAGCACTGGGGAGGGCCGGACTGTGATCAAGGAGGGCCCTTGCGTGCATTAAAAATGGGAGAATCAAATTTTCCACAGTATGGGAGCTGTCCCATCAGCCACCTTGGGTCTTTTAAGGACAGAAAACGTGAAACCAATAATAAGTGATCCAGTCCCATCCCTGATGCTGACACTTTCTGCTTTTGATAGGGCTTGTGTTCATCTGGTGCTTGATCCAATGGTAATAAATATATATAATCAACGTAAATGATGATTTATACTGTGCACAGGACAACATAGCACCGTGAGAGCAGTGCATTAGAAAAATTGTGCAGGGGTCTTTCTACACACCAGATTGTGCTTATTTTAACCCTTGTGAGCTGGTCTACCGATTGTAATTGTGGAATAGCAGAATCACCTGTTGCCTAATCTAGAATTGGAGGAGGAAGAGCATTTAAAATATTGTGCACATGCATGAATGGATATGCACATAACAGTGTTTCAAATTTCATAATTTAAAAAAAATAGATATTTACTGATTTGGGTTTTAGATGTCAAAAATATTGGGCAGCTACCCCCAAAACTGGATTGTTTACTTCAGAGCCTGTCGGGAGGTCAACTGACTTTTTTGTTTTAAAAGTGGGGAGGAGAGCATCTAATCTGCTCTGAGAATGAACGAGTGCTCTGGCACCTGTGTGCCACAACTGTTCATTCACCTTAACTGTTAATTGCTCGCAGTTCCCGAGCGCAAGACCAAGCTACATGAAGGCACGATGAACCTGAACACAGAGGTTAGCAGCCTCCAATGTGCAGTCATCAATGTGAGAGATCCGGCTGCTCCTCCAAGCCTGCAGGGGGCGCTCTACTGCCCTCACCTACATCTAGGCAATAAAAGGAAAGGAACAAACTTGTAATTGTATATAACCTCAGGATATCCCAAAGTGTTTTACAGCCAATGTAAAAACTTCTGAAGTGAAGTCACTATTGTAATGTAGGGAAACTCGGCAGCAAATTTGCACAAAGAAAGGTCCCATGTGAGATACATGACATGATTTTTTTTAGTGATGTTGATTGAGGGGTAAATATTGGCCAGAACACCGGGAGAACCCCACCGGTCATCTTCAAATAATGCCATGGGATCTTTTACATCTATTTGAGAGGGCAGATGGAGCCTCGGTTTAATATCTCATCCAAAAGGCTGCTGCTCCAACAGTGTCGCACTCCCTCAGTACTGCGTGTCAGCCTGGATTATGTACTCAAGTCTCTCGAGTGGGGCTTGAACCTTCGGCCTTCCGACTCAGATGAGCGTGCTACCACCGAGTCAAGGCTGACACCTAATACTGGTTCTCCTTATGATATTCTGTGGTGGGAAGGCATCCTCTAAATTTTCTCTCCTACTGGAGAAACACATCAGTTCCATCTATAGGGAAAATACAGAAGCACCACCCAACAGCTGGGATAGTTTCTCTTTAAAAAAGAATGGTCCCCACTTCTGGATGGAAACTATGAAAACCAAAAGCACTATGGCCAGTCTTACATTCTCTAGGCTTAGTTCCATACATAAATGGCCTCTATACTAAGTCAAGTTGTTCACAGCCAAACCTTTAGAGGAAGCCCCCATCTCTTTTTCAATGGGCTCATGGGGTTGGGGGAAACATATTAGCAGATTAGTTAAGGGACAGAAAACAGAGAGTAGGGATAAATGGGTCATTTCCAGATTGACAGGCTGTAACTAGTGGGGTACTGCAAGGATCGGTGCTTGGGCCTCAGCTATTTACAATCTATATTAATGACTTGGATGAAGGGACCCAGTGTAATGCATCCAAGTTTGCTGATGATACAAAGCTAGATGGGAAAGTAAACTGTGAGGAGGACACAGAGTCTGCAAAGGAATATAGACTGGTTAAGTGCATGGGCAAGAAGGTGGCAGATGGAGGATAATGTGGGGAAATGTGAAGTTATTCACTTTGGTAGGAAGAATAGAAAAACAGAATATTTTTTAAATCACGAGAAACTATTAAATGTTGGTGTTCAGAGAGACTTGGGCGTCCTGGTACAAGAAACACAAAAAGTTAGCATGTAGGTACAGCAGGCAATTAGAAAAGCAAATGGCATGTTGGCCTTTATTGCAAGGGGGTCGGAGTCCAAGCATAAGGAAGTCTTACTATGATTGTACAGGGCTTTGGTGGGACCTCACCTGGAGTTCTGCATACAGTTTTGGTCTCCTTATCTAAGGAAGGATATACTTGCCTTAGAAGCGGTGCAATGAAGGTTCACTAGATTAATTCCTGTGATGAGAGGTTCAGTAGAATGGGTCTATACTCTCGAGTTTTGAAGAATGAGAGGTGACCTCATTGAAACATATAAGATTCTGAGGGGGCTTGACAGGGTAGATGTTGAGAGGTTGTTTCCCCTGGCTGGGGAGTCTAGAACTAGTCGAGGACATAGTCGCAGGATAAGGGGTTGGCCATTCAAGACTGAGATGAGGAGGAATTTCATCGCTCAGAGGGTTGTGAATCTTTGGAATTCTCTACCCCAAAGGGCTGTGGATGCTGAGTCATTGAATATATTCAAGGCTGAGAGAGAGAGAATTTTGGACTCTAGGGGAATCAAGGGATATGGGGATCAGGCAGCAAAGTGGAGTTGAGGTTGTTGATCAGCCATGATCTGATTGAATGGCGGAGCAGGCTCAAGGGGCCATATGGCCTATTCCTATTTCTTATGTTCTTATTTTGCGAAGGCCAGGAGCATGCAGTTTCTACAGTCAGGTACCAGCTGTGCTGGTGCCATTTACCAGCTGTATAAACTGGAAACCACTTAAGATGATTTTCTTGTCCCAGGGGATTTTTCATGTAGGGACATTTTGATAGTGAGGTGATTCAAATCAGGGACCCCCAAACAACTAACCACAAGAATACATAAACCTATACATAGTGCTGAGTCATTACCTCCACCCAACCCCTACTCAGCCTAGCCTTCTAGCCAAGGAACAACCTTGATTCTATCAATGTGTAGTACTATTCAAGTGTGCATAACCATCTAAGAACCTCAATGTATGTGCGGTCTAATCCACAAAGTGTATAAACTTCACATAATCCAATGCTCTTTATATGAAATAATAATGCATCGCCCATAGCTTTCCTCTCAAATAACCTGTGCTCTGGAGCATAGTTTTGATGTTTAGATGCTAAGATGGAGCTGTGTTTAACCTAGTCTGTGCCTCCAAGGCCAGTGCTCAAGTTCCCCCTGTGAGGAAGTAAGGGGTAATTTTAAGTCTGTGTTGCCAGTGAGACCCCCAGCTGACTGTGTGGAAGTGTAAAATTACCTCTGGGCCTAAATGCAGGGAATTGTAACTGCTCGTAAATTTCTGCCTCCAAGCCAGATGAACCTAGTATAAAATGGCTAGCTTTCGTCCTCTTTTTAAAAAAAAAATACAATGTTTCATTTTCTCAGGATTAAAGCCTTTTTTAATGCTTCTTCTTTCTGCTTATATATAGTGCTCGGAGAGATCCCGCAACCAGGAAACCTGAGAATTAATACTGTCAGATGGGAGCATGTCCTCAAATGGGATCCAGTTTCTTTCCCAGATGGACCGGTGACATACTCAGTTCAAAGGTAAGAGAATGAGTTTTAAATTAGAACAGCTATATTATCCAAGCCCCCATTATTCACCTTTCCAATTATCCAGGAATAATTCTCACAGAACAAAGCCTTGTGTAAGATGGTGCCTCGTTGCTTAGCACACTAACACTGGTGTCATCCTTTCTGATATAAAGCCCAAAAAAAGATTAAGTTCCATACCTTAAGGTATTGATGCTCCTTAAGTGCAAGACCTTAATTTACAGACTCTTGTTCATCCTGTTTTCATTATCCACCAGGGGTTCAAATCAGTTATGGTTGGTAATGGAGATCCTTCTGTAAAAGCGTATTGCAATAAAAGACTGTGCACAATCAAGAAATTTAAGTAATTTTCATAAATTATTCCCAACAGGGGTTTTTAATGCCTGCTGAATGCTGAGCCCTGAGTTACTGCCTTACAATCACTTATTACCATTTGCCATATTATGTATACAATGACTTTCTACCTGGATTTTCTTTGTAAAAGCCTTTCTTAAATAAAATTGACTCTCCTTCTGCTGTTTATTAGTGACAAGTAAAAATCACGTAACAGGCAGAAGGGTATTGCAGTGGTGAGATATTGGCTCAGTCAGTGTATTGTGTATATAAATGTACAATAGCACATCGGTAAGGAATGAGTTCCATGGACATTCCAAGGAAGGGATTCAGCTAACATCATAAACCACAAGAGTTAAGCTCAGGCAGCTGTAACCTTCAGCTGATCTGAGAATGTATCTGCAAAACTGAGTAATATTCCATGAAAAATGATGTATTACTCTGTTCTAAGTAAATGTTGCCCACACAAAATTCACTACATTTCAGAAAATAATTCATTGTGAAATAAATACTACAGGTTTATGAAGTAACATCCCATAAAGGGTTACTGGGAAATCAGGTCAAGCGTATGTTATTGCAGTCAGAAATAGGTAAAAGATTTAGAGCTGAAAAAAATATTTAAAGGCAGTGATGGATTGTAAAAAAACAACATAGTTCAGATCATTTATTCCTCTGCACAATTTGAGTGAATGTTGTGCACAGAGTAACGAACATCAGAGCAGGTTTTGTTTGTGCTTCGGGGATGATCATCTCGGAATCACGTCGGCTACTGGGGTGAAGCCGCATTTTTGTTGCCCAAACTCAGATGCTTTGAGAAGATGGTGGTAGGCCTTCTCGAACTGCTGCGCTCCTAGTGCCAAAGGTGCACATTGGTGTTGGGTGTGGAATTCTGACCAGTGACGATGAAGAAAGTACTGTAAATTCCAAGTCAGGATGATGTGTGACTTAGCAGTGATAAGTTTTCCCATGATCTTGCGTTTTTGTCCTCCTTGATGGAAGAGGTCATGGGGAGGGAGGTGCTATTGAAGTAATTGTACTAGTTATTGCTGCAGAAGGAGTATGAGTAACCCCAGTGATGTCGAAACTTTTAAGTATTTGGTTTATCAAAGCTGCTGATGGGGAGATTTTTCTCACTTATTTTGATAGCTTTTATGTGACTAGCAATTATTCATATTTCACATTAGAACTGTACAGAAAAATGAGAATTCAAGAAACCCTCGCTCAGACTAC